>NC_138369.1:12167409-12235853 GCF_054177405.1 Leptonychotes weddellii
CCGATGCGGGGCTCGATCCCAGGACCCCGGGATCATGACCTGAGCTGAAGGCAGACGCTTAACGACTGAGCCACCCAGGCGCCCTCAAATAAATAAAATCTTTAAAAAAAAAAGAGGGAGATCTAAATATACTGATCTAAGAACTTCCAAGATACGGTGTTGACTAAAACAGCAAGTGTAGAACAAATGTAGACTATGACACCGTCCGATTATACGATCTCTGCATCAAATGTAATCGCTATTTCTATGTGTATATACTTATGTATGTAAATGAAGAGAAACAAGATCTGGAGAGAAATACAACAAATCCGTAACTGTGGTTACCCCAGGAGAGGAGCCAAGAGTGGAATACCTCTGCTTGTTGACCGAGCTTCCCTGGAGGGTGCTCTGACCAGACTGCTTCCTGCGGAACCTGTAACGTCTTCATGTTCAACCTTTTCTCTTGGGTTGGTTGGATTCCCTCAGAGAAGAGCCCGCCATTCACCAAATGGAGGAAACACACTTGGGGCTTCCCACGAAGTAAGCAGGATGGGGCCTCGAGAAGTCAGCACATCAAACTTACTCAAACTGCCTGTGTTCAGCTTAGCGCCTTCACCTTCAGGGCAACTGGGATCTTTGGTTCAAAAACTTCCCTTTCCAGGGAAGGAACTCCTATCTTCTGTTGGCCGCGGGAGGAGCGTCCCCGGGCTGCTTGGTGGATCTGGGGCTGGAGTGGCTTCTCCCACTTTTAGCCCTCGTTCTGAAAGTGACATGTTGCCAATTCCTGCCTTTGAAAGTTTCTTCTTGGCGTTTCCCACTGTGGGATTAGATTCTGCACTTTTGGGTCTGCTGAATCAGTTACCCCTGTACGTCCACGCTGGGAAATGTTAGAATATTGTCTCCTTTCCATTTATCACTTCCCTTGGAATTTATGCTTTTAGAAATATTTTAAATGCCATTACACTGTGGTTTAAGAAGGAAGCAAATGTCTCTTTAATGGGAAGCCCTCATTTTCCAATTAGTTGTGTTTTTCTCATCAGAAAGTGAACTTCAGGGATCTCCATAACCTGCTTATCTGGCACATGGTCAAGAGTCCATGATGTGTTGGGTTGTTAATCCTCATACATCCTTGAGAGGGAGTGTGTCAGTCAGCTCAGGCTAAATTATGCTACAGTAACAAACAAATGGTCACCCAAATCTGAAGGTTGAGAATCATTCATTCTTCATTCACCTTACACATCCATTTTGAGTTGGCTGTAGCACTGGGGCATGTCTTTTTAACTTTTTTTTTTTTTAAGATTTTATTTATTTGAGAGAGAGAGCACGAGTGGGGGATGGGGTGTGGGGGGAGGGGCAGAGGGAGAGGCAGGCTCCCCGCTGAGCAAGGAGCCTGACAAGGGGCTCCTTTCCAGGACCCCAGGATCAGGACCTGAGCCGAAGACACTTAACCGACTGAGCCACTCAGGGGCCCCATGTCTTTTTAATTGAGATCCGGGCTGAAGGAGAAGGCTCTGTGACAGAGTTTGAAAGGAGAACCACAGGATGGGTGCTGAAGTTCTGCTTAGAAGGGGCACACACTCACTTCTGCTCATATTTCACTGGAGAAGCAAATTCACGTGGCCAAGACTGTAGCCAATGCGGTAACGAATCTAATCCTCCCCCAAAAGGGGTGGTGAAGATTTTGGAATATATAGTCCAGCATAGTAGGCTTCCTCACCCCCATTTGACAGACAGGGAACCTAAGGCCAGGAGATGGTGGTGGGACTAGGATTCAAGTCCACATCTTATGGATTACAAAGTCTATGCTGTTTCTGTAATGCTCGTGGCCTCTGTGGACCCCAGCTTCCTCTTCTCTAGCCGGTGGCGGTGCAGAGGAGATAAGAAACCGTGGGAACCCTGGGCCTGGCTTCCCGAAGCTCGTATAGGGATGATGCTCCCTCTGAAAAAAACCACCAACAGCCATCTGATCCCAAGATGAGAGCAAAGTTGTCCCTCGATGTGCATTAGAAATGCACTGAATTTGTCAGACTTGCTTTAGTTCAAGGACAGTTCTTCAAATATTGATGGGGGACCTGCTTTTACCACCCACACTGTACTTCAGGGATGGTCTGCAACCATAAATGGAACTTTGCTTTGGAAAGTTCAAAGTTTAGATGTGTTTAAGGTAATACTGCTTTCATCATGTCGATTTTTATAAACTACAAATTTGAAGCTTAGAAAGGTAGTAACTTGTCCCAAGTCACACAGCTTGCTAGTAGCAGAGTCCGGCTCCCAAACCCGCTAACCACTGGCTATAGCTTCCCTTGACGTTTTGGTTGTGAGATTTATATATAATAAAATGCAGAGATCTTAAGTGTTCAGTGTGATGAGTTTTGTCAACTTTATATATCCATCGTATCTATCACCCAGAGCAAGATCGAGAATATTCCTATTATCCCAGAAAGGTCCTTTGTGCCCCTTTCCCATCAATTCCCCTTGACTTCCAGTCATGCCCCGCGAAGGTCATGACTTTCTGATTTTTATCCCTGCAGGTTTCACCTGTTCTAGAACTTCCTATAAATGGAATCATATGGTATGTACTCTCCTGTCTGGCTTTTTCCCCTCAGGAAAATGTATTTAAGGCTCATCCATGTTGTTGTGGATATCAGTCGCTTTTTCCTTATCATCACAGAGTGGTGTTCCACAGGATGAATATCCCACATTTGTTTGTTCCTAGATTGATGGAGATTTAGGTTGTTTCCAATGATGAAAAAACTGCTATATACATATTCTTTTATCGATCTTTGAGTAGACTTATGGTTTCATTTCTCTAGGGCAATTACCTAGGAGGAAAATTTCTGCCAGATGATGCTCTCAAGTGATTGAGCCTTTGTACCCTCCTGCCAGCCCTGTGTCTGGGTTCCAGCGCCCCACGTTCTCACCAACATTTGGTGTTGCCAGCCTTTCTCATTTTAGCCATTCTGGTGGGTGTCGAATGGTACTGTGGTTTTACAGTTCACATTTCCTTTGAAGGTCACTGTAGAACGATCAAGGGACAGTGATGAGACACCCCGCACTTGAGCCAAAACAGAGTGGAGTTTGTTGAGGAAAATGATCCTGATTCTGAGGCAAGATGGACCTTGCTCCGCAGGGAGCGTCAGGAGGACCCTGGACTCCGTGTTCACACACCCCATGTGTCCGGCTTTCCAGTTCTGCAGACACATCCCATCCGTTAGTCGTTTGATGTGGCTTCTTTCCACAGTTTTGGTTGGCTCTCAGGGTAGACACGGTAAATTCCCATGATGCCTAAGGCTTTAGCTGTCCGGGTAAGAGGGAAGTATGCAGCCCTCACCTGTCACACGTGGGGTGCTTTAAAGGGAAATGTCACTATCTACATTCGCAAATCTATGGAAAGATAAGGCAGATTTTACTCAGTGTCTCCTATGTGCTCTGACAAGTGGCTTTATCCTACCCTCACCAGGAGGAGGAGAAGGGGTAGGTGTGACGGTTACCAATTTACAGCTGAAAGAGACCTTAGGCTCCAAGTATTTGCTCAAGGCTAGGAACCTAATTGATAGTTTCCTACTGCAAGAGAATCCCATATTCTTTCTACAACACTGCACATGTTTCCTTCCTGTAATAAACACTTGAGCTGGATATTTGAAAAGACATCCACCGCCCCCCCCAAAAGACAACCTTTCACTATTTGCTACTTACTGACACTGGAAACCCTTGACGGGATTAGCTTATTGATTGAAGTTTCCAAAAGGCCCCTAATGATTTTTGTGGAATCTGTAGAGATTTCTTATTTATTTATTTTTAAAGATTTTATTTATTTTTTGACAGAGAGACACAGCGAGAGAGGGAACACAAGCAGGGGGAGTGGGAGAGGGAGAAGCAGGCTCCCCGCTGAGCAGGGAGCCCGATGCGGGGCTCGATACCAGGACCCTGGGATCATGACCTGAGCCGAAGGCAGACGCTTAACGACTGAGCCACCCAGGCACCCCTATTTATTTATATTTTTGAGAGAGAGAGTGTGTGTGTGTGTTCGAGCGGGGTGGGGAGGGGCAGAGGAAGAGAGAGAATCTTTTTTTTTAAAAGATTTCATTTTTTTATTTATTGGAGAGAGAGAGAGAAGGAGCAGGGGGAGAAGCAGAAGCAGAGGGAGAAGCAGACTCCCTGCCCAGCAGGGAGCCCGATGTGGGACTCAATCCCAGGACTCCAGGATCACAACCTGAGCCGAAGGCAGATGCCCAACTGACTGAGCCACGCAGGCGCCCCGAGAGAGAGACTCTTAAGCGCAGATCTGGATACGGGGCTTGATCTAACTACGCTGACATCATGACGTGAGTCGAAATCAAGAGTTGGATGCTTAACCGACTGTGCCACCCAGGCATCCCCGAGATTTCTTATTTTTTAAAAAAATTTTATTTATTTATTTGACAGAGAGAGACACAGTGAGAGAGGGAACACAAGCAAGGGGAGTGCGAGAGGGAGAAGCAGGCTCCCCATGGAGCAGGGAGCCCGATGTGGGGCTCGATCCCAGGACCCTGGGATCATGACCTGAGCTAAAGGCAGATGCTTAACGACTGAGCCACCCAGGAGCCCCAGATTTCTTACTTTAAAATAAAAACAGGCTCCATGGGAATAAGTCAGAGGCCACAATACGTGTCGACTCTGCCAGGACAAACATAAGACTCACCGAGCTTGAGTTACCCAACAAAAAACAAAAACAAAAACCAAGTCAACATTTCGTTAAGGGCTCCAGGTGGCTTCTGGGGGTCTACAGAAGCTGAAAAAGAAGCAATACGACTGCTTCCCCAACCAGCATTTACTCAGACTGGTTAACGGAAGCACACGGTGTAACACGCTGGAAACTCCTGTTCATCTACCTTGGTTGATAACCCAGAAGATACTCGTCTGCCTGGTATTTTCAGAGCAAGTGAATATACCTTCGAAAAGCTGGAGGAGGATGCAGAAAGCAGCAGGCTAGTGGTCTGCTCTGGCTAAAGGGAACCATATATTTGGGCAGACTACTATTAATTTGTGTGATCAGTAACCACAGGGCCACTTGCAGGAATGATATAAAAAGAGGAACAGGGTGCAGGAGACAACAGAGACATTGTTTCCCTACCGTGACTATCAGGATGAAACTCCAAGGGGGACAAAATTATTTTGTATAGTTCCAGGAAATGATGGGACACTAATAACAGGTATGACAGGTCAATTTCCATTGACCCTTGAACAATGAGGGGGTAGGGGTGCTGACCCCCTCCCACAGTTGAAAATATTCATATAACTTTTGACTCCCCCCAAAACTTAGCTACTGATAGCCCACTGTTGACCAGAAGCCTTATCAATAACATAGTCGATTAACATATATTTTGTATGTCATGTGTATGACGTACTGTTTCTTGCAATAAAGTCAGCTAGAGAAAAGAAATTGTTATTAAGAAAATCATAAGGGGGGGGTGCCTGGGTGGCTCAGTCGGTTAGGCGGCTCTCTGCTCAGTGGAGAGCCTGCTTCTCTTTCTCCCTCTGCTTCTCCCCCTGCTCATGCTTGCTCTCTCTCTGTCAAATAAATAAAATCTTAAAAAAAAAAAAAGAAAAGAGCGGCGCCTGGGTGGCTCAGTCATTAAGTGTCTGCCTTCGACTCAGGTCATGATCCCAGGGTCTGGGATCGAGCCCCGCATCGGGCTCCCCGCTCAGCAGGAAGCCTGCTTCTCCCTCTCCCACTCCCCCTGCTTGTGTTCCCTCTCTCGCTGTGTCTCTCTCTGTCAAATAAATAAATAAAATCTTAGGAAAAAAAGAGAAAAGAAAATACTTTTAAGGTATTATATTGTATTTATTGGGAAAAAAAGTCTGTGTATAAGTGGACCCGGGCAGTTCAAACTGTGTTGTTCAAGGGTCAACTGTATTGTACTATCAAAAAATAAAGAATAAGAAAGAGCGTGCAGAATGGAACACTGAAAAACAAGATCTGTTTGGCAGAGATGAATGTGAATCGAGCTCTCGAACCCGGCTGAGCTGCTGTGCTTTGGACAGCCTAAGTTGTCAGGGCTCACAAACACGGTTACAGCAGGCCGGATGGGTTACTCCTCAGGCCCAGGGCAGCCCTCATTCCTCATCCCACGACATAGGATGTCTGTGGTCAAGTCATGGAAAGACACCCCTGGAGGACTCTTCTGGGTCTACTCCGGGTCTAGTTTGAGCCTATCTGATATTCTTGAGCAAAGTAGAGAGAAGGTTGATAGTAGGGTTTTTGGGAGCAGACAATTAGGTTCAAGGTAACACCTGACTGTTTCCCACCTTCAGAGATTGTTTTTATTTTGTTTTTTTTTGCAGTGTGGGCCCACTGTGGTCAGGTCCTGCTGTGGATGATGAGGGTGTTGCGCGCTTGCTGGAGCTCTGATGGCTGCCTCCGCCCTTGCCGAGGCTTTGGCTTTGCATAGTTGCTGTTAACAGCCAATCTCTAGCTTGAGAAGGTCTCCTGCTCTTCTTTCTCACGCTCTTCCCCTCATCTGACTTCTTGGAACAGCCCCTCTCCTGGGTGCCCCCACCGAGGCGTATCTACCTGCCCCTTCCGATGGGCTGTGCCATTGGATGGTGCATCTGGTTCTTGAGCCACTTTGGGCAAGAGGCTGCCTCCTGAGATTAGGATAAGGATTTACAAAAGGCTGAAATGTGCCAGAAACTGTGGTGGGTGTGGGAAGAGAGAGGAATAAGACAGATTCCTGATTGGGAGGAATTTGGTGGGACACAGACCTGCAGACGGATAAATACAAAATGGTGTGTGATGAATGCAAACCCCCGTCCCCACGAGTGCTCTCGGAGTAGTGGCTTTGGTTTGGGCAGTTGTTCCTCTACTTGGGGCAAAGGGGGATAAGCGAGGGGCAAGAGGCCCTGGCCCGGGCTCAGGGAGGCGCAGCAGAGGGAGGCCTCCATGGGGGACCAGCTGCAGGAGTTTGCCTCCACACTCTTGGGGGAAGGAAGGGCAGAGGCTCCTACCCGAGGGACTCAGTCTCTTGAAGCACCTCCCTCCTGCTCCAAAGCTTCTTCTTTCTCATTTCCAAGGCAAGAAAGAGCAGAAACAGGACACATAGCCCCTGACTGTGGCAATGAGGGGCATCAACCATCCGGGCCCCCCGGTAGGTTGGAAAGTGCCAGACTCTGCCACAAGTCTGCCCCTGAATTCCTGTCAGCCTGCTGTGCATTCCCTGCCTTGAAGTCCCACGCCACACCAGTGAAACTCCTGGGGAGTGACCTCCTGCATCTCTCTCTGGGTTGTAGTCCATCTCGAAGGACAAGCGCTGTGTCATTTTCAACCCCGCATCCCTTCCTTGATCTAGAACCCTGCTGGATAACACTCAAAGAGCGCTTACTACCTGCCAGGCACCGTGTACCTCATTTCTTCCTTAAAACACCCCTATGAGGGTGGGCCTATCCTCTCTATTTTAAGATGAGGAACTGAGTCACACAAAGGTTAAGTGCCTTGCCCACAGTCACTTGGTAAGTAGGGGAACCGGGATTCAAATCCCCGTGGGCAGACCCTATACTTTGCGTGAAGCCGTGATACCACTGAACAGCGTTAAACGCAGTTAACTGCTCTTTACTTACCTGGCACCTAAGGCCAGACCCTTCTTGACGCCGGTTAAAGCCTGTTTAACAATTTGATGAGTTGCGGAAATGAACTCAGCTCTTATTCCAGGAAATGCAATACAACGGCAGCACTCACCATAGGGGAGATGAGAAACAAATCCCTCGGTCTCCTAAACTCAAACCCACACCATCTCCAGATGCTTGCGTGGCTGTTTTCAACATTGTGATGATGCAATTGTGACAGCAGAATCACAAAAATGTGTCAGCGGACACACACACACACACACACACACACACTGATGCCTTCTACAGGGTTATTGTAAATCAAAAGGCGTCTTAGTCTGGTTATGCTGGGACTGCAGCTTCTGGAAAAACCCAGAAAGTATTCCCAAGGCAGCATCAGCCCGGCAACCCCTGGGGCAGGTCCCACACTGTTGCTGTCTAGATGTTTATCAGCTCTACTTAAATAAACATCGTGTTTCCACTTAACCATTTCTGCCTGGCTCCACCTACTTCCTGGAAGTCAATACTAACCAAACCAAGGCTGAGAATCAGTCCTCGGGACAGAACTCATCCTGAGCCCACGTCACAGATTGAAGACCACTAGTCACACACTTGCTCCTTCACACACTCCAGTTTACAGATGGGCCCCAGGAACAGCCACTCTGAACTCATCTCATACCTTTGATTTCAAGATCCACACCGCTCCCCACAGAGCAAAGTTCAAGGAGGCACTCGCCCTCAGGGGCTGACCTTGTACTCACACGACCCTGAGGGTGAGCACCTCCAGAAGAGCAAGCGCCTCAGAGGGTTGCCTCCTTCAATGTTGCATGCTGGGCACTTTGCCCTAGTCCTGGCCCTGACTCACCTTTTCTGGGTTCATGGCATCTCAGTAAATGTGTGTAGAGTGAGGTGCAACCTCATTCTCATCAACCCACCTGGGGTTCAGAATGGTCCAGAGCACAGGCTCTGGGTTCTGAGCTTGCTCTGCTCCTGACAAGCTATGTGATGTTGGGCTAGTTCTAAACGCTCTCTGAACCTCCTGGTTTTTCACCAGTAATTGAGGATAATTCCTGCCTCCCCTGTAGGGTTGTAATAAGGATTAGCTGAAGCTAAGTGGCGTGCTTAGGTCAGGACTTGGCACGGAGTGTGTGTGCATGGTGCGGGGCACTCGGCCAATTAAACAGGGTTCATTGTCATTATCATTGCTGACGGTGCTGGCGCTATTGATTCACACTGAGGGTCAAGACACGTGACCTAGAAAGTAACCTTCTGGGGATGCCTGGGTGGCTCAGTCAGTTCAGTGTCCAGCTCTTGATTTTCGCTCAGGGCATGATCTCAGGGTGGTGAGATGGCTCTGTGCTGGGCGTGGAACCTGCTTAAGATTCTCTCTCTTTCCCTCTGTGCACCACCTGCCCCCTCTGCTCATGCTCTCTCTCTCTCTCTCAAAAAAAAAAGTAAACTTCCAACACCTTTGTTAAAAACAACAGCCTGAATGCAAGTTCCCATTTGCTTCTTACTGTGTCGAAATGGAGCTGCATGCCATGCGTTCACCAATGAGCCTGTCTTACTCTCAACGCACTTCCTGAAACTCATAGAGAGTCCAGAGTCCAAGTGTTCCCGAAGCCACAGATGAGAAATAGGACGGGAACCTCACGCCAAGCCGACTATCCAGGAAGGAAAGAAGGAGCTGGAGGAGGAGGGGAAAGGAAAGTGGGGTTCACTTACTGCTTTCATTTTGTGGATGTTGGACCAAAACTTGAAATTGCAGCCGGAGGATCCCTGGATTTTGGGCATCTTGGTCACAGCCTTGCAGAGAGAGGTTGAAGTTCCCAGCCATGTTCCCGGGCTGCTTGTCCTCCAGCCTGAACACCTCGGGGTTGGTGGTGGAGCCCGGGATGTAGTACTCAACCCGCTCCTCCTTCTTCTCGCAGTTGGACACATTGAAGTGAAGGAAGGAGACGCTCGCCCGCAGGTGCGCGGGAATGACAAACTGCCACGTCATGAGCTCGTCCTCCGGGAAGCCATCTGGGTAGTTGGCAGACATTAGAGTTGCCGAACCTTCACCCTCAAACACAGATTCGATGATGCACAGTCCTATCAGTAGTAGGACCCGAAAGAGAAAGAAGAGGAGGTGATTAGACCCTGCCCCCGCTGTCCATGGCTGAGAGGCAGCAGGCTTAGGGAGGAACCATGAGAGCAATGCTCAGGTCTTGAGCTCTGGGTGTGGTCTTATCCCCGATAAGGATACATCAGTGGTGGGTGACTAAATGTTGAATGACCCACCCAGCGGGGGGGGAAAACAAAGCCCCAATTTGTAGTGTCTGCCCATCTCCTTGCTGTAAATACTCGCACCATGGCTGATTTCAGGCCACCAACATGATATGAATGTGGAGTTTGGAGCAGATGGGCAGTAGCCCCCCGCTGTATGGCATTTCCCACCACAGAGTTACGACCGACATCAATAACCTCAAGAGCACAGATAACAGTAAAACGTAGCGAAATAATTAGGAAGTGATGAGTTTTGAGTGTCTATTACCTTTGTTTCTAAATGAATTTATTTTAACTGTAAGTTTACATCATTTTATTTCTATGAATGCTCAGCGTCAGCCCACAAAATTCCGGAACATCAGCCATCAGCTGTTATGAGCGGGTGTGAACCGGCTTCGGCACACCGAGGATACAATTACCAGAAATGTGAAAGGGCTAGAAGATGGGACAAAGAAGTCAGCAACGGGGTAATCAAGGGAGGTCTGTAGAGCCAATCCCACTTCGTGTTCTGAAAACAAACCTCACGGGCACAGAGGACCGAGGAAAGAGAGTGGCCACACAGTTTGTTTAATAGAGAAGGGTGGGTTCACACCAGGAGATCCGCACCACCCCCGGAAGAGTGGGATCTTCCTTCGAGGTATTCAGGTCGAGTCACACAAGAGTGCGGACATCTGCCCCTTTCTGACCTAGAGCAGGGGGTGGGGTTTGTAGGTTTCAGCCTCGGCCAATGGTGGGGATGGAGGGGCGTGCTCACGTTTTATAGAAGATCGGTTTGCGATGCTGAAGCCGGAGACGTTTCGGTTGTGGAACCAGGGCAAGTTTAATGCCATTTTCACCCCTTCTTGCATTTTGATGCGGGACACGGTGCCGTTGCTGCAGAAGGTCCCGATCTTGACCGCGGTGGCATCAATGCGGCCGCTGATGGAGTGGGTGACTCCGTCCGGACAGCTCTCCCCTGGCCCGATCTGCCTCAGGCGAGGGATGGCGAACTGCAGCTCTAGACCAATGCTCTTGTGAGCTTTGACTTCCCAGATGAAGGTTCTGTTGAGGGTGGGCAGCGCCGATGTGGAGGGCTGAAGCTGGACCTCCCCAAATGGACAGGGGCCTGACATGCAGTCTGAAACACAGTCACAAAAGCAAGCTTGGTCACGGATGCCACCAGGCCACTCACGGCCTCTCTTGACCCCTGGAGGAGATGCTGCCCCCCCCCCCCAGGCAGAGGCATGATCTCCTGGCAGTGTGGGTGTTTGGGGGGGAAGTGGGGGGCTAGGGGGAGCCCCCTTGGCCCAGAGAGCCTGCACCTCTTCCCCTCCCAGGGTGGGTAGCAGCCCACAGCCAATCACTGCTCCCCAAGGCAGGGGTGAACAAGCCTGACCTCCTTGTTTCAAGGGACACAACCTGGCGAGGCCGCTCATATGCCCGCACCGGCCAGTGGCTACACTTCAGCTAAAACCACACCTTCGCGTACTTCCTCCCTTGGCTTTATTTTTTCACGGCTTCCTCGTTCCGAGGGCACCCTCTGGACAAATGACTGAAACATCCCCATGTCAGGCTCTGCTTCCAGGGAACCAGACACAAGTCACCTCCTAACTACTGTGTTTTCCAGACTGGAGTAAGCCAGATGGAGGCCCTCTGCAATGGAACCCGGGCTGTGGGATACCCCACGTCCCCCCCCACCGGGTCTGAGACAGTCACGGTTTCACAACTGCGAAGCCACGGTGCTCAGCTTCGCCTTTCAAGACTGGTTTTTCCATCAACGTACCCATCAACATACCTAGTACTCTGAACTTACAACCCCCTTCATGGCTGGAACCCGGAGGCACAGTTATCGTTCGGCCTTGGGGCTCTAATGCTGCTGTTTTATGACCAGTGCAGTTAAAATTTTTTTTTTTTTTCAAAGGCAAACAGCTAATGACATCCTTTGATGTGTTTTGTTTCCTAAGCCTTTTAAAACAAAGCACAAAACGTTGCTCTCAAGGAGGAAATGAGCCCGTGGAAGAAGTGATAGAAAGCAGACAGAACAGGGACACTTTGTTGTATCCAGGCAGGGAATCCGAATGTGCAGTGGCTTCTGGCCACTGGAACAGGAAATCTTCCCACCCCTAGTGCTGCTCCAGTGGGGGGTCTGAAAGGACCACCGACGCAAAGTGGGATCACGGGAGAATTTCAGAGCTGGCTAGGACCTCCGAGGTCATTCCCACCCGAGCTCTCAATTTTGCAAGGCGGTCCTGGAGTCTGGGTGACAAGTGTGTTTGCGGTGCCTACGATCCCAGGACGAAAGCCCAGGCTGTGTTTGGTCCACCAGAGTTCTTGCCAACACGTCGTGCTGACTGATCCATGAAATGGGATCAGACGATAAGGTGACGAAGGTGGTTAAAGTTAGATTTTGCGGGTGGGTAAAGATAGGACCTATTTTTAGGAGCTCACGGAAACTTCATTATATCAAGCCGCCTCTGGGGTGCCTGGGTGGCTCCGTCGGTTAAGCGTCTGCCTTTGGCTCAGGTCATGATCCCAGGATCCTGGGATGAGTCCCGCATCGGGCTCCCTGCTCAGTTGGGGAGTCTGCTTCTCCCTCTCCCAGTGTTCCTCTCCCTGCCCGTGCTCTCTCTCTCTCAAATGAATAAAATCTTAAAAAAAAAAAAAAAAAAAGCTACCCCTGCCAGGGCTTTCTAGCCACACCTCCAATGTGCCCAGGGCCATATGGATTAGCTCTTGCTGGGCTCTCGTGGGATCTCTTAACCCTCTTTAGACAGTGGGTTTTTTGTGTTTTTTTTTTTTTTTAAATGTTCTGGCACATTTTGATTTTAGGGTTGTAAGAGCCTTATTATATGAACTATGAAAATCCACCTCCTTCGGTGCTCTAGAACAGGGGTCAGCAAATCACAGCAAATGGGCCCAGTCCAGCCCAATCCCTGCCACCAAGCATAAACATGTGGGACATCACTGCCCAGATGTCTCCCTACTATCTGTGGCTGATTTCATCCTGTAACAGCAGAGCTCAGTGGTTGGGAAAGAGACGATCTGAGATATTTACTACCCAGACTTTTACGGAAAAGGTTTCCCAACCCTCCTCTGGAATGGTTTAAATATAAGAACTTATCTTCTCCTTGAAGTTTTATAGGATCCTCTATGAAACCATGTCTAACTAACCCAAACCCTGTTTTCCTCCACCTTGGACATGGTTTCCAATCTCCTCCTTGGTTATTTATTCAGGTCTCCTAACTTTCTAGGAGTCAATCTGGCTCATTACATTTTCCCTGAAAATTATTCCTTTTATTCAGATTTTCACACTTATTATCATAATATTGTACATAGTCTATTTTAGAAATTGCCTCTGTAAGGGGCGCCTGGGTGGCTCAGTCGTTAAGCGTCTGCCTTTGGCTCAGGTCATGATCCCAGGATCCTGGGATGGAGCCCCGCATCGGGCTCCCTGCTCCACGGGGAGCCTGCTTCTCCCTCTCCCACTTCCCCTGCTTGTGTTCCTGCTCTCGCTGTCTCTCTCTCTGTCAAATAAATAAAATCTTTAAAAAAAAAAAATTGCCTCTGTAAATGTCATTCAATCAACATTTATCCTTTCAATGCTATATATCTGTATGTTCTCTTTCTTTTTTTCCAGGGGACTAGTCAGAGATTTGTCTATTTAATTAATCTTTATAGAGAACCATGCCTTAGCTTTAGTTATCAGATGTAGTTTTTTAATTCTTTTTTTTTTTTTAAAGATTTTATTTAAGAGAGCGAGAGAGAGCACATGAGAGGGGGGAGGGTCAGAGGGAGAAGCAGACTCCCCGCCGAGCAGGGAGCCCGATGCGGGACTCGATCCCGGGACTCCCGGATCATGACCTGAGTCGAAGGCAGTCGCTTAACCAACTGAGCCACCCAGGCGCCCTATCAGATGTAGTTTTAAAGCTGCTGATAAGTACTTTAATTTCTCTCTTTTTTTGAAGATTTTATTTATGTATTTATTTGAGAGACAGTGAGAGCAAAAGAGAGAGAGAGAGAGAACAAGCAGGGGGAGTGGCAGAGGGAGAGGGAGAAGCAGGCTTCCCGCTGAGCAGGGAGCCCGATGCGGGACTTGATCCCAGGACCCCGGGATCATGACCTGAGCCAAAGGCAGACACTTAACCGACTGAGCCACCCAGGCGCCCTCCTTTTGTTTTTTCTGAACTTCTTCCTAAGGTTCATTTTACTCCCTTTTCTTGCTTATCTATTGCCCGATTCATTTATTTTCAATGAAAGGCAAAAGAAATTTTCTGGGTACAGCTTTGATTGGATCCCAGATCGTGTTCTCCCTCTTGTTACTACATCCAGGCTACTAGTTGGCATGCCCACCTAAAAGCAATTGGGAGATTCTACATTTAATTCTTTCTGCCTGGTGATTATATCTTATGTCAATCTCCTATCCGAAATTCAAAATTATGAGGAATAACACTAATTCCAAATAACCATAGTTTGTTACCTTGTGTGTCGAACATTTTTAGTCCATTATTTTATATCACCCTCAAGAGAGCCCTGTTGGTTGGTACAATGACTCTTATTTTACAGAAGAAAAAACCAAGTCACAAAGCAGTTGAGTGACTCATTTAAAGCCACATGATGAGCTTACACAATCAGGAGCCTGAAGCTGGAAGCCAGACCCAGCTCCCTCAGCCTCAAAGCTGCTGTTTTCCCCACTATGCCTCCTGGACCCACCTCCCTACCATTATGTCGTCAACCATCCAATTTCCTTCCTTCCTTCCTTCCTTCTTTCCTCCCTCCCTCCCTCCCTTCCTCCCTCCCTCCCTTCCTTCCTCCCCTTCCTTCCCTTCCTTCCTTCCTTCCCTCCTTCCAGATTTTTTAAGTAATCTCTATACCCAATGTGAGACTCGACCCTACAACCCCGAGGTCAAGAGTCGCGCACTCCACCGACTGAGCCACCTAGGTGCTCCTCCAATTTCTTTGTCTTCCGACTCCCTTCCTTTTTGCTCCTCGTCAGCAAAATTTTAGCTTAAAATTTAGTTTAAATTTGAATTAAATTAGCTTTAAAGTTTTAATTTAAAAACTTTAAACTTTAGTTTAAAAACTTAGCACATCAGCTGGAGCATCCCAGACCTGAAGGAAGATCTGTAGCTCCATCAAGAAACAGTGTGGCACAGTGGTTGGGAGGCAATGCCTGGAGGCAGAGCACCTGGGTTCTTGTCCTGCTGCTGCTTATTAGCTATGCTATCTTAGGCAAGTCACTGTCTTTGCGAGTTTCTCATAGGGCTGTTTTGGAGATTCAACAATGTAACCTGTGTAAAGCGTTGAGAACCACGAACAGCCACATCACAGCTAAACAGAGTGTGGAGTTTCGGCATTACAGGCTGGTTTAGGACTGGAAAGAGAAGCAGCGAGGCCAAACATTCGTGAGTGTGTACTTACCAATATTCTTCTGGATCTCAACGACAAAGTGATTCTCTGGGTCGTGGCAGCTGAAGGAAAAAACCTCTTTTTCTCCAGGTTTGATGGTCAACGAGGTTTTATGTCTTTTAGAACTGATGATGTAACAGGGCTTCACTGGCAGAGGTGGGGTCCCAGGCTTTATGAAAACCATAATGCTACTTCCGTGTGGCAGGGCAATCTCAGAAGCTTCTGGAGGAAGGAGGAAAAACAGAATGAGCAGGATGATTTATTTAGGTCTCCAAACTTGCTGCCGTCCCCTCTGCTGGTCTAGGAAGGATGCCCTCTTTGACACCTTTGTTCCCTCCCTCCTGGTCTGGGGCGGGGAGGTGGTCTGATGTAACATGACAGTGTTGTCCTTACAATGGGAAAGAAGCAGCCTATTGCTGATGGGTGTTGACAAGTGTCTCGTTTGCTTTATTAATTTTTCTAAAACTTAAAACCACTAGACCACAGCCTAGATGCTTTGAGCAGTATATGTTCATGCCCCACCTGTGCAGCATTAAATAGCAATCAGAGAAACTGCCACACCTTTTCAGTATGACTGTAGACAAAAGTCCACGTACAGAAACTGTCTCTCTACAGGGACGTATTTGTTTGCAAAGAGCTGCTGTCTCCTCCCCTGAGCGCTTCACATGCCCAGTATATATACATATATATATGTATATATGTATATATACACAATAGTGGAGGCTAGGAAAAAAAAATTTTTTTTTTTTTTTTAAAGATTTTTTATTTATTTTTTGAGAGAGAGAGAATGAGAGACAGAGAGCACGAGAGGGAAGAGGGTCAGAAGGAGAAGCAGACCCCCCGCCGAGCAGGGAGCCCGATGTGGGACTCGATCCCGGGACTCCAGGATCATGACCTGAGCCGAAGGCAGTCGCTCAACCAACTGAGCCACCCAGGCGCCCTGAAAAAAAAAATTTTTTTAAAGATTTTATTTGAGAGAGAGAGAGAGAGAGAGTGCACGAGCAGGGGGGAGGGGCAGAGGGAGAGGGAGAAGCAGGCTTCCCGCTGAGCAGGGAGCCCCACGTGGGGTTGGATCCCAGGACCCTGGGATCACGACCTGAGCCGAAGGCAGACGCTTAACTGACTGGGCCACCCAGGCACCCCTAACAATTTATTTTTTAAAATCAACTTTATGGAGATAATTTACATACATTAAAAAGGGCCCACTCCTTTTAAGATATACACGTGACCACCACAACAGTCAAGATATAAGAAATTTTCATCACCCCTAAATATTCCTTTAATGTCCCTTTACAGTCAACCTTGGCTTCTGGTCCCAGAAAACTATCCGTTGCCTGATCCAGGACTTCACAGAAACAGAATCCTACGGCATATTCTCTTTTGTACCTGGTTTCTTTGCTCAGCATGTTTGTGAGTTTAATCCATGTTCCTGCAGGGATTAGTAGTAATGTGTTTCTTTTTACTGCTAAGTAGTATTCCATTGTCCGTATAAACTCCGGTTTATTTATCCATGCACCTGTTGAGTGACATCTGAGTGCTTTCTAGTTTTTGACCAGCCATGGGCTTTAATTTTATCAAAACTGCTAGTTGGCATGAAAGTTCTGTGCATTCCCCCACCCGCCCCCATGGGAAGGTATGAGCGCACCTGCGTTCCCCGGGCCAGCAGCTGTGTGTGATCCTATGTTGGGATTTTTGTCAACTTCTTCTTGAACCTCTCTCCCCGCTTGTTCGCTCTGCTCTAGGCTGACCAGCCAGCAGCTCTTTATATAGTAGTGGAAATTGATCCCTCAGTCTGTGATAATGAACTGCAAATATTTTCTCCATTTTATCAGTGAGACCTTTACCCTCTTTGGGCCTCTGTTCCATCGTTTGTAAAATGAGGGGGTTGGGCTAGAAGAATTCTACATTTCCTGCCAGCTCCCAGTGTATGATCAGTACCGGACTGAGGAAGAAGTGACTGTGCCACTCTCAACATTCCCGACTACTGCCCGGCAGCGACCCACCGGGATACCTGCTCACTTGCCTTCCCAATTCGGCTTTCAAGCTGGCTTAAGTTTGCATTTTTGGAGCAAAATGTCCTAATCTCTCCAACTTCGGCTTGTACCCCTCTCTGCTTTGGTCACTGTGCTCAGGCCTCCTTTGCCTTCTTTCTTGAACACACTAACCTCCTTCCCATCCCCAGGGCCTTTGCACATGCTGGTCCTGATTCTAAAAACGCTCTTTCTCTAGCAAGAGCTGAGCCCTTTTTGTCATTCCAGTCTCAGCTCAAAGGTCATCTCCTCAGAGCGGCCTTCCCTGAGCAGCCCCCTAAAGTGCTCCCTTCACCTCCCACTCCCAATCTTCCTGCTTTGTATCCCTCCCTGCTTTAGTCCTTGCCTGAGAGCACCGTCTTCCTTGTTCATTTGTTCTTGGTGCCCATGATCAGAATGTGAGCTCCTTCCTACCGTAAGGCCGCAGGAATTTGCTTGCCTTTTTCAGGGGTAGCCTCGGGATCTAGACAGTGCCTGGTGCCTGTGTGGAGGCAGAAGTTACAAGCCTCTCAATGGCTCCAGGGAAAACTCTCCTCTCCATATTCTTGCCTCGGCTGCCTTTGGATATATCTCACAGACATACCACCACCCCCGGATTTCAGTTTGGGCTAATCAATCTTGGTGGGAACCAGGGGCTCCGAGCTTCTTAATTAATAGCTTCAGAGAGAGAAAACACTCTCCGAGGCAGAAGCTTATATATTCCAGTGCTTCATCTTCAAGCAGTGTAGCCATTTAAAATCTTGAGAGAGAGAGAGAGAGAGAGAGCTGGAGGCCCAGGGGTTCTTGAAGACATCAGATTAAAAAGAATCTAGCTCCGTGTTCAGAAACCCAGTTGTCAGACTGCTAGCCAAGCAGTGTATGTCAACCTTGTGTTCTTTTTTCTGCAATCGTCAAAATGTCTTAGCATGCTATTTGCAAAAAATTCTTGGAACACCCAGTCTCGGAAAGTGTGGCACGCTCCCTCGTGGCCTCCAACCCTGGGGCTCCAGCAGGGCTAATTCATGGTCAAGGGAAGCTGCGTCCAGTCTCAGGGCTGCAGCCCGGCTAGCTAGATTATCAATTTCTTCCCCCCCTTTTTTTTTTAAGATTTTATTTATTTATTTGAGACAGAGAGAATGAGAGAGAGAGAAAGCACATGAGAGGGGGGAGGGTCAGAGGGAGAAGCGGGCTCCCTGCCGAGCAGGGAGCCCAATGCGGGACTCGATCCAGGGACTCCAGGATCATGACCTGAGCCGAAGGCAGTCGCTCAACCAACTGAACCACCCAGGTGCCCCTTCTTCCCCATTCTTATTGCTCCTCTGTGTTTACACCCGTTGGCCACAGCATTTTTTCAAAATTCCTGACTCAGGGGGCACCTGGGTGGGCTCAGTCAATTAAGCATCGGACTCTTGATTTCAGCTCGGGTCATGATCTCAGAGTCTTGAGGTCGAGCCCGCATCGGGCTCCATGTGAGCGGGGATTTTGCTTGGGATTCTCTCTCTTCCTCTCCCTCTGCCCCTTCCCCCCATCCTCCCCTGTGTGCATAAACGCGCTCTCTCTCTCAAAATAAAAAAATAAATTAAAAAATTCCTGACTCTACAGTGATGATTATTGTTATTTTATTTTTTTTTTTAAAGATTTTATTTATTCATAAGAGAGAGAGAGAGAGGCAGAGGGAGAAGCAGGCTCCCTGCCGAGCAGGGAGCCCGATGGGGGCACTCGATCCCAGGACCCTGGGATCAGGACCTGAGCCGAAGGCAGGCAGCCGCTTAACCATCTGAGCCACACAGGCGCCCCATTATTGTTATTTTAATTGTTAGACCCTAAGCAGATCAGTAGTTGCTTGTGGGGGCAAGTGGGGGCAGGGGATGGAGGCAGGGGGTGGGCGGGGGGTGTGGAGGAGCCTTTGTAGGACCAGAGGACCTTCTGTATCTTGACTGTGGAGGTGATTACACATTGTACACAGATGCCGCAATTTATCAAACTGTACACTTAAAATTGGTGAAGTTGATTATATGTAAGTTATGCCTTAATAAACAAAAAAGAGGGAAGAACTCGTGTTAGGAAGATTGTGTTTCTACACAAAGCAGGCACTTAATAAATGAAACAAGGAGTAGTCACGACCATAGTTAAAATATGGTTTAATAATATTTTGGGGTGGGCCTTGTTTCTCTCATGGTGTGTGTAATATTTTCAGATATCTTTAAATTAGATTTCGGGAACAAGGCTGATCTCACCACGATGCCTCTGCTCAGCTTTCCCTCCTGCTTGCAGGCAGGTCGGTAACCCCAACTAATTCTGGGTGTATGACAACCTATTCTATTCTTGATGACAGTCAAAGAAAAAATGGATGACCTTTTTTAGAATATTTTCTTTCTTTTAGAATTTTTGAAATCGTGTATTCATTTCATAAACATTGTCAGGGTTCATCATATGTTCTAGGGGACCATACCTGGTGCAAATGATTTAACGACAAAAATCGCTGGAGTCCCAGCCCCCAGGGAGTTAATAGCCCAGAGAGGGGTTTCTTCTTGCTTTTTTTGTTTTTTAAAGATTTATTTATTTACTTAAGAGAGAGAGACAGAGAGAGAGAGAGCAGGGGGAGGGGCAGAGGGACAGAGAGAGAATCTCAAGCAGATTCTCCGCTGAGCGCGGAGCCCGAATAGGGGCTCGATCCCATGACCCTGAGATCATGACCTGAGCCAAAACCAAGAGTCAGATGTTCAACTGACTGAGCAACCCACGTGCCCCAAGGCAAGGGGTTTCTAAATGGTCTCTGGAGGGCTTCAGGAATGATGAGGTCCCAAGGTCCAGGACGCCCACCATGAGACATGGGAATCTGTATTGGAAACACTTTGTTTCATCTGTGGCGGGAAGTAGGGATTCACTTTTACTATTTTTTCCCATATGGAAAGCCAAGTGTCCCAACTCTGGTGATTGAACATACCAATCCTTCCTTCACACATCGCTAATGCTACCTGTTATTTATATTTTTTATTTTGGGTCAAAATAACCCAGATTTTCATTCTAACTCATTTTGCAAACCAAGAAAACGAATGTTTGAAAGGGGGCGATGGCTCACTTCAGGTGCGCATACTTTTATCATCTCACCATGTTCCTTTGTTCTGCTCCCAGGTAGCCAATCCAGCATATTCCACTGCCCAGCCATGGTTCACAGCTCTCCTTCGGTACCCCGCACCAGAGAATCCCCACCCGGCTTCCAGGCTCATCGTCCAGAGGAGACACATGCGCAGTAAAGCCCAAGCCCACCCACCTTTGCAGCAGAAGGGGATGATTTACATGACGGGCTGTTTCCTGGGGTCATAGCCAAGGACACATCACCCACAGGACTGCCCCTCTCATCCTCAATGATGTATATACTAGCAGAGCGGGCAGATGGGGGGTGAGAGGCTAATGACCCAACCATGGACATGCTTGAATTCTGGACTCCCCTTCCCCACCTCCCCCCAGCTCTACCACTCAGTAGCAGAGAGACCCTCACTGCTTGAGTAAAATAACTTGTAACTCATCGCAGATGTTCCGAGGTTGAGAACGAACATGTTGCTTGCACATCTCCCTCCTGTACACTCACCATCATTAATCACACCTTGAAACTGGAAATCCCAACGCTGGAATAAATCTCAGTTGCCCACCACAGCCACCCACCACCGGGTCAGCGCAGGTGAGTGCTTGACAAATGCACTGTAATTTAAAGAAAGTGGTTGGGTGTTTTCTCCTTTAGCATCTCTTGCTTTTGCCTCCCCAGGAACTTGGTATTTCTCTGGTGTCATATTTTGGAAGATCTATTACCCGGGTTCCCAGAATCTCAGACAAAGCTCCAGATTCTGGCGTGATTTTGAGGTCTTCCAGGTGGAAAGAAATCCAAGCCAAGCCTCGCGGAAGCAGCGTGTGGGCTCCCAGGCTCTGAGCGTTCGGGCAGGCTCCCAGGCACCGAGCTGGTGCTCATGAATCACACCTCTCTTCTTCACTCTCCTGCCTTCCGACCTCTCCTTATTAGGACAGATTTGCTAGTTTCTGCCTCACCAGTGGCTTCTCAGGTGGGAATTTCCAATTGTTTTAATCACCATTCATTATTCACCATTCATTAATCACCATAGCACAGGATATTATACAAATAGCCCTGTTATTTCTTCTCCCTGCCATCCTATTTCTTTGCAAGGGAAGCACATGCAAGGAAAAGAAACTCAAAGAAGGGGATTCCACCAGATACACACTGGGGAAGTTATTTGCTCTCAGATTTGTCAAGTACAGTTTAAAAGACCGACACACATGATTTAAACATTTTTAGATGGGTCAGAACCAGCTGCCTCAATTCTGGGTGTGGTTCCCTGGGGGGCTTGGCTTCCAGGCACTCTCCATCCACCAAAAATGGACTAAACAGTTCCCAGCAGGGCCTGGGCCCAGCCTGGGCACCCGGAGACACCTATTAAGATGGATGATGCCCTGCAGGAGAGCCCAGGATGTCAAGGGAGACAGAACGCAGAAGCCAAGTGGTATAACCGTGAATCAGCGTGGCTGATCAGTCATTGCCTGCATGGGAGTCAGATTCCAAAGCACATCTTTAAGGGGAAGAGTCCTTCTGGCCAAAACACCCCCTTCCTCTCTTAGGAAGATGTCTCACTGCACGTCAACATCCCTCTCTCAAGTCTACTGGCTATAGCTGTTGTTTGCTCATCCGTGGAGCGGATCTCTGCTTCTCGGGTTGAGCACCAGACAAAGCAGTGATTCAATTTTAGGCGCCAGGTTTGCAAAATACATTTTGTTAAATTGGGGGTGATCCCTCAGAGCATGGCACGCTCAGACCATGAGAGCCTGAGGAAGTGACGGCGCTTTACCTGTCCAAGTCACATCCACCGTGGGGGGACACTCATGCCGCTTCTATGATCTTCCCTGCTTTTAGTCTTTGCAGAAAGCAGTTGCTGAATTCATGTAAGCTCAGTATACATTTGGCTGTCTGCCCCCCCACCAGACCCCACCTGAGAGTCAGCAACTTGAAGGCACCAAGGAGAGTCAAGGTACTCTGAAGACACTGCGGGTCCGCTATTCACTGTCTAGGGGTGGTGGTCAAGGAAGGCTTTGCGCAGGAGGCCTAACTTAAGATGGGTCTCGAAAAATAAATAGGAGTTTGCCAGCCAGGGCTAGTGAGATGGGTTTCAGGAAGGTTAGGTGGAGGGAACAGCAAGTGTAAAGACACAGAGGTATGAAGAACATGGCTCCCTCGGAGCCACTCCATGGAGTTGTTTTGGCTGGAGGGCAAGGAACATGCAGTAGAAGAGGGGGGGAGACAGAGGCAGGGGACCGGCTGGGAAGGGGCGTGGTCGCGGCCCTGGAGTTGGCCCCCCCTCCCTGGGGAACCAGCATAACTTAGCAGCTTTGCATAATGGTTAAGAGCTTAGATTCTAGAGTCTTGACTGTTTGGGATCAAATTCTGGCTGGACCACTCACCAGCTATGTCTCCTTGGGCAAATTCCTTAGCTTCTCTGTGCCTCACTTTCCTCATCTGCAAACGGGGATAATACTGGCATTGTTGTTGTAAGGACTAAAAGAGTTAACACCTATGAAGTTGCTTAGAACGGTGCCAGGTAGTGATCAAGGTTAGCTGTTATTATTGTTGATCGTGTAAAGCCCAGGGCCGGGCAGGGCCGAGGGGGAGGCAGGTAAGGCTCCCCCTGGGGCAAACTTGAAGGAGGCATTTAGTCTCCGGTTGTGCAAGCGTGAAGGCCTCCTTAGCTCTTCCACGGCTTCCCTGCCCTGGCCCGGCCCTATTCACTGTTTATCAAAGCCTTTCTATTTGTATTGACTCATGGGACTCCAGCAACCCTTTGCGGCTCAGAGGTGTGACCTCACTTCCCCATGTTTGCTGAGCACAGGAAGCAGAGGGGACATTCTGGTTTGACCCCAGCACCCCTGCGCTGCCCACTCTCCTAAGTCCCACACTGGGCTGCCCTCTAAGAAGCTGCCAAGGTCAAGTGAGCCAGCAGGTGGGGAGGAAGTGCCACTGTTTTTAGGACACTGACACCGGGCATCACCACCAACACCGTCGCACCACCAAATTCAGAGTCTTACTCATCCCGTGGGCCTGGGGCAGTGAAGCCTGCGGGCAGAGGCGGGACACCTGGTTTAGACACCCTAAGTCCATCTGGCATCAACTTGGCCAGGTCTATTTACATCCTGGTGAACTGAAGGGAAAGTCTTACAATGGCAGGGAGTCGCCCATCTGCCTCCCTGGGAAGAATTAATTGCTCACAGTCACACAAAACAGAACAAGACACAAGTTGCTGTTTCAGGAACTAATCCATCTCCCTTGGCTGAGAAGCCTCTGGAGTCTAGGCACCGGGCATGCCTCCATCATAATTAAAATGAATACCCAACGAGTGATCCTCATGTGCAGCCTCCATGCTTGTATTCAGTAAAAGTATTTCTAAATCCCAGCACCACGCCACAGAGTGGGTTCTAATATCAATGCCCATTTTGCAAATGAAGGAGCTGAGGCTGAGAGCTTAAGCCATCTGTCCAGGCGTATTGGTTAGTAAGAGGCGGGGCCAGGTCCTGTGTCCGAGCAGTCGGACAGATGACCACTCCGCAGAGCTGGCCCTGCCCGAGGAGTTCCACACTCAGCCAGGAACTTCGTGATGAGACTGGTTTGTTCTCACCGCTGGTCCGTCAGGACGGAATAAAACATGTCCCAGATGCTGGCTCTCCAGGGATCTCCGGGATATCAAGAGGCAAAGATGTTTGTTTAAAACGGCTAAATAGGCACCCTGCAGTAACTGAAATCATTCGTCATGTCAAAATAATTGGCAACTGTCGCCTGAATTTAAACTTAAGATTTCAAGTTCCCTGGAACTTGAAATGTTTGGGATGTGGTTCCTTTTTTGTGCATCTTTTTGGACAGGTCCCAGCGCAAGGATGCGAGGAAGGGAAATTGGCATGTTTAGGTGCTAATGGTTCTTCTGCAGCTTTGGGGGGGGGTCTGCCTGGGGCTTGTGGGATGGGAGGCATGTGGCCAAGCTGGTGGCAAAGGAAAAGCGGCCAGGATTCAGGTAGAGAGCACCGGGAATAAAGGGCTAGTGCCAGGTCTTTAGGGAAAGCACCTGTGGAAGTCCCGACCCGTGGGCTCACTTCCTGAGACCACTGTCAGCGAGACTCAAGAGGCAAAAATCAGACCTCAGTTGAGGAGAAGCTCCCAAATCCCCATCTACTGAATTTCCTTCTCGTTTAGTTGGAGTGGATGAATCTCAATCCGGGCCTCCAGTTTGGCGTGGCAGGGAATGAATGCTCCTGGGTAGAGACTCTCGCCCATTCTTCAGTGGTGTGGAAATCAAGCAGGACCTGATAAGGCACACCACCACCGCCCACCACCACCTCGTCTCCTTTTCCACGCCACCAGCCTCCCCCCGCAGCCTGGCTGGGACAAAGCAGCCTGCTGCAGGACAAAGGGATGTGGAATGATGGCCGCCCACCAGGCAGCGCCACGAAGACGCTGGGGCAAGGGTGGTGGTCGGGGCCGGGCTGGGGGGATGCTTCAGGCTACTGTGGGAAGTCTGGAGGAAGAGGTAGGTAATGGGACAGGTGACCATTCTCCAGCTCCAAATAGCACGGGCACCTCCTAGCTGAGGATGCTGGGCCACGGGTGGCCACAAGAACTCGCCCACCATGCTCCCATTAGAGCTTACGGGTTCTCCAAAGGTAAGGGTCACACTTTAACCTCATGCGCTAAACACTGCAGTGATGAGCTAGCCTATTTGGACGTTGACCGCAGTTAAAAATAAAAGGCCTGGGGATGAATACCTGCCACTTCCCACCAGGGAAAGGGTGGAACTGTGACACAGGACCGCACCGGGGAGGTCAGGGCAGGGAAGAAAGTGGATTCCAGCCACAGGACGCAAGGTAATGATGAGCTGCTGTCCAGCAGGTGCCAGCCTACGAAGAAGAACAAGGCTGGGCCCGCCTTCCTGAGTCACATCCGGGGATTTCAGGGTTCCAAGGATGTCACGTTCCCACCCCCTGGGTGAAAGAGACCCATAGTTCTCTTTAAAATAGTTTACCATTTCCATGGCTCTGAGAGCAATCCTAGAGGGCATGGTAACCTAAAGTTCAAAGGGCAATGTTAAAAGCAACCCCGTGGGTCTTCCTAGTCAATCCAACTTGCTGGAACGGTTTATCAAAACAGGGGACTGTTAGGTCCACCCATTCACTTCCTACTCTTAATCCCCAAACTCTTTAGGAAAGAAATTGATGCTCACTGATGCAAGTTGTTTATTTTCTAAAGTAACTGAACGATCCTCTGAAGGGGACACTAGCAAGCAACTGTCTGCAGGGCTTGTGTTTTGAATTATTTCTCTAAAGTGGTGATGCATGTGCAAATCCAAACCTTTCTGCTGTATCCTTCCCTTTTATGATCAAAGAAAACACACCCTATGAGAGATGCACTTTAGAGACCCACAACCAGGCTGCCGACTGTCGGGGCCAGAGTCTGGAGCAAATGGATACATTGTTGTATAAAACTTTGGGACTGTGGCCAACCCAAAATGTGGATTTTCACATTTCACTTCAGATTGAATCAAACTGCACCGGATGAAGGAATGATTTCAAAGAGGGCCACAGAGGGACAAAAAGTTGCATCATAACGGACTGAACGTGGGAACTGCAGAATTAAACAACAAACATAACTCAGCTGATGACCGCTGTGAATAATTCATGATATGCTAACATGCTATAAGGCCGGCTTAAATCACATTTACATTTTATGAAATGTTAAAAAGATTCATTTTGTCAGACTCTGAAGTGTGAGTTACCAGGCCGTGAAAGTCACTAAAGATCACAAGGATGGATGGGGGAAGAATCAGAGGAGCAGATCGAAAAACCCATCTGTATGCATGCTCACGTTTAGAAGCTGCTGGATCTCCAATTTCTTCAGTGTTTCAGCCCTAGAGCGCTTTGTTCCAACGGCCTTGCCAGTAGAGATTAGCTGTTCAGGTCCTTTGGATACAAAGTTAGCAGGGAGATGGTTGCACAAGAATCCATACACAAAAGACTACATGTTGTAGGATTCCATTTGTATCAGGTTCCAGAAGACAAAACCAATCTGTGCTTACATGTCAGAACAGTGATAGGGAGACAGGTATTAACTAGGAAGGGGTAAGAGGAACAACTCCGGGGTACTAGAAGGATACACACACATGCACACGTATATATATGTACGTACATACATATGGAAAATGTATCAAGCTGTATACTTAACATTTATGTATTTTCTTGTATGCCTCAATAAAACAATTTTTAAAACTCAAAAAAAAAAAAAGGTTATTTGAAACTTGCCCTGATGAGAGGCTCAACCCCCCTTCTCTGTTCTTCTGGGTATGTATCGAACCCAGCCTGAGTCCCACTTTGTGCCTGCAGAGTGCTAGGCACGGGGTCTCATTCACAAACGATTCAAAAATCTCTGCCCTCCAGGTCCTAGACTCTTGCAGAGCCTCACACTTCTGGCTACAACCAACTGTTGTTTGCCCAGACAAAAGCTTGTTGGCCTCGGATTGAAGCCTGAGGGGTCTGAACCACGCATGTGGTGAGTTAGGCTTGTGGGACCCCGCCAGAGGGACCCTGTGGGGTGTGGCAAGGCTTCCTCTGAGGATAGGGTTAGAAGCAGATCCACTGGTAAGGACATTTACAAAGCAAGCCTCGGGATCGAAAGGTGCTTCACTGATTTTTTTTCTTTTTTTTTTTTTTTTAAAGATTTTATTTATTTATTTATTTGACAGAGAGAGACACAGCCAGAGAGGGAACACAAGCAGGGGGAGTGGGAGAGGGAGAAGCAGGCTTCCTGCGGAGCAGGGAGCCCGATCCTGGGATCATGACCTGAGCCGAAGGCAGACGCTTAACGACTGAGCCGCCCAGGCGCCCCTGATTTTTTTTTTCTTAATTGTGGTAAAAAAGAAAAAAGAGAAGAGACTACTCATCCTTCCACTACCCACAAATAAACCCCACAAATATTTTTTTCCCATTTTAAAAATTGTGATAAAGTATACATAACAGAAACTTTACCACAGTAACCATTTTTAAGTGTATGGTTCAGTGACATTAAGTATAATTATGTTATTCTGCGACCACTGCCATCATCCATCTCCAGAACTTTCCCATCTTCCCAAACTCTGTCCCCATTAAACACCAGCTCCCCATTTCCCTCCCTCAGCCCCTGGTGCCCACCATTCTGTCTCTATGTATCTGGCTCCTCTGGGGACCTCATATAAGGTATTCAGTATTTGTTCTTTTGTGTCTTGCTTATTTCACGGAGCATCACGTCGGTGTGCTTCACTTCTAAACCCAAGAATTGCTAACCACTGATTTGAATAACAACCAAAAATTGAGCAAAATGACACATAGGCTCCAATTCATACATACACACAATATTCGCTTTTGAGAAGGGGGAGAAATTTTTCTTTAAGTGAAAAATGATGTCAATAACTAGAAAACTCAAAAGATGGCAGAAGGGTATGAAAAAGAAGCAGGGGCATTTCTCTGCAAAGTGAGCAGCTGGTCAGAACGTCACTCAGCCTGCTAGCCATCGGCGCTCAGCGACCTTGACCTTCTCGGTGCTGCAGACCCAACGATGGGCTACCATGACCAGCGTTCTAACAGGCCTGCATTCCTTGGCGATTAGGAGCCATAGACAAGAAAACTCTCTTACTTGTCTGAACATAAACCATGAATTGGTTAAACTAAAAATAAGTTTAGTTTCAAATGGGCTTTTCCAGAAGGTTATATGAGCCCATTTCCACCTTATTATTCACCGTCCCTCAAAGCTAATGTTAAGAGATGGGGTTGGGAGGGCAACGGGGAAATGCTTCATTATTAAAACATCTACCTTTGAGGGTGCCTGGGTGGCTCAGTTGGTTAAGCGACTGCCTTCGGCTCAGGTCATGATCCTGGAGTCCCGGGATCGAGTCCCACGTCAGGCTCCCTGCTCAGCAGGGAGTCTGCTTCTCCCTCTGACCTTCCCCCTCTCATGTGCTCTCTCTCTCTCTCTCATTCTCGCTCTCTCAAATAAATAAATAAATAAATAAATAAATAAATAAATAAAATCTTTAAAAAAAAAACAAAACAAAACATCTACCTTTGATTTAGTTCAGCCTGCAGCTTTGAAGAGCCGCTCCTGGGGGAGCAGGGAGGGGCAGCAGGAGAGAAGGTTCTATTAAGGCCTGACCTGTGCTGGGGGCCACTTGAGTCTTGCCTCCATCACTCAGCCTGATGCGCGTAACTCTCCCTGCCTCATGAGCCAAGTCTCTCCAGTCATCCCTGGGGCCATGCTTGGCTGCGCTGCTTGGGAAAAGCCATCTCACTTCTTTAAACTGTAGGGTTCTCATCTGTACGATTTGGCCCCAAACATTGACTATGCGGGACTTCTATAAGCACTGCAGTGACACCATATGTGTAAAGTAGAAAGAACAAGGCACGCTGTTGGTAGGCCCTCATCTAGAGATGGCCGCCATCACCTCCATCCCCCCCAGAGGGGACAAAGCCCCCGAGCCTCTGAACCCTC
Source organism: Leptonychotes weddellii (assembly GCF_054177405.1). Taxonomy (NCBI): domain Eukaryota; kingdom Metazoa; phylum Chordata; class Mammalia; order Carnivora; family Phocidae; genus Leptonychotes; species Leptonychotes weddellii. The sequence continues at coordinate 12,196,192 of NC_138369.1, forward strand.
TGGTGGGCAGAATTTCAAGATGGCCCCAAAGATGTGCGCTGTGTATGTTCTCTTCCCCTCGAGTGTGGGAGGGACTCTGAATATTATGGGATATCACTCACGTGATTAGATGGTGTTGTAGGGCCAGGTCAACACTATCCTGGTGGGCCTGACCTAATCAGTTGAGCAACCTAAAAAAGTCTGGGCTTTTCCTGGAGAAAGAGAATTGAAGTGTGAAAGGAATTCGACTGGTAGAGGTGGATTCTCTGTAGCTGGTTTTGAAGATAGAGGGGGCCACGTGGCAGGGAGTGTGGGTGCGGGAAGCTAATTACTGTGAGCAGGCTCAGCTTTCAGCTATTGAGGAAAGGGGGACCCCAGACGTATGGCCACAAAGAACTGAATTCTGCTACAACCATGTGAGCTTAGAGGAGGACCGGAGCTCTAGATAAGAACACAGCCTGGCCAACGTCTTGATTTTAGCCTAGGGAGACTGAGCAGAAACCCATCCACATCATATCTGGACTCCTGACCTACAGAACTATGAGCTAATTAATGGGTGCTGTTGTAAGCCACTAAATTTGTGATGATTTGTAATGCAGCAGTAGAAAACTAGTATAGAACTTGTAACCAGATGGGGTTCCAGGCAGGACCTGCTGAGCTGCTCAAGGAAAGGGGTTTGGATGAGTATACAGTATTGTCTAGGACATGGATCCTTCCCTTCTTCTTTTTTAGAGATTTATTTATTTAACACACAGAGAGAGAGAGAGACACAGTGTGCAGGGAGGGCAGAGGGAGAGAAGCAGACTCCGCTAAGCGCGGAGCCCAACGTGGGGCTTGATCTCACGACCCTGAGATCATGACTTAAGTGGAAATCAAGAGCCGGATGCTTAACTGACTGAGCCACCCAGGCGCTCTGGAGCCTTCCCTTCTGAGCTGAGTTACCATTATGGTGTTATGTCAAGTGGACAGCTTTTCTGGAAGTGTACATCCACGAGGATGTCTAACCTCATTGTATTTACTGTAAAACTTGAGTGTCCAGATGCTGGAAGGTGACAGGGAGAGGGGTGGAGGAGTGCATCAGAGGGAAGCTCATGCCGTGGTCGAGAGAGCTCATGGCTGGTCATCTCACCTGGCCCTGTGGGCAGAGCAAGAGCAAAAAGAGGGTCCTCAGATGAAAACCAGACATCAGGGAGAGAGCCAGTGGGAAGCCTGGCCTTAACACCCCAAGAGTCCAGAAGTGTTAGGCTGTGTAGGGGCTGGCCAAAGCTGGGGGCTGGTGGGAGGTGGCCTCTGGGAATGATGGCCATAGCCGACCACCCCGACGTGTTCGGCATCTGCCACCTGCCAGGTACTTCCTATACATATCCTTTAGGTAAACTGTTCACATTCACAGCTGGGAAGATGCACGGCTGAGATCCAAACCCAGGACTGCCTGACTCCAAAGCCCACACATGGTTGCTGCTCCAAGATGTCCACCCTCAAGGTCACAGGCTGCTGGGCAGCTGGGGCCCAAGCGTTTGCCCCAACCGCAGCTAGGGAGGGACCTGCTTCACTGTGTTAAGCACTCAACACCAACGCAGAGAGAAGGATCCTGTTTGCTTTTCCAACACCCACTCTGAATATCAATGCTGCCCTTTGCCCTAGTGCAGACAGAGGCCCCTGTGACAGTACAGTATGTTTGGTAGGGAGGCAGGAGCCTAGCCATCCAAAACAAGCCTGTTTGCCTAGTTTGAGCCCCTCTCTTGGCCTGTCATCTTGCCCCCCTCAGAGCCCTGATCCCAACTCTCCTCATGAACGACAAGTCCTGGGCAAGGGATGATGTCCGCTCCTGCTGTCATCTCTGACATCTCCCCCCCCTCCTTCCCTACCTTCGTTCCTGATACTCTGTCTGGAGGATGACTAGCGGCTGACTCACCCCTCACTCCAGACTTGCCACAACCAGAAGGACAGACGGCAGCATTTGCAGCCAGGGGATCAGCCTTCACCAAGTGGCGGCCGAGAGAGGGGTGAAATGGGTCTTTGGGGGGCCTTAGGGCTGCCAGTTTCTTAACTGCAAAGACCCAAACTCTTGGTTACTCGGGGGCACATAACCGGGGAGGGTGGGTGTATCACCTTCGCAGGAGCCAAGACAGCCAACTGTTTGAATCTCTTGTTTTAGGGATTAGGGATCAGTACCTCTTGCTGTTATCGATGTTTCCAGCATTCTTAAAGGGCAGGGGGGTGTCAACCCACACAGCCTGGCTCGGACAATAAGTCTCCGAATGAAGCTCTCTCAAATGACCACAGGCCAGGTCAACAAAGTGATTTCTCTGGCAAACCCAGGGTAAAACAGGTCAGCAAAGGAAGGCTGCACACTTCAGGAAATCTTTGGGGCCAGACAGACACATGCTTTCCTCACCCACAGGGGCTAGGACAGTTCCCAAGAGGTGTTATGTCAATGAGGAGGGCCATTATAGAATACGTTACATTAGAGCATGGTGATTATGGGAGGTGTTATGTCAACAAGATCAACCGTTATGGAAGATGTCTCATCACTGAGGAGGGCCACTAGAGAAGAACGGTTGTTACGGAAGGTATTATGTCCATGAGGATGGATGTTGCAGAAGATATTGACATGGAAGGTCTTAAATCAACAAGAATGGATATTATAGGGGTTCAACCATCATGGAACAAATTCCATCAACAAGGATGGTCATATTGGCACGTGGACGGTGCCAGTATTGGGACTAGCCAGTGATCTCAAGGTCATTAGGCTAAAAATTCAGGGAGATAAAAAACAAGGTTGAGGGACCAAGAATGCTGAGATGAGGGTTTTGAGAGCCTCGCCCCAAAGCACTTCGTGTTGGCAGGTGGAAGAAAAGAGCAGATGGTTATTCCTGAAAGGGACAGAAGAGACTGTAGTTCAGAGCACTTTCCTTTTCATGAACCATATTCCTTCCTTACAGCAGGAGTTGGTCCTACTGCCAAGTGCTATTAACAAGGAAAGAAGAGGAGGATGGGAACAAAACCAGCTAGAAAATCCCAGAGCAATGAGGCATTTAATCCTCATTCAACTATGTTCTGTTTTGCTCCTATAGCTGGGTCTCCAGTTATAAATCATATATCGAAGGATCATTATTTTTTAAAAGTTTTTATTTAAATTCTGGTTAGTTAACATACAGTGTAATATTAGTTTCAGGTGTACAATATAGTGATTCAACACTTCCATACATCACCCAGCGCTCATCACAAGTGCGCTCCTTAATCCCCATCACCTATTTCCCCCACCCCCCATCCACCTCCCCTCTGGTAACCAGCAGTTTATTCTCTCGGTGTAACTCTCTCTCCCCCCGCCTTTGGCTTGCTTGTTTTGTTTCTTAAATTCCACATATGAGTGAAATCATATGGTATTTGTCTTTCTCTGATTGACTTATTTCACTCAGCATAGTATTCTCTAGCTCCAATCAGTGTTGTTGCAAATGGCAAGATTTCATTCATTTTTATGACTAAGTAATATTCCATTGTGTGCGTGTGCATGTGTGTGTATGATATCTATGTATCATATATCGATAAATAAGATGTAGTATAAATATGTATATGTGTATATGTATATACCACATCTTCTTTACCCATTCACCAATCGATGGATACTTGAGCTGCTTCCATAATTTGGCTGTTGTAGATTATGCTGCTATAAACATCAGGGTGCATGTATCCCTTTGAATTAGTACTTTTGTATTCTTTGGGTCAATACCTAGTAGTATGATTGCTGGATCCTAGGGTAGTTCTATTTTTAACATTTTGAGGAACCTCCGTACTGTTTTCCAAAGCAGCTGCACCAGTTTGCATTCCCAGCAGTGCAACAGGGCTCCCCTTTCTCCACATCCTCGCCAACACCTTTTGTTTCTTGTGTTGTTGATTTTAGCCATTCTGACAGGTGTGAGGTGATATCTCATTGTGGTTTTGATTTGCATTTCCCTGATGATGAGTGATGCTGAGCATCTTTTTGTGTTGGCCATCTGGAGTTGAAGGATCATCCTTAATTACATTTTTCCAGATAGTGGATCACTTAGCAAGTTGTCTTTTCAGAGATGGTGGGAAAATGCTCTGGAAATATCAGAACAACACTGTGGGATTATTGGTAATGAATGACAGAGCCACATTTCCACCCCAGAGTCAACCTCATGGTTTGTTACGATGTCCCACAGACATCAGACACCAGGAGAACACCTTGTCCTCCTCCTTCTCTTTTCCTGCCTACGAAAGCTAGTCTCCATCATCCCCAACCTTTACTGCAGTTTTTATACATATATCTTTTAAGTGTATTTATCACATTGGACAGTGTCTCAAACTCATACTTTTGGGGCCCAAGCAGGCAATGTAAACGAGAAAGGCCAACATAGGGTATCTGCTGAATCAGAAGTGCGTGCTTTACTAAATACTTTGTAATTCAGCTCTTTTTTTTCAAAACACACCAAACAGAACTGGGTCGAGGCCTCTATGCCTCTAATTTGTAGCCCTCAGTGTACATGTTTGAATCCCTTCTGGATGGTGAGTCCCTGGAGAGCAAGGGACTGGGGTTTCCTACCTCTGTATGTTGACCGTCTAGCACAGAGGGCCTCCAAGATCTGTGGAATGGATGGGATTTATTACCTAATGGCTTAAGACTGCGCTAGATCTTTCAAAGACTTCCTAGCCAAAAATCAAATTCTCTAGGTCTGCTCAGCGCTAGGCTCTAAGGGTGGATAGGGGGAGAAATGCAACAATTTGCTTTTCAAGAAAAGTTACTCCACGTGGAGAAGGCAGCTTTGGTCATGAGTTCCCCAATTCCTAGTGACTTGATCCTTCTACTCCGTTCCTTCTACACAACCAAATTCTTCCAGGAAGCCACTGTAGACTTTTTGAAGACAGTATTTACATTCACAAAATCTGTTTTTTAACAAAAGTATTGATTGCTATCTTTAAACCTGGCTTTGATTTTTTTTTTTTTTTTAATTTAAGACTATTTTTAAGGCAAAACTTTGGTGCTAGAAGGCAAAAGGCAAATCAACGGTTGCCTGGGGATTGACTGCAAAGGGGTCTGGAGGAACTTTGCAGGGTGGTGGGACTGTTGAATCATGCATTTGACAAGACTCATTGAATAGTGCCATTGAGATTGGTGAACCTTGTGCTCTGTATATTATAGCGTAATAGAGCTGAAAAATATATTTTACACTTAGATAAATAAATGAAGCACAAAGTAAAAAAAAAAGGGTTTTGATCAGTAAAAAGTCTTGCTTTTATCTTGCCTCTGGGGTTTTTGTCAGGGGCAACCAGTGATGTCTGTTTCTCGTGTGTCCTCACACAGGTACTCTCTGAATATGTAAATATATATCTATACGCCACCCTGATTTTATTTCAGTTCCTTTTGCCAACAGGCAACGCGCTATACTCACTGTTCTGAACTTTACGCTTTCCCGTCCGTAATATATCTTGGGGGTCACTCCACATCGGTACACTGAAAGACACCCAATTGCCTTAAATGGCTATGTAGCATTCTACTGTTGGGATGTATCATCATCTACTTAACCAGGCTTCTAATGAAGGACATTTGGGTTGTTTCCAGTCTCCAACTACCAGGACAAGGAGCAGAAGATGCTTATCTAGAGCTTCCAGGTGCCAGTGGGACACACCTTCCTTGGGCCCCAGGTCCCTGGCTAGAACTTGTATTGTATTCCTCACACAGGCACAGACCAGGGAGGCTGGAAGATTTGGATGGCAGTGTTCGGCTGCATTGGGTGGTGATGGGCTTCTGCAAGATGACCCAAGCACTGTTTATAATTTGAAAAACATCTTCTGTGTTCTGACAAGTTGAGAACTTGCTCGCCACAGATTTAGCCCAAGGCTGAAGTGCCTGATAAAACTGTCAGCAACTTCTAGGCCGGTTGGGTAATCCTTCTTTGTCTCTCAGGGCGGGGAGTGGGGGGGTAGGATTAAAGGCAGGGGTCCAGCTCTGTTTCCACGGCTTGGCACATTCCAGCTTAGGGTCGGTGTATGATACCTGCTCATAAGAATACTATAACCCTCAGAAGCCTACTGGGGTGTTCTCATTCATTTCGCAGAGAAATTGGGTGTGGCATTAAAGTTACATAAAACTGGTCTGGTCAGTTTCTTGGCTAACAGAAAACGTGTGTGTGTGTGTGTGTGTGTGTGTGTGTGTGTGTGTGTGTGTGTGTGTGTGTGTAGGTACTCACTTGCAAACAATTTTTAAAAACTTGTTCTAGTGTCATTGAGAATAACTTCTTGTCTTTTTTTTTTTTTAAAGATTTTATTCATTTACTTGAGAGAGAGCGAGAGAGAGAGCACGAGTGGGGTGGGGGGATGTAGAGGGAGAAGAAGACTCCCCGCTGAGCAGGGAGCCTGACACGGGGCTCGATCCCGGGACCCTGGGATCATGACCTGAGCCGAAGGCAGACGCTCAACCGACTGAGCCACCCAGGCACCCCGACTTCTTGCCATTTTTAATCCAGCAGCTTCACTTCTAGGAACTTCCCACGAGATGTCCTCACACCTGCCCAAAGTCACCTGCACGGGGACAGTAACTGAAGCACAGCGTGTGGTAGCAGAGGCCGGAGAACAACCTCTGTCTCCCACGAGCAACCTGGTTATGCAGACCATGGCCAGGCAGCTCCATCCAGACCATCTGCTCTTGAAAATCTCCAAGTTCTTTGTGGGCTCAACTCAAATAATCAAAGAAACAGCAATTCTCATTAACTGAGGAATCTGTTCTCGGCCAGACCGGGTGCTGAGTGGTTTACAGACGTGATTTCATACAGACCTCCAGCTCCCCATGAGGTGCTGCCATGTTCCCATTTGGAACTGAGGACACTGAGTCCTAGGGAGGCTAAGTAACTAGCCCAAGCCGCCTAGTTAAGAGGTGAGGGAGTCAGGACTTGAACCAAGCTCTGCCCTATCCCAATGCTTGTCTGAATGAGATTGCTTCCAAAAAGCTAGCAGGTAACCGTGAGCCCAGTTAGACCTCTGGCTCAACTCCTTCCATTTCTCTGCTCCCCCCTCCCTGGCACTCAGCAGGGAGGATAGCCCATCACCACTGCTGAATCTTCCCTAAGACAGTGTTCCCAGCTGCCCGAGGCCTCCAGCGGGAGCAGAGGCATACCGCTGTGCCTCCCTCCATGCTGCTGGCTCTTGGCCTCTCCCCCACCGTGGCGTGCCACTCTGCGTAAGAGCCAGATGTCTGTCTGGGTCCAGGAGATGCCCCGAGCCCCCCACACTCAGGGGCTTTTCTCTGCAGCCCTTATGGTGTCCCCGGACCTCTCACCCAACATCTGTGAGTTGTTTTCAGGCTCAACGCTGCTTTAGCCAAACATTTTTGTTTGAAACAGCCTGATGTTCCTGCCCCCAGATCAGTAGCGGAAGATAAGGCATCTACTTGGATGGATCGGCGTGTGCCGGGACGGACACCATCATTGCCCGGCTCCCAGCTGGACCACACATCGTCAAGGGCTACAGAAGGCTCCTCAGGGCTCCAAGCATTGTGTGGCATCGTGCGTGGCCACATGGTGGACCCCACCCCCAAAACGACAGCTTAACTTAAACTCCACGTGATTTGGGGCCTCATTAGACTCTGATGAAACTCATTTCTGGAGACTTTTATCATCCCAGACAGAGGCAGCAGATCGGTACTTCATATGTTTTTGCAGAAATGGCACATTTTACCCAGAATCTTCTGGTCTTCTGTCATGGAGGGTCAGAAGTATCGGCATTTCATTTAAAACTTAAAGAAAGCTACATTGTCTGTGCTTATGGAACAGTTTTAATGCGTTCTTTCGAGATATTTCCCAACTCATTACTTAAAGATGCTCCCACTCTGAAGTGAGGCGTTTACTGGTGTTGGAGTCATATTGCTGAGTTGTGTTGGCATCGGGCAGCATGGACGGCTGGTCCGAGAGGACAGCCCCTCCCCAGCAAAGTCAGACCAGCCAGGCTCTCACTGGTGCCCTGGTCTTGGGCTCCTCTGCTCAGGAGAGACTTGAGAAGCGCCGATTATTTTTTTAAGTCCAGTAGTTGAAGAAAGAACTTTTCATTTCATACAAGTTGTAAAGCGAATGTCTGTAAGGCAAAATCTGATTTTCTATTGTGTTCTCTCACAGATTCAGCATCACTATTTAGAGAAAACCAAACCAAACCATGCCAACCCGGTCAGGATGCTGTGGGGGCAATGTGGCTCAAATGGGGGAGATCACGCAGGACAATAAAGAGTCCTTGTCATGATCATTCCTGCCACCAAGAAACCGTCCTCCACACAGGGGGACTCTGCTGAGCCACCCTGCGAGGCCAGGTGCTTGCGGTGGGACTTCCTTCCTTCTAGCCTCTTTTCCTGAGCTCATGTGAGATACAGACAGAAAGAGAGCAAGATGACAAGAGTCGCGCTGCACACTTGAACATGCACACCAGCCACTAAGCTCATGGGCACTGGATATGAATCTGCCTGAGCTGTTCCCCTAGCTCAGGGGTCTCCAGGAGGCCCGCAGATCAGCTTTGGTTTAAAATCAGCTCATAAAACATGAGGGCTGGTGCTTCCTCTGCATGGTCCAAGCCCCTACATTAAAGATTGGAAAAACCGAGGCCCAGAGAGGCAAGGCAACTTTCCCACGTCCTAAAGCTCATGGTTGACAAGACTTGAGGTTACCACCACGTGTCTTGACTGTTAAGTCTGGTGCTCTGCCCACTACGCCCAGTGCCTTGCCAACTGGACAATGCTAACTTCTTCCAGGGTTACATCTAGACTACATTTCAGTCTCCCTTTCAGTGGGATGGGGCCATGCCACTGAGTTTTGGCCAAGAGAATGGCAGCACAAATGATTGGAAATGACTCCTATGCTCGGGCCATAAAAACCCCCCATGTGAGCCCCTTTGTGTTCTTCTGTCTTCTGTCAGTTTGATGTGGATGACCATACACTGAAGACGGCAGAGCAAGAAAGTGGAAGGAGCCTGGGTCCTCATCACTGCTTGGAGGGGATCCCCTGTTTGGGAGCTTATATAAGCATGAAATACGCATCTGTGTTTGAGCCATGACCCACGTTTGAGTCTGTGTGTTATAGCAGCTTAGAGTGTGTTACACCTTAACCATGAGACTCACCTATGTAAAAAGTCAGTAAGAACAAATGACTCCTCAATGTCAACATGAGGTGCTACCAGAACCATGCCTGGCCTCAGTCTTCCTGACCCCCAGGACTCTGGGCACACTGAGCGCTTAGCCAAAAGTAAATATTTAAAAGGAAATTTGAAACGTTTCTCTCGCCTAAAATGTATGGTGAGTTTCAACTGGAAAGATGAAAGGAAGGAGTAAACCGCAGTGTGGGGAGGTGCAGAGCCTGCACTCTGAAACGGGTCTGCCCGGATTCACAGATAAGCACCACCGCTCATTAGCTGTGACCTTTGGCAAGTTGTCTCACTTCTGTCACTCACTTTGCTCCATTTGTTCTTTGTTACTTTCTGTACAAATCCTTTGACCCAGTAATTCCCTCCTCCAGGAATTTTCACCCACAGGTAAACTTGCCTATATGCCTAATGAAGTCAACTGCAAATATGGTCACTGAGGCTCTGTTTATAAAAATAAAAGACCAGGGTGCCTGGCTGGCTCAGTGGGGTAAGGGTCTGACTTTGGCTCAGGTCACGATCTCAGGGTCCTGGAATCGAGCCCCGCATCAGGCTCCTTGCTCAGAGGGGAACTTGCTTCTCCCTCTCCCTCTGCCCCTCCTCCTGCTCATGCTCTCTCTCTCACTCTCAAATAAATCAGTAAAATCTTATAAAAATAAAATAAAAAAAATAAAGACAAAAGAAGGAATATTATGCAGCCGTCAAAAAGAATGACAGCCCCCATATGTTCCAATCTGGAGTGAGCACAAGATGGATAAAATCACAAAAAGTGAACAAAATCAAGACACGTGTGAGAAACATCCTATCCTGTATACTATGGTTATGCTCCTGCTGTGTAAAGAAGGAAGGTACATACATTTATAAACTTGTACATGTGTAGAACAGCTCAGGAACAATGCACAAGAAACCATGGCTGCCTCTGGGAGAAAATCTGGGGTCAGAGGTGGATGGGGGCATGCTTCCTCCCACACACCCTTTCCTACTCTTTGAATTTTTGTTACCGCGTCCAGGTGTTTTCGAAGCATGGTCTTGAAATACTTTGACTATTAAAAGCACATACACATCCCCAGAACAAATATGAGCACAGCACTCAGTAAGCGTTGCTTGTTTTGTTTTAAATGAAAGGACATGTTTGGAGCACAGACATTGTCTCTGAGAGGACTAGCAAACGCGGTCTTCAGGAGTCCCACTGCGCACAGGGGTTATTACCGGGCACTGGTTACAGGAGCCGGGCTGTGTGGTCAGGCTACCTGGGCCGCCATCTTAGCATCACTCCCTACCAGCTGGGTAACCCTGGGCAAGTGACTTCACCTCTCTGTGCCCCTCAACACAGGGGTCTTCGTGGGGGTACTTGCTTAAGGATGGACAGGTAAAAGGCTAGCAGGTTTCCGCAAGGACACCTCCTCAATTTACATTTTCTTAGGAGAAAGCAGCTTAGTTTTTATTTATTTTATTTTATTTTTAAAAAGATTTTATTAATTTATTTGACAGAGAGAGAGAGCACAAGCAGGAGGTGCAGCAGAGGGAGAGGGAGAAGCAGGCTCTCCGCTGAGCAGGGAGCCCGATGTGGGGCTCAATCCCAGGACCCTGGGATCATGAGTTGAGCCGAAGGCAGCTGCCCAACCTACTGAGCCACCCAGGCGCCCCTAGCTTAGTTTTTATGACTCAAACCTTGTTTCATCTATCATAGTTCTTTCCCGGGGAAAGGGGGGAAACAGGAATATTTACAACTCCAAACATAACACAACATTTTAAACAAAATAATACTCAGAAGGTCTCGACTTATATTGCAAATACAAATAGGTGGAGTGTCAGGATCTGATGGAGATGCCCCGAGTGTCAACAAGTGGGGGTTCAGCAAGTTACTACACACAAAGCAGCTGTCCGCCAAGAACCACATAAACGGTTTGGCAATCCGGAAGTGACGTCTTATGTATTTTACACTGAATAGAATCGGTTAATTACAGATGGGTGTCCTTCTGTGTTTATGCTTTTGGAAACAGTTGGGGGTTTGGGTTGCTACAGTTTTTCCCATATGAAACAATGAGACCTACTGCATCAGTTTTTGTTTCATGCAGAATGTCTGGTTTTAAAGAATGAATTAGGGGCACCTGGGTGGCTCAGTCGTTAGGCGTCTGCCTTTGGCTCAGGTCGTGATCCCAGAGTCCTGGGATCGAGCCCTGCATCAGGCTCCCTGCTCCACAGGGAGCCTGCTTCTCCCTCTGTCTCTGCCTCCCTTTCTCTCTTTCTGTCTCTCATGAATAAATAAATAAAATCTTAAAAAAAATTTAAAGAATGAATTACTGATGGTGAGACATGCTTACATATAAAATACTCAGAAGAGTGGCTGGTCCAGAGCAGATGCTCCATATGTGTTAGCTATGACAAGAAGTAGTTAGTGTTTTTAAAAAATGATGTACTGAATACAAATTCAAGGCTACAAGGGGGTGAGGTAGGAAACTTGGCTCTCCTGGCCTGGTTATCAAGAACGTTGCCAGCTGCCTGGGAGAAGGTGAAGGGCTAATTACAAGGCTGTCGGAAGTGGTTTGAAATAATTTGATTGTGGGATAATTTTTATAATTTAGAATCATAATTAAAGGGTATGAACTTTTCTTAATCAGTCAGGTGGAGAGCCTTAGCCATGGGTCTCCCATAGCAGGGGTCTTGTCTTCCCCCACTGCCCCACCCACCTTGAGCTCAATCATGAAGCCCTCCAACCAGCAAACTCCACCCCCTCCCCTATCCAAACCCAAGGCAGCACTGCTGTGCAGAATCCCAGGTGAGGCTTGTGTTATAAGCAAAGGGATTCAGTTCTGGGTTTTTGTTTTTGTTTTTTTAAGATTTTATTTATTTATTAGAGAGAGAGAGCATGCACAAGTTGGGGCGAGGGGCAGAGGGAGAGGGAGAAGCAGACCCCCACTGAGCAGGGAGCCCGCTACTGTGGGGTTAGATTCCAGACCCTGAGATCATGACCTGAGGATGATGCTTAACTGACTGAGCCACCCAGGCGCCCCCTGGGTTGTTGTTGTTGTTGTTGTTTTTTGGCCCAAAAAAAAAAAAAAATCATTGTTGGACTATTAGTACCATCTAACTGGGGTGCTCCTAAGATTCTTAGAACACTGTTCAGACCCTACTTGCTGAACTAGAGGGAGGAAAAAACTTCTTCCCTAGATGTTACTGAAACAGTGAGGACAGCCTGCGAGTGTGGGAACCAGCTGCTTGCACATGCTGGTTGGAATGTACACCAGGACCACAGGACGAGCCCTCCACAGGGCCACGGGGGAGGATGGATCCACCGCCCGAACATTTTCTCTATTCTTCATGCCAGCAATTCTATTTCCAGAGTTTTAGTCAGAATCGTCAAGAAAGTGCAGAACAATACAGTGAACAAGAACACATTCTCAGATATATCCAAATGAGCTAATCCAGCTTATACTATTTTATAACCTCGACAACATAAAGATAACATCATTGTATGTCAGTATAGAATCTGTGCTATGTAATATTTTTAAAGATTTTTTTTAAAAGATTTTATTTATTTATTTGAGAGAGAGAAAGGGAGAAAGAGAGAGGGAGGGAGAGTACAGAGGGAGAGTGAGAGGGAGAAGCGACTTGCCGCTGAGCAGAGAGCCCGACTCGGGACTCGATCCCAGGACCCTGGGATCACTACCCGAGCCAAAGGCAGATGCTTAACCAACTAAGCCACCCAGGTGTCCCTGTGCTATGTAATTTTTAATGTCTTTTCACTGAACGGACCTATCAGAATTGATATAAGCAGTCCCCTATTGTCAGACATGTTCTGTTTTTTAGCAGGAAAAGTGGAAAGCAACTTAAATGTCCAATGGGACTGGTGAAAGCCATACAATGGATGGTCCCATATTTGGTTTTACACACACACACACACACACACACACACACACAAAGATAGACTGCACCAAAATGACCAAGGTGCTTTGCTCACAGATTTTTTTTCATGTTGGTTATATTTATTACCAATTTTTCTACAATAACTATATATTACTTGAAACATTTTAATTGATGTTTTCCACTTCCTTCCCCTACCTTGAGAGCCTGGGAGAACCCCCAGAAGAGCATGTGTGTAGGCAGGGTACAGACTTCACAGACAAAATGGCAGCATCTGAGGTGAATGCTGAGGCTGATGGGCCAGCAACAGAGCACCTCCCTACAGTCAGCAGAGCACCCCTCTCTGACCCTAAGTCATGAAGATCTGTGGGGGTGAGGAAGAATCCTCAGTCCTGCCAGTTACACATTCCAGACAACAGCCGCCAGCTCCTCATTTGAATCTGAATAATGATGAACACACGTACTCATCGAGGGTGAGTGAACACATTGTTTGATGACTGCTCACAGTTCTGACAAAAACAATGGTGGCAAGAACAGGGTCACTGACCCAGACTCTGGTATCCCAGCAGTTCTTAAAAAGTCACCAAGTTGAGGTTTTAACAAAATTATGATTCCAACTTAACTAGTCCCTCACTCTTGGAAGTGGGAGGGCGGGTGGTTACATCAAACCCACCCAACACACCACACTAAGACACAAACTTCCCTTTACAGTTCAGTTCCGCAGAGATGCCAACCTCACCTTCACTCTACCGAGTCTTTGTTAACAGAGTTCAGCGATTTATTTTTTTTTAAGATTTTATTTATTTATTTGACAGAGACACAGTGAGAATGGGAACACAAGCAGGGGGAGTGGGAGATGGAGAAGCAGGCTTCCCGCAGAGCAGGGAGCCCGATGTGGGGCTCGGTCCCAGGACCCTGGAATCATGACCTGAGCCGAAAGCAGATGCTTAAGGACTGAGCCACCAGGGCGTCCCAGCCCCAGAGTTCAGGGATTTAAAAAACAAGTTCACTGTGTCTCCATCTTTTCTGGACAGACTCCAGTAACTCTTCAAAGGCCCATACCCATTAGGCCACCCCCAAGACTTCAGGCAAAGCAGCTGTACTCTGCAACAGCTCTAACCTCTGAGACACAGTCCTCAGTTCAGGCCAGAGATGTGGCCGGACAGAGCCAGTTCTGAGGACCACAGGAAGGATTTAAGAAAGTGAGATGGGAAGTTGCTAGGCTTCCCCATACTTATACCTGAACCATGAGACACGGCTCCGAGAGTCAGGCACTTCCGGGAAGGAAGGGACTCTGCTGGAGCTACCGGGAACCAAAATGGCAGCCACCGGGTGAAATCAGATGCATTACCAGAGGCCAGTTCGGGCCAGCCTGTCATCCTTGTCATGACTAATGCCTTGATTTACACTGTATTCTTACTGGAGGAGTTCTGGGTATCACAGACAATGCAAAACATCTCAATTCCAATTTCCATACAGCTCCCAAGTGTGATTGGACACGCATTTTTCTCACACACATTTACACACATTTTCACTCACGAAATCACTCTATTCTTAAACTTTTTTCTTCCCCAAAGGAAATCTGGAAAATTCAGGCTGACAGTGAATGTGTTCTACAGTAAATATGCATACGTGTACAAGGTTTTAAATGAAGTCTTAAAATGTTCTATGAACCGTGCAGCAACGTTACCGGATACTGTTGGAGGAAGGAACAAGGAAGCTTTCCTGTGGGTTTGTAATGCTGGCGTTTGCTACAACGCCAAAGTTCAACGCACCCGCTTGGCTTTATTCCTTAACTTAATTCACACATTCTACCTACCTGCCAAATACAACCCCCCCGCCCTCCAGCTGCAGCAAAGAATAATCAAAGACCCAAATCGCTTCCTGGACAGCTCTTTCAAGAATCACAAAACCTGCGCTAGTTTCGGGAAAGGCCTCCAGTCAGGTTCGTACACCTGCTTATTTCTGTGTTTTGCTAGTTGCAGGACCCGCAGGGCACCTCCCCGCACGCACCCGCAGCGCAGAGGCAGCGGGGAGGTGGCGGTCCCTCCCCACAACCGGAACTACTGGAAATTCACACACCTCTCTGCAACGCCCCCTCGCCGACCCCCTTCGGCGGCCCCAGTGCAGACTCTACCCAGAGGCGCGAGGAGCGGGACTGCAGCGCCTCCGCGCCGCGGATGCTTGGCGGCGCCGCGGATACCTGGCGGCCTTCTCCAGCCCGGCGCTTTCATTTTCAAATTAATGTTCCCGAACTTCGGGAGTGCTAGAATGCAGCGTGCGGACCGGGACAAGGGTGATCCGGAGAGCTGTCGGGCGCCAAACCACTGTACTCTTGCGCCTTCTCCCTGGCCCAGGCGACGAGGTAGAGGGTGGGCCAGGAGGGCATAGCTCCTTCCCCACACCCAGCCCCGGCGCCCCCAAGCACCCGTGGGAGGCCCCCAGGGCGCCGCAGGTCCCCGGGAATCGGTCGGGGCGCGCTCTTATCTCCTCCTGCGCCGTCGGCGCGGGGCTCATCCCCCGACTGCCGGGCACCCCGCTCCGGGGACACTCCTAGGTGCCGCGGCCTGCGCCCAGGACGAGGTCGCTCGGAACCCAGGAGGGCACGGCCACCTCGCCCAACGCCGCGCGCCCTGGAGCCGGCGGTCCCGGGGACCCCGCGCCGTTGGTGCACCCCGACTCAGCATTCACCGCACCGGCGTCCCTCGGCTCCTCCGCACCCTTCGCCGGGACCCTGCTCGCGGGCCACCAACACCACTCCGCGCCACCCGCCACCGCCGCACCGCACTCACCCGCTCCGCGCAGCAGGCGCACGGCACCCAGCAGCAGGACCCCGAGCAGCGCGATTGTGACCCCGCAGTTCTGGCCGGCCATGGCTCCGGGGCGCCTCGGCCTCGCTGGGGAAATCGGCTGTGGCCGGTGGCTCCGAGCGGCGGCCGCGGGCGCCCGAGCCTGGCACCCGCTGCGCTGCGCTGCGCTCCGCTCCGCCCCGGCCAGCTCACCTGCGTGCGTGCGGGCCGGCCCGGACTCCGCCCTGCGCCCGGGAGCCGGAGCTGGCCCGGCCTGACCCCTCCTTTGTCTCCACCTCCTTTCCTGCCGCAGCGCCCGCCCCTCCCTCCCAGGGTGCTGGGACTTGTCGCCACTCTCCCGGGCTAGTCTTCCCTCTCCAGCCGGACAGTGATCAAACCTTTTTGCCTACAGGCGCGACGGTCGCCCTTGGGGAAGCCGATCAGCTTTCTCTTCACTGTCCGGGCGACAAGAAAGCCCTTGTGAGCCCTATTTTGCAAGGGAATCATATTTGTGGATCACCCAAACCCTGATTTCTCGTGGGCTCGCTCGTCTCCTACCTGATTTGGCCGCGGGAACTGCGTGTCTGCAGCCTCAGGCACTTTACCTGCAGCATTTCTTTCTTTCTTTTTTTTTTTTTTTTTAAATATTTATTTATTTGACAGAGAGACACAGTGAGAGAGGGAACACAAGCAGGGGGAGTGGGAGAGGGAGAAGCAGGCTTTCTGCCGAGCGGAGAGCTGGATGCGGGGCTGGATGCGGGGCTGGATATGGGGCTGGATATGGGGCTGGATGCCCGGCACGATGCGGGGCTCGATCCCAGGACCCTGGGATCATGACCTGAACCGAAGGCAGACGCTTAACGACTGAGCCACCCAGGCGCCCCTACCTGCAGCATTTCTAATGCTCATGGCATCCCTTCCACATTAGAGAGGAAACACAGTGCCCAAGGCCAGTTAGGAATTTACAGAGGCAGGGTTTCACAGCGCAGGAAGGGTTTTCCTCCAGCAGAGTTGCTTTGAAGAGTGAATGTTGCATGAATGAGTGAATGAACCAAGAGCTTGGAAATCCAAACGTGTCCACAAGGGCGCCTTCCTTATGTGTGGAGTAGTATGTGTGGTCTGGGCATGTAGCATCCAAGCCAGTCTGGGGCTGTAAAAATCCACGGCCTGGGCTCTTTGCCTCCTCCCAGCTGCCTGTGCGCTTTGTGTGTCTGGCTTAGGGGCTCCTGTGGGTTCTCCTTCCACCCTATAGGCCACATACCAAGCCTAGGGCCACAGGGCCACAGGGAAAGGCAGTAGATGGCTCAGGGACTCAGCTGGCAGACTAGGGGTCTGCCAGAATGACTCCATGGGGCCCCCTGGGGCTACCTGTGCCTGTGGGCAGCCAGAGGCTGGGCCAGGGTCACCCAGAGCAGCCTAGGAGGGCTGGGACAGGAACCGGAGCACATGCACAAACATCAGCCTACTGTCCAGCCCCAGCTTCTGTCTAATTCTTGGGGGGCATAGAACATCTCCCAGCAGCCCCTGTGCTCCTTGTGCACCGGGTGAGAAGTCATCTCTTAGGAGCTTCCTGCCCTTCCTTCTTTGGGTCTTCCCTGATGAGAATAAAGCAAACTCTGCCCTCGGGAGCCCACGGTCCACGAGGGAGGCAGAGATGTCCAGACTGAGGGCAGGACCCACCCTTTCCCTAGAAGGCCTTAGAAAGACCTGAACTGTGAGCTCATCTTCTGCTCCACTTTCCTCATCAGGCAGATAGATGGGGAAACTGAGGCCTAGAGAGAAGGAGGAAGATGAGAAAATTAGGGAGGCTCTTGGTTCTCCCCACTGAACTGAGGCCAAGCTCATCAAGAGAAAGAAATCTTGAGAAAAATCTAAACACCCTTTTAGTTTTTTTATTTTTTATTTATTTTTTTAAAGATTTTATTTATTTGTGTGTGTGTGTGTGTGAGAGAGAGAGCACAAGCAGGGGGAGCAGCAGAGGGAGAGGGAGAAGCAGGCTCCCTGCTGAGCAAGAAGCCTGATGCGGGGCTCGATCCCAGGACCCTGGGATCATGACCTGAGCCGAAGGCAGATGCTTAACTGACTGAGCCACCCAGGCGTAACTTTAGTTTGTTTTTTATTTTATTTTATTAAAAAAGATTTTATTTATTTATTTGACAGAGAGAGACAGCGATAGAGGGAACACAAGCAGAGGGAGTGGGAGAGGGAGAAGCAGGCTTCCCGCTGAGCAGAAAGCCCAATGCAGGGCTCGATCCCAGGACCCTGGGACCATGACCTGAGCCGAAGGCAGCCACTTAACCAACTGAGCCACCCAGGTGCCCTAGTTTGTTTTTTAAAGATTTTATTTATTTATTTGAGAGAGAGAGTGCATGCATGCACGTGTGGGCACAAACAGGGAGGGGCGGGGGGGGAGAATCTGAAGGGGACTCTGTATTGAGTGTGGAGCCCCACAGAGGGCTTGATATCACAACCGTGAGATCATAACCTGAGCTGTAACCAAGAGTCTGACGCTCAACCGACTGAGCCACCCAGGTGCCCCAACACCCTTTTAAAATGTTTATGTTGGGGGTGCCTGGGTGGCTTAGTCATTGGGCGTCTGCCTTTGGCTCGGGTCATGATCCCAGGGTCCTGGGATCCAGCTCCACATCGGGCTCCCTGCTCGGCGGGAAGCCTGCTTCTCCCTCTCCCACTCCCCCTGCTTGTGTTCCCTCTCTCGCTGTGTCTCTCTTTCTGTCAAATAAATGAATAAAATCTTTAAAAAAAAATGTTTATGCTGACCCAGAGAGTAAAAGCAGATTTTGTCTGTTTTTCTAATTCTAAGTGAGGATATATACCCCAGCATCTATTCCTAGCATCCATAGCACCATTGTTTCCCACATATAATAAGAGTAATAATAATGATAATGATAATAATAATAATAGAATGGCAGAGTGTTGAATTCAAAATATCAGAATTACCGCTTGACAAGTTTAAGCCTAAGGAACAAGTTATTTCATTACGGTCTTATTTCTCCGAAGTTTGCTTACCTGCCTTCCCTGGGATAGTGACACCAACTTTCTGTAAATGATGTACAAGTCCGTAATTTTCAGATGTGAAGAGTTGGCAGTGGTCCCAGATAGCAGCAGCAGTGGCAGCAAAGGGAAAGAGGTGAGCAAAGCAGGGAGGCATTCCTCCATCCTCTGTGTGACAACCCAACTACATAGGTGAAGTCAAGATGCCTTGAGGTGATGTCTTGGTTCTTGGAGTGGCATGTGAGCAAAGCAGTGTCAAGGTATGGATATGTTTTGTCTTATGAACATGGCTGAATGGAAGGAGTCAGTTTTAAAAGGTTATTTCTGAGCTGGAAAGAAATGCAGCAGTCACCCTCTGTTGCCGGAGACAAATGACAGATGGAAGGGTGAATTTTAAAACAAACTATTCCATCTAATTTTGACCCTCCGGAAACCCTACAAAAGCTACGATATAGAGCTTTTAAAAAAAGACATAAGTGCACAAAGATAGGGAGAACAGAGAGAAGACAACAGCAAGATCCTCTCGGAAGCTGAAAGGCGGGACAAGCACTAACTGCCTTAGGAGCCTGGAGGCAGGAGAACACTAACCCAGGGGGCTGGGGGGATGGGGAGTGAGAAATAGCATGATTTATAGCATGGAATTCTCAAAACTAAAAAATAAAGCAAAAAACCTAAAAAACCCACAAAAACCCATTAAAAAAAAACAACTTAGGAACTGGTAGCACAAGGTATGGAATGGGACTATAAAGGAAGGGCTAAAGCAAGGAAAACTATCCGAGAAGTGCTATAGTTTGACCATTGGAACCTTCCCTCCATTCCTCCTGGCTGGGCCACGGCCCCTCTGTACCAGCAGAAGTCTGAAGTGCTGTTTTCTGGAGAGGTTAAAAACCAAGGGATCTGGGTCAAGAGTGCCAGGCATAGCTGAAGGCCTAGGAATCGTTCTGAAAAACAGGTAGATAAAAGGAGCATATGCATTCTGAGTGCCGAACTCCCCAGCTGCCTGGCCCCAACTTGCCTCCCAGAATGCAGCATAGAGGGCTTTATCATCCATACTGGAGATGGAGTCTTCTCCTGGAGACTGACCAGCCCAAGAGGAGAGAGCTAAATATGGGGACATTTGTCCCCATCAGCAGGATAACCAGAGCACAGGTATGAGGCTCCCAGGTGATAACCCCCACCAACTCCGCTTTTTAAACTCTCTTTCAAATATGACCAATTAGGATTTCCAGACATCTGAGGAAAGCTTCTAATATGATAGAGTCAAAGTCAACCAACTAGCCAAACACAAAAGAAGCAGCTTAGAGGAAAGAACTATATAAGGAGAAGAAAACAAAACAAAGCAAAACAAAAACAATTACTAACTTCCTTAGAGAGATAGCAGACAACATTATATCTATGAAGCTGTAACAGGATGTTATGAAACATGAAGATTCAGGGATTCACAAAAGAGTTCTTGGAAATTACCCCCCAAAATGATATTTGATATTAACAAATAAATAGAAGGGTTGGAAGATTTCCCAGAAAGTAAAACAAAAGGACAAAAAGAAAAAAATAGAAGAGAAAGATTAAGAAATTAGAGATCCAGTTTAGGAGACCCAACATCTGAGTAATTTCTCCCATAATGATAATGCTCTAAGAAGAGAGAGCAAATGAAACAGAGAAGACATCATCAGTGATATAACTCAAGAAATCCCCCAAGCCTGCATGACTTGAGTTTCTAGATTTAAAGATTATGGAGTGTCCAGCGCAATGGATAAAATAGGCTCACATCAAGGCACAGAAACCTATGAACAAAGAGAAGATTCTGTAGCTTCCAGAGGCAAGATATGGGTCTCATGCAAAGGAACAGAAATCAAAATGGGTTTGGATTTCTTAACAGCAGCCCTGGAAGCTAGAAGATAATGAAGCAATACCTTCCAAATGCTGAAGGTTTAATAAATTCCAGTCAAGAATTCTATACCGAGCTATGCTCCCAATTAAGCATAAGGTAGAAAAAGGGCACTTTTAGATATCCAAGATCTAAGACAAACAAAATAAACAAACAACCCCAAACCTCAAACTCCCACGTACCTTTAAAAAAAAAAATAAAAGATTCTATTATTTTTAAGTAATCTCTACAACCAATGTGGGGCTTGAATTCACAACCCCAAGATCAAGAGTCACACGCTCCCCTGACTGAGCCAGCCAGGTACCCCTCCCACACACCTTTTGTCAGGAGAATACTGGAGGCTGTGTTCCATTAAAAGAAGAAACACAGGTGCCCCTGGGTGGCTCAGTTGGTTAAGCGTCTACCTTTGGCTCAGGTCATGATCCCAGGGTCCTGGGGTTGAGCCCTTTGTTGGTCGCCCTGCTCAGCAGGGGAGTCTGCTTCTCCCTCCCTCTCCCTCTGCCCCTGCTTGTGCTCTCTCTTGCTCACTCTCTCTCAAGTAAATAAATAAAATCTTTTTTTTTTTTAAAGAAAAATGCATAAAATAGATGAGTAGATATAGGTTTGTGGGCTGAGCTTAATCACCTTAAGAAAGAGAATACAGAGTTACCAGCAAATCAGGGGTGAAAAATGACTATTTATTTAGAACGAGGAAAGAAATCACCACAAATTACAAACTTGAAAAAAAAATGGAAAAATACCACCAACATCACAAAATCAAGCAAAATAACCTGGTGTCTTTACAATGAACTCACAGGTACAGCCTGATATCAT
Organism: Leptonychotes weddellii; assembly: GCF_054177405.1. Classification (NCBI taxonomy): domain Eukaryota; kingdom Metazoa; phylum Chordata; class Mammalia; order Carnivora; family Phocidae; genus Leptonychotes; species Leptonychotes weddellii. The sequence continues at coordinate 12,217,675 of NC_138369.1, forward strand.
TCGTTTCTTCAAGTCCTTTTGCTTCCTCGATGCCATACTTGTGCTCTTTCTTCCGGAACTGCCAGACTTCATCACGACAAGATGCATCAGCTAAGCTAAGCTACCATCTTGATGTATTGTGTTGAATTCACAAAGAAACGCTTGCTGTTCATAGACACTCTACACTGTGGTGCCCTACAAATACAGGAATTCTTACAAATTCTATTTGTGTGATTCCCATTAAATATAAAGAACAAAGTAGTATGGTGCATTTATAAGTTTACCTGCTGCAGAAACCATTTTTTCTTGACAGAAAAAAAAAAAACCTTTTCATTTTTTTTTAAGATTTTATTTATTTATTTGACAGAGAGAGAGACAGCGAGAGCAGGAACACAAGCAGGGGGAGTGGGAGAGGGAGAAGCAGGCTTCCCGCCGAGCAGGGAGCCCGATGCGGGGCTCGATCCCAGGACCCCGGGATCGTGACCTGAGCCGAAGGCAGGCGCTTAACGACTGAGCCACCCAGGCGCCCCCCACATTATTTTTTTTTAAGATTATTTATTTATTTATTTGAGAGAGTGAGAGAGAGAGCACAGGAGCAGGGGCAGAGGGAGAGGGAGAAGCAGACTCCCCATGGAGCAGGGATCCCGATGTGGGGCTCGATCCCAGGACCCTGAGATCATGATCTGAGCCAAAGGCAGATGCTTAACCAACTGAGCCACCCCTTTTTAATTTTTTGATAAGGCATAATGAGAATTGAATATTCTGCTTAAAATTTTGGTTTTGATAATTGGAAGAATTTTCCACAGACGGGCTTCCGGCTCTGTACTTGTCAAACTTGACTCCTCCTCCCCATCCACATACTTCCTGTTGGGTACTATAGGCCAGGTTCATCATGGGACACCACCTCTGACCTTACTCCTTTTGGTCACCTCGCCTGTTGAGTCAGCCAAGTAGGTGGGAGTATTCCTGGAAGTCACTGCTACATGAGGGTAAGGAATGATTTAACTGTACAGGGAAGTAACTTTGAATCAGTTACATTATATCTCACCAAGCCCCAGCTAAATGTATTTCTGATTCAACTTCTCCTTAGCCAGATCCCCAAATGTTCACAGCTACTCGGTGCTGCACTGCATCACGGGAAGTGTGATGAAGGGGAGGTGGGGGAGAACTTTTTTTGCGGTTGAGATCTGTGCCTTTGCAAATTGTACAAGAAATCTCTGACCAGGTTCACAGGCCCTTGGAAGGGGCTGCACAGTGACCTTTGAGCTGTCTTCGCTTTGTGGTCTGTTTGCCTGTGGACACAGGAAGCACAAGATCCAGCGGGAAGGAGAGGCAAGAAATCCATAGGGTGATGTGTCCCAGGCTTAGAGAGCCCAGAGTTGAGTCCAGACTGAGTCAGGTTGTAAAATGCATGGCCAAGGATAGTGGGGGTCCCTCCCAAGGGAACAGATGGACAGAATGGAGTCAAATGGAGCATTACTTTAATGGATGAGATCCTCAAATACTAATGGTGTTTGGCCGAGATGCGTACACCTCACACCTCGGCGTACCTGTGCTTTCCAGGGGCATCCGATCCACAGACAACTGAGCAACAAGAGACAAGGAGTCAGTCCCACGGAGTGACCCACCAGCCCTGGACACTGAGCAGGGTTTTTACACAAGAGAGGAATCAACTTTTCTTTTTAAAGTTTCTATGAGTTTGGGCTTCCAGTCTCTTGTAACTGAACTTCATCCTAAGGCAAGCATAGCAGATTTTTCTGGTGCTGTGGCATTGTTTAAGGGAGAGCAGACCCAAGTGATTCACTCCAAAAAAGAATCTGACCTAAGCCGGTGAAGTTCAATGACTCAGCGACTACCAGTGTGGATTCTGCAGTCAGGTGTCCTGGGTTCAAATACAGGCTCTGCTCCTCACCGGCATGTGCCACTCTGTGTGCCTCAGTTTCCTTATCCGTACACTGGGGCTATGAGGGGGCGTCCTTCCTAGGGTGTTGTAAGGATTCGTGAGACAGTGCATGTAATATGCGTCCAGCACAGTCTTTGGCACGTGGTAAATGCATAATGAAGCTGGCTGAGATTGCCTTTGCTTTGGGGTTTGGCAGGAAAGTGAGTTTCTGCTTGGTGGCAGTGAAAGCTATGGGGGTGGAAGAGAGAGTTCTGGAAAGAGAGGTCTGGACACCAACATCCTCACAGTCTTATTCAAGCATGAAAGTGTCAGCTCCCCAAGGCAGGAAGGTGTCTCTGCTTTACTCATCTGGATGTTCCCGGTGCCCCCCCAAAGCAGCGCTTGGTACCTAATCAGTGCTCAACAAATAGCTGAGGAATGAATGGATTCGTCAAGCCAATGAATGCATGGATTGCCCCAGGAACCCAGCCAGCCGAGCCTGGGGAGCTCCTGGAAACTGGGACCCTGAAAGGATGAATGCACCGTTCATGGGGACAAGGGGCAGGGCCCCTGGCTTCCAGAATGAGGCCATTGTGGTTCACGCCAGGTGTCTGGCCTTGTGGGATTGGGTCTGGTGTGCCAGGACTTCATCTGGTGTGAACAGAGGGTGGGAGGAACATCTGTCTGAATCAGGCAGTTTCTCTGAGACTTTGCTTTCCAGGCGATGAAGCCAGTTAACAAAGTGGAGATTCTTCCGGGGCACAAACGACCCTTAACTATCATTGCAACACCGACTACTGTTTCAGGGAGAAAACCGTCCAGGCACAGTTTGGGCAGAAGCCCCTTTGTGAGTCTTGAAACAGAGGAGTCTGCTGTGGTCTTGGGATGAGATGGGTGTTTCGTGGGCAGGGTGGGTGGGGGGTGGGGAGATGACTTAGCTAGCCAAGTAATTTGCCTGAGGGTAACCACGTGGTACAATTTCAGTCCTGGAATGAGTAAAACAAAGAAGGAAAAATCCTCGAGCAGGAGCAGATAGTCACGGGGCTGTGGACCAGGGGGCCGTGACTCAGGGACTCACAAGTAGGCAGCGAGGAGCACTGTTGCGCTCACCCTGGAAGTACCTGAAGCCCGGGGATACATAATTCTATCACCTCCCCGCATTGTAGCACCTAGGAGGTCAAGGTGAATGTCAGGTGGCAGAAAGAGAGGAGTGTGGACCTGGAGCCTGTGCTCCCCTCTACTCCCTTCTTCAAGCTTGTGCAAGTGGTTCCTTGTAAGTCACTTGCCTGCAGGGCCAAGAAGGCACCCTGCCCTTCATTGGAGAGCACCACCCTCGGATATGACCCATACCCCCCGTCAAGCCTGTGCTTGCCAGGTTTGCTTCTTTCTTTTCTAGGTTTCTGCTTGGAGTTTCAGAGGGGAAGGGCCCTTCTAAATGCTTTCCGGGATTTTCTTCCCCTTGGAGAGGGGACTGAGTCATGTAATCCCTGAGCTGGAGGCCTTGGAGCTCATCTGGTTCTCACCTCCTGCTGGCTGGAGTCTCAGAGAGGGGTATGCCACAAGTCACCCGGCAAATGATCTTCCCAGCAGAGAAGCCAGATGTCCATCCAGGAGCCCATGAGTTCTTCCTAAATAATCCTGGTCCAGCTCTGCCGGCACTTGGGGCTGGCCAGCGTCCCTCTGCTCTCTGCCTGCGCTCACCGTGGTGCCCCCTGCCCCTGACACTCAGCCCCTCCCAGCTTGGCTTCCACCCCCCACTGCTCTTGGGAAACTTTCCTCCCCAGAATGGCCCAAGCCCCTCCCCCTGGTCCCGCCAGGTCTGGGGATAGGAAGATGGTTTCAGAAGGAGGAGGGGGTGGGGAAGGGTTGTGGCTGAGGCTCTGAGGTTCCTGCTGCCCCGTCCAGGACTAGTTCAGGAGCTGCGAGGGGCTAAGACTGGGCTAATTGGGCTAGAACAGGCTAGGACAGGGTTAACCAAACAACACTAATATCCTTTTTCTGTCCCAAGATTCCATCTTGGATCCCACATTGCATTTAGTCCTCACATCTCCTTAGTCTCCTCTGATCTGTGAGTGGTTTTGAGTCTTGCTCATTCTTCATGCCTTGGCAGCCTTGAGTGCTGGCCAGGCATCTTGCAGAATGTCCCCCAATCTGAGATTGACGACTGTCTCAGGATTAGACAGGGGATGTGGATGTTTGGTAAGAACACCACAGAGGTGGAACCCCCTTCTCATCATTCCCTATGGGGGGTTGGTGCTTGTGTTCCCTCTCTCGCTGTATCTCTCTTTGTCAGCAGGGGGAGTGGGAGAGGGAGAAGCCCACTTCCCGCTGAGCAGGGAGCCTGATGCAAGGCTCCATCCCAGGACCCTGGGATCACGACCCAAGCCGAAGGCAGACGCTTAATGACTGAGCCACCCAGGTGCCCCATAAATAAAATCTTGAAAACAAAACAGAACAAATCCATTTTAGTCAATCGATTCCCTCATCTTTCTTGTTTTTTTTTTTTTCCTCAAAATTTATTTTTGAAGAAACCAGGTCTTTCTCCAGTAACATTTCTCAGGGTCTTAGCATGTTCCTGTGCTTCGGATAGCTGCTGTAAATGGGTATTTGGATCTAGGGGCCTGACCTGATTCACCGCTGGTTTTCTCAGCAGGATGGGGTGGGGATGGGGACTCACAGGTGGGGATAGGACTTCTGTCAGGAGCCACCAGTTGTCTCCTTTTTGTGACGTTATCTGCTGTCACAAAATGTGCTCACTGTGTTACCTTGGCGCCAATGCCTTTAGATTCTCAGGACTTACCCTATCAAGGTATTTCCTAAATGAAGGCAGCTTGTTTTCCGCCCCATCACACATCGCAGATCTCAGCAAATCAAAGGCACCACCCATGGCCGGAAACACCACCATCTTACGCACAACTAAGACAAAACCACTGCGAAGTAATCTACGGCACCGTGCTTCTTACCACTCGGAACTTCTCCATCGTCAGTGTAATTTTGAGGCAAGTGGAAGAATACCAAGGTCAAGTTAGCATTTTCCTTTTTACGGACCCAGAGGTTTCCTCTGTGCTCAGTTGAGCTTGCATTTGCTGGGAGTTCGGTCAAAGTCAGCGGGTGGCCTCCGACAGCTGGACGTCTGCTGTGCTTATCATCTGACGTGACCTGAGCTGCAGGGGCATCATTCGCTCCCGCCTTCGTTGTGTTCAGTTGATGGTTCCTTCACCAACCCAGCAGAGTCAGTCATCCCTCTGCCCACCCTTGCCTTGTTGGTGTGTGTTCTGCTCTCCGTTTGCACACTTTTTGGTGACAAAACAGCCTAATCTCATTCTGTTTCTTCTAGGTCTGTTTCTTAAGACTCATAGCACTGAGAAAATAGCACCACAAGAAAATTAGGAATTGTGGTCATTCCTGTAAAGACAAATATTTGCTACTCTGCTGTTTAACTTGTGGCCCACTGCCTTGTTTCCATGCCTTTCTGTGCTTATAACCAACTTTTTGTTTCCGTACTGAATCAAGTGGTGATTTTTTGGATGTTATTTTATTTTATTTTACTTTATTTTATTTTACTTATTTTATTTTATTTTTTAAGTAGGCTCCACACCCAGTGTGGAACCCAATGTGGGGCTTGAACTCACGACCCTGAGATGGAAACCTGAACTGAGATCAAAAGAGTCAGACGCTTAAATGATGGAGCCATCCAGGCACCCCTAGGATGTGATTTTTTTTTTTAAAGATTTTATTTATTTGACAGAGACCCAGCGAGAGAGGGAACACAAGCAGGGGGAGCGGGAGAGGGAGAAGCAGGCTTCCCGCTGAGCAGGGAGCCGGATGCGGGGCTCCATCCCAGAACTCTGGGATCATGACCCGAGCCAAAGGCAGACGGCTTAACGACTGAGCCACCCAGACGCCCCTAGGATGTGATTTTCAATGGTAATTAAACTCCATAAATGCAGAACCAACCATACCTGTCATTCATTCCAGGGTGACACAATCTGAACAGTTATGGTGGGATTTGTTTGATTTTTTTTCCCTAAGGATTAGACCGGCTTCGTGAGTTTTGGGGAGGAAGATCACAGAGGTAAAATGACATTTGCATCACATCTTATCAAGGGTCTAAGTGGTCAACATGACTTAGCACTGTTAATATTATTAATCTTGACTGCCTGGCTGAGGTGGTGTGTGTCAGGTTTCTCTCCCTGCCCCCACCCTTCCCATGCAGTACTCTCTGGGAGGAAGGCTCTATGCTCAGCCTGCACTTAGGGAATGGGGCGTTATGCTCCCTCTCATTTAGGGTGGAGCTTGGATTTCTTTTTAAGTATCAGCCTCCTGTGTTTCTCTCCATCTTTTCTTTCTTCCCTTGCCCTCCAAAAGTCTTGTTTCTAAAGTTGTTCTTCCAACATATGTTTGATTATTTTCTCTTCAGATATAAATACTCCCAGGTTTTTGGCTGAGTTGCTATATGCTCCTCTTTTCCTTAAAGCAGGATTTTTCTGGGTTGACCTTACAGAGTGCCCCTTCTCTGGGATGCTCCGGTGGAAAGGGTTCTGCGGACCAATGCATGCAGAAACTAGCTCATTCCTCACCCTTCTGTAGAGACTCACAGTGCACATGAGCATACTAAAAGCTCTGACAAGTCCTGCAATAAGGAGGCCTATTTAACTCAAAGGTTTCCCAAATGTATTTCACCTTGAGGCCTTTTATTATATTCCATTGATTCAAAGACATACATGTTTTTCCTCACATGTTAACATTTCTGAAATTGGGATGCATCTTACAACTGATTAGATAAGAAAACAATGTTTTTTCTTTCTTAGAAGTTCCTGCAATCGTGGCGTCAGATACATCCATAGTATTTGAGATTTGAGGAAATGCTGATTTTTTTTTTTTTTTTTTTTTTGGTGGAGCCCAACGCAGGGCTTGAACTCACAACCCTAAGATCAAGGCCTGAGCTGAGATCAAGAGTCAGACACTTAACCGACTGAGCCACCCAGGCACCCTGGGAATGCAGTATTCACGGCACATCTACGGATATTCTTCAGACCAGTGAGAAGTGGAAACTGTATTAAGAAACTCAGCCTGCCAGGTCTTCAGACCCCACCTCTTCCTACTTGGATGCTCTGCCTCCCTGGTTTCAGGTATTCCCCAGTTTAGTAATGAGCCCAGATTCACAGACCATGCTGCCCCAGCGTGCTCTACTTAACACAATGACCGGAACGAACATTCCTTTGTGTAATGAGAGAATGTTAAGGATGGCCGGCTTTGCAGTGTCAACTTATACAAATAGAACATGTCCACGGTGTAACAGTATTTAAGGCTTTCACAAGGCTTATATTCATTCATTCCTTCCAGACCTTTCCAAATTCACTCTAATCCCTTAAAAAATGGGCTATTTCAAAAAAAAAGATACCAGACTAATAGCTCTTTTGAGATATAGTTCATATACCATAAAGTATGAGATATAATTCACATAAATGTAATTTAAAATGTATAACTCTTTTTAATGTCCTTTTAAAATGTACAACTCAGGGGCGCCTGGGTGGCTCAGTTGGTGATCACAGGGTCCTGGGATCACGCTTTGCATTGGGCTCTCTGCTCAGTGGGGAGTCTGCTTCTCCCTCTGCCCCTCCCCCTTCACTTGGGCTCTGTCCCTCACTTTCTCCCTCTCCAATAAATAAATAAATAAATAAATAAATCTTTTAAAAAAATGTACAGTTCAGTGGCTTTTTTTGTTTTGGTTTTGTTTTGGTTTTTCCTGTGTGTGTGTTTTCACAAAGCTATGCATCAATTACCACTATCTAATTCCAGAATATTTTCATCATTTTAGGGGCTGCTTTAGTTTTTCTTTCTAGGGCTGTCGCTTGCATTTTCCAAATAATAAAATATATTCGAAGGATCCGAGGCTAGTTCCAAGGAAAGTACGGGAAAAAGAAGTGGCAAAAACAGGAAAGTGTTGGGGAGGAAACTCAGACAATCCTTACAACCCCCAAGGTGGAGTGGGGGAGATGGGGGCAATAGGTGGCAGTGTTAATTTCTTCTGGGAGTGGTGTCCCTGGGTGGCTCAGTTGATTGAGCATCTGTTTTCGGCTCAGGTCATGATCTCAGGGTCCTGGGATGGAGCCTTGTGTGGTCAGGCTCCCTGCTCAGCCCGAGGTCTGTTTCTCCCTCCCCCCGCCCCACCACTCATGTGCTTTCTCTCTCTCAAATAAATAAATAAAAAATCTTTAAAAAGAAAAATTTCTTCTGGGAGTATTTATCTGGTTGGGCCTTCTGGGGTTTCATGAGGTCAGCCATCATGGAAATGATTATGCCGATCTCATGTTTGATTAGGTTAGGAGGGTCTCTAGGCCAAGGGAGGTTCCACTGTTCCTGGGACGCTTAGAGTGTCTGCTGTCCGGGAAGCCCCAGGAAGGACCGGCAGGGGAGGTTTGGTGAGATGAGCCTGAGTCCTGGCATCAGGTAGGCCTGGGTCTGAATCCCAGTTCCACTGACGCCCCGCTGTGTGGCTCTGGACAAGTTGCTCTGTAGTTTTGAGCTTCAGCTTCCTTATATGGTCATCACAATGTCTGTTTTTCAGTGTTATGGTGAGGACTTGAGAGAATCATTATGGGGTAGAGACAGAACTCAGGGCCAGTGGACGCATGGCTGTCACTCTGGTATGTGGTGGCATAGTGATCATCCATGGAGAAACCCAAAAAGGGTAATGAGAGCCTGGAGCAGGCGATATAGGCAGCACTTGGGAAAACGAGGGGCTTTAGGCCAGATCGGAGCAGGTTTGGGATGTGTGAGGATTGGTTTTATCGTCTGAAGGGCGTTTTCTTGAGACAAGACTAGAATTCTTGTTTGTACCTCTCCAGAGCAGAGTTCTGGGCATGGTTTGAATGTTGTAGGAAGGACGCTTTTAGCTTGGTTCAAGGAAGACCTGTCTGTCAAGAGAGGTAACCAAGAGTGGAGAGGCCGTCTCCCAAGGATATGAAACGTCAGCAGGGTGTCCGTCACCTGAGGCCGCGCTCGTTGCTTCTGACTCCAAGCTGCAGCAACTCAGTGACAGGATGGCCAGTTGGGTCCAACTCCCAAGCAAGCTAGGAGGTACACGATGTTTCCTCCCTGGGGGTTCTCACCCTGGGCCCGCTGGACCACCCAGCCGAGTTGACCCTAGCCAGAAAGTGAAGGGAGAAAGCAAGAAAGTGATTCTCCATTCTCTTGAATGGAAGAGCCTGTCAAAATGGCAGCCAGAAGAGGGGTGCCGGGGTGGCTCAGTCATTAAGCGTCTGCCTTTGGGTCAGGTCATGATCTCAGAGTCCTGGGATCAAGTCCCTCATCGGGCTCCCTGCTCAGCGAAGAGTCTGCTTCTCCCTCTGCCTCTGCCCCACCTTCTGCACATGCTCTCTCTGTCTCAAAACAACAACAACAAAACTTTAAATATAAAAAAAAGTTTTTAAAAATGGCAGCCAGAAGATTCAAATGTAGTGGCTTTCAGGCCCCAAGAGAATGGTTTTCTTCAGGGTCCCTTTCGGGGTGTGTGCTGCCCAGGGCAGGACTCTGTCCACGCACACTCTCCCCTCAGTTCCCACCTCCTGCCCTTATTATTCAGGATGGTTGCTTTATATTCATTGCCCCACGTGTTCTGTCCAGTTTAATTGCTCTGTCACCAGAGCTTAGTCCCAGCAGATAAGAAAAAAACACCTGGAGAATATTGACTCTGTTACTTCTTATCTTCCCCCTGGGGGCCTTAGCATTTTCAGTGGCTTTGTTCTGAAGCTTTGTGAGGTTGTTGGAGCGGCTCCTTTGGGCAGGTGAGCTAACTGGGGTCTGGTGTGGAGCTCTCCCCAAGGCTGGATGCTGGCAGGGCCAGCCCTCCTGTTGCTGTGTTGGAGGGACAAGGACCAGGCCTGGAGGCCTCTGGTCCCATCCCAGCCAGGAACAGTCCCTGCCTTTACTGAGCTGCTAAGAGATAGAAAGACATCCCAAGGGGCAGGTTGCCTTTACAGAATATAACTTTAAGAGGCACCTGGGTGACTCAGTTGGTTGGGGGTCTGACTGTTGATTTCAGCTCAGGTCATGATCTCAGGGTTGTGAGATCGAGGCCTGTGTCGGGCTCTGCACTGAGTGCAGAATTTGCTTGAGATTCTCTCCCTGGGGCACCTGGGTGGCTCAGTTGTTAAGCGTCTGCCTTCGGCTCAGGTCATGATCTCAGGGTCCTGGGATCGAGCCCCGTTTCAGGCTCCCTGCTCAGCAGGAAGCCTGCTTCTCCCTCTCCAGCTCCCCTGCTTGTGCTCTCTCTCTCACTGTGTCTCTCTCTGTCAAATAAATAAATAAAATCTTAAAAAAAAAAAGATCTGCTCCTCACCCCCCTCAAATAATAAATAAATAAATCTTTAAAATAGAAGAATATAACTGTAACAAGCTCATCCCAAATGACACATCATTGAAGCTTTGCCAAGATCTTCCTGCTTGTTCAAAAGATGGCCAACATCTCTCTTTTTCTCACTCTCTTTCCTCCCCATACCCATTCCTCCTCTCCCCATCCCTGTTCCTCATTCTCCCTCCTTCCAGCTCTTTTTGGTTGTAGGGTTTTTTTTTTTTTAAACCATGCCTGTCATTTCCCAGGGGACCCCTTCAGTGAGCACACTCTCATCCATGTGTAAAATAAAGTGATTACCTGGGGAACGAGTACCCACACTTTTTGTGATTGTCGCTGGTGATGTGTCACCTGCTTTCCCAGTCCTGAGCTCCTCATTTTTAAGAACATGTGTGCCTTCGGCTCTATTTTATTTTTATACAAAGGATCGCACGCTATCACCTGTTATGCCCCTCGGGTTTTTCCTTTCTTTCAGCATAACAAGATTCTGGCTTATCTTTCCACGTCTGTAAAGAGGAAGCAGCATGAATCATTTTTAATGACTTGCGCATCAAGTGCGCTTTCTGCTCTGGGGTGCCACCGGCCATCTGGCCCCAGGCCTGCAGTCTGGGGCACCTGTGTCCCCAGCCTGCTGTCTGAGTCCCAGGGGGTCAGAAGCAGATGGCAGCTCAAACGTGGCCATCCAGGAGAGCTTCATGAAGGTGCTGTCTATAGACGTGTGGCCATAGGAGAGAGGGAACCGGCCAGGGAGTGTGCCGAGGTCTCAGGGCCAGCACCATCTCATCTGCTACTTGCTCAGGTCACCGGGGGCCTTGTGACTTGCCCAAGGTCACATAGCCGGAGGTGCAGCCACTGGGGAGACTAGGTGTCCTGACTCCCCATCAGTGGTTTGCTTTGATTGTCAAAAAATGAGGTAAGACAAACAAAACAAAACAAAACAAAAAACCCCACCCTCAGTTATTCAAATTCCACTCAGTGAGTCTAAAGAAAGGTTTTAAATTGATCTTTTCCACAATCAAGACCAATTAGTGAACTCTTCTATTATGAGTTTCCATAATGTTTCTATTTACCCAACTTACAAATTGCCGTTTAAGTCGTAACGTGCAAATGTATTCATAGGAAATATTTTTAAAAGCAAAAATTTGGTATCAGTTTAAGTGCCCCAAATAAGATAATTGGCAAGTAAATGAGGATTTGTCTCCCAGTGGGAAATTATGTATTTCTTAACTTGGTATTGACGAAGTGTTTGCAATAAATGGAAAATGATTAGCTGTAACGCTCAAGGAAAATTGTGATCTCCAATTTATTTAGAGTATCACTATAATTAAATGTTAATTCACACGTGCACTGAAATAAACCCTGAAACTTACATAAAGAAAAATAAATACAGGAAGAGAAGAAACCAACCTGTTACTGATAGTGATTATCTTTAGATGGGGGAAATACGGGTGATTTTTATGCGCTCTGTACTTTCATAACAATAATGGCATCACCTGGGTGCCTGGGTGGCTCAGACGGTTAAGTGTCTGCCTTCGGCCCAGTTCATGATTCCAGGGTCCTGGGATCGAGCCCCCTGCTCAGCAGGGAGTCTGCTTCTTCCTCTCCCTCTGCCTCTCCCCCTGCTCCTTGTGCTCTCTCTCTGTCTCCCAAATGAATAAATAAAATCTTAAAAAAAAAATAATGGCTTCCACTACAACAATCCCAATTCAAAATAAAGTCTCTGATCATTTGACAAGGGACGAATATCCAGAGCCATAAAGATATCCACTACTTCTGACCAGTCATTTCTCTTCCAGGAATCGGGCACGAGAAAGTCATTCTGCTTTCGGGAAAAGTTCTAGGCAGGAAGAAGTTTACTGCAGGCAGAAACTGGCAACCACCCGAATGCCAAACAGTGGTGCAAGCACATTACAGAAAATGTGGCTCAGCCGCTTCATGCCATTAAGAAAGAAAATTAGGACAAAAGCGTGCACTCCACCATTAAAAGGGAAAACTCAGGATTCACACTGAAATGTAAAGTATGACTACAATAGGTTTTTTTTTTTTTTAAAGATTTTATTTGTTTATTTGACAGAGAGAGACACAGAGAGAGAGGGAACACAAGCAGGGGGAGTAGGAGAGGGAGAAGCAGGCTTCCCGCTAAGCAGGGAGCCCGATGCGGGGCTCGATCCCAGGACCCTGAGATCATGACCTGAGCCGAAGGCAGACGCTCAAAGACTGAGCCACCCAGGCGCCCCACAACAGCTTTTTAAAATGCTGTAGGTTTTGGAAAAAAATACATTAAGGTGAGCAGAATGAGCTGGTATGACTGGGTGGTAATTTTTTTCTTGATTTTCCAACATTTTCTGTAATGTGCTTATCTCGCTTTTATGACTTAAACAAACATAATAAGTAGCTGTTCGTCTGGAAAGCTGTTTCTAAACCCTAAGCCACGGTCCACAGGGAAGGCTGGACGTTGGCTGTGGAGCAAGAGGGAAGTGTTCCTCGATGAAAGCCTGAAGACATCTGAGTAATTAACTGCAGGGCTGATTCTGCTTTGAGGAGGTAAAAAGAAATTGCTGGACCCTGCAAAAGTCAAGGTGGGGAATGGAGAGATAAGGAGTGCAGAGCACACAGTTTGAAAAAATCAGCCAACAGATGAGTTCCAGTGGACAAATGTCAAATCCCTCCTACCGGCCAGGGAGAGAAGAGCCACCATTGTAGACCCCCGAGGCAGCATCCAGGCGGCCCGGGGAGGGGAGGTCCCCAGGATCGGATCCCAGAGATGTGGGTTCTCGGGCTCACGCCGCCAACACCGACCTGAGGATGCTGGGATTGAGCAGCGGGCTCTGAGGTCCTTTCCAGCTCCCAGGGTCTGTGATCTGTGCTGCCCTTTGCTCTTGAAATTCTCTTCCTCATCTTCCAACACGGGTCCCAAATAAATGCCTCCACTTCTGGGAGGCCTCTCTTCACTGTCCCGCCTGGGCTGTGTGCCCACAGCTTGGAGCTTGACACCCAGTTCGGAACCGACTTGTTCCATCTGAAAACAGAGTAAACATCTGACAGCCAAGCAGCATGTAGGCTGTGTCAGATACTCGGCTGCATGTGGTCACTTGATCTTAGCCAAAAGGCCGAGAAGCGATTGGCTGCATGTGGTCAGAAGGTGGGTTAATCTATCCTCCCAGAACCGGGGCCGCGTCTTTGTGCCCTGGTTACCTCTCACTGCATAGCCAACCATCCCAAAGCCCAGAGGGGAAAGCAACCGCCATCTTTATTTTGCTCACCTTTATGGTGACAGCTGGGGCAGTCAGAAGACCCGGGCAGGAATTATCTGACACCTCGCTCACTCACATGGCTGGGCCTTGACACTGGCTGCTGGCTAGCACCCCAGCTGGGGCTGTTTGCCAGAAGACCCAGGCTGGTGGAGGCCTGAGTCCTCATGGCATTGATCTCCCGCCTTCTGAGTGCATGTGCCTTATTAATGTCTCCAACCTTTTTGTCGCTTCTCAATCCTCTGTTCCTGTTACGTGATCTCGTCAAGGCAGTGGACTGTTCTGTGGGATATGCAGTGAGGCAGGTCCCTTTGGAGTATATTATGACAGAGGGTGAGGGAAGTCGTGTGGCCCTTGGGAGAATCGTCAGTGTGTTCTGCTGTCCATCCCAAGTGAAAGTGAATTGTTTCTGATAAGGATGGTGGGGGGAGGGAAAGAAAGAAAATGCATTTACCAGATTAATGTTGCATCACATATGTAAGTTCTTCTTCTTTTTTTTAAAGATTTTATTTATTTGACAGAAAGAGACACAGCGAGAGAGGGAACACAAGCAGGCAGAGTGGGAGAGGGAGAAGCAGGCTTCCCGCAGAGCAGGGAGCTAGATGCGGGGCTTGATCCCAGGACCCTGAGATCATGATCTGAGCCGAAGGCAGACACTTAACGACTGAGCCACCCAGGCGCCCCTATGTAAGTTCCTCTTAACATGCTCTAGCAAGACCCTGCATTTGGCAACAGCAGTCAGGGCTATTACTTGGTTGAGTTTGGGGAAGTTTACTGTCATCTTCCAGGGTTTATCCGGCTTTTGTAGGGGACCTCCATCCTTGCATCCTTTACGATGTTAAGAGCAGAACAAGTCTGCCACTCTCGTAGGGATGTGATGAGGGTGAGGGGGGCACTTTCTGGGGCTTCCGTTTGGCCTTTCCCTTCATGTTAACTCCCATCCCCCAGGCCAGGGCACCTGTGAGGGCTCTTACTCCCAAGTATATCCACTCATGTCATTCATCTGGGGGCTAATGAAATGACCACCAGCTGGCTCCAGGGCTGGACCTCACGGATCCACTAGGTCAGGGATTCATGTGTTTCCTCAGAGGTTGCTGTTAAGATCAAACAAGATGACACAGGAGAGGAAGATTTGTAACATGCAGTAAGTCACAGTTGTTAGTTTTCACCCTGGGAACATCTACTCTGGGTTGGAGTCCGGCACCCCCAGGAGCGGAGTGCATATCCTTGGGCAGGAGCCCACGCCTCTGTGCTTCAGTTCCCTCAACTGTAAAATGGGTATAATGGCATCTGCTTTGCAGAGTTGTACGTGTCATCAGGCCACGGTGAAACACGGAAGTGCCTGGCATAGTTCCCCATACTGCTTTGCCTGAATGGAAGCTTTATTTTCTCAAGAATTCTTCACTCTGGGGGTGCCTGGGTGGCTCAGTCATTAAGTGTCTGCCTTCGGCTCGGGTCATGATCCCAGGGTCCTGGGACTGAGTCCCACATCAGGCACTTCCTGCTCAGTGGGAAGCCTGCTTCTCCCTCTCCCACTCCCCCTGCTTGTGTTTCCTCTCTCGTTGTGTCTCTCTGTGTCAAATAAATAAAATCTTAAAAAAAAAAAAAGAATTCTTCACTCTGAATGCCCAGGTTCCATGGAATTCCTTGCCGATGGACTGGAAGAGCTTTGGCTGAGCCCAGAATCTGCTTTATGTGAGACCCGCCCCCCCAACCCCACCGGTTGAATCATCCAGGGCTTGATTTCCAGTGCACTGGGAAGACCCCTACTTCCCAAAGCCACTCCTCTTCTGGCTGGCAGGTGCCTGAAATTGTACCATTAGACAGCTAAATTCCTTTGCCTCTTTTTTCCTTTGCCACTCATGTTTCCCGTGTGTATAGCACTTGCTTTATGTTTTCCAAAGCAATATCGGTCCTTGCTACAGCCTTGGGAAGTAAATCAGAGATTTGTCCCAAGTCACTCAGTTGGAGAGGGAGGAGTCGGGATTTGAACCCAGCACACGCAACCCCCCACCCCCCGCCCCCCGCAACCGGAGAGGTTTTCACTCAGCTGGAACTGTTAACTCCAACACGTTATCTGTTGATCTGACAAACCACATTCCACTACTCGAGGTGAGGTACAAGCGAGTTGGTTCATATCAATTAAAATTAAACGTTAAGGACCTGCTTTGTGTCTTGAGCGCCCTGCCCACATCACGTCTGCCCCAGGACAGCGCTGTATATAAACTGAAGAACTTAACCACAGTCACATTTGTCTGCAACAGAGCCCAGGCCACAGGATTTCAGAGCCTGATCCCAAGCCTTAACCGCTACATCGTAGTATGTATGGGCATAATAAACAGCTCAGGAGGTGTTTACGGGGTGAGGCGCGGAGAGGGCCCTGCAGGCAAGGGGAACAGCCCCACCAAAGGCCCACAGGCGGGAATGCAGCGCTGTGCCCTGTGTGCTCAGAGTCACTGGAGGACAAAGTGAGAGGGGGATCGTGGAGATGAGCATGGGGGCGCCAAGCTTACCAGGGGAAACTCAGTGAAGGAGAGAAGGCTCAGCCCATCCCCTGAGACATTTCCAGTGCCCGTGGGGCGCTGCCTCCAGCTGAGAACATCTCCCTAGGGAGTCTGGTGCTGGAATTTGTTGCTTCATTCGAAAGCGCACGTCTCTGCCCTGCCAGGGCCTTTGGGGCCCAGTGTTGGGGCGCCCACCATCCCCAGCAGCTACATTTAACACCAGGCTCCGCTGCAGAGGGGGCCGGTGGATACATTGCAGGTAGCTCTCTGCCGGGGATGGAACCCGCCCTCTGAGATCCTGGCAGTGCTGCGAATGGGCTGAGCTTTGAGGGCTGCCTCTTCCTTGGAATGTACGTGGTCTTAGTGGCAACCGGATAAGTGGGCCTGTGTTTCTTCTGGGTTAAAAAAGCAAGCAAGTAGAAACACCTCCCAACCAGCCTAGGTGGGGGAGACGGTGAGGTGCAGCCAGGAGTGTGGCTCTGGGGGAACAGATCTGAGACAGAGTCCTGGAACTTGGCTTTGCCGTGGGGCCTTGGGCTGGTCTCGTAAACCCTGGAATGCCCAGTTTCTCCAGATGTGACCTGGCACCCCGTTGACCTTCGGCTG
This sequence comes from Leptonychotes weddellii, assembly GCF_054177405.1. Lineage (NCBI taxonomy): Eukaryota > Metazoa > Chordata > Mammalia > Carnivora > Phocidae > Leptonychotes > Leptonychotes weddellii. Next base: position 12,234,253 of record NC_138369.1, read on the forward strand.
TAAAGGTGGAGGGCACAGCCCAACTCGTAAGCATGTGTCCAATAATGGTAAGTCTTGGCATGACACCTGGGAGGTCCGGACCAGTGCATTCCCACAGTCTCAGGTCCGATTCTTCCAGGACCTGGGCTAAGGATTTGTGTGGCAGCAGTTTATTAAGGGAGTATTCTCAGAAGAACCCGGGAAGGCTCCTCTAGCTCTGAGTAAGGACACAGTGGCCCTGGGGCTGGGGATAATCTTCTGAGAGTCGCGGTCAGCCGCTAGGAACAAAGCATGCAGCAGGTAGGAGAAGGATGCACAGAGCTGATGAAAGGATTGGATGAGACCTGCATGAACTTGAATTTCCTCGCTTGTATTCTAAGGGCTGTCCCCAGGCCCAGGCAGCTGGGCCCCGGACCCGTTGCCTCGTCAGAGAATAAAGTTGACAACATTTTGACTTACAGGTTTGAAGGACTTTGTCAGCTGTAAGATGGAAGATACTTGGAGAGAGATGAGATCGCTTTTCTTTCCCTAAGAGGACCGGCCGGTCTCTGGGGGGACGCCTGCCTTCAGGGCACCCGAGTTGGCCAGCTCTGCCTCCAAGTTGGTGCTCTCTCCAGGACATGAGGATCAGATGGTGGCTTCCCTCTGCTGTTTGGCGACAGCCAGAGGGAACTAAGGGGTTAGCTATCTCATTCTAGGGCACAGAGCTGCCAAGTAGAGCTAGGATTTGAACTTGGGGCCATAGTACTGATATGTGTTATATAATGCTGCATAACATATCATCCCAAAACCCAGTGGCTTAGAACAACAAACATTTATTATGACAGTTTCTGTGGGCCAGGACTCTGGGAGCAGCTTCCCTGGGTAGTTCTGGCTCAGGGTCTCCCACGAGGTTGTTCTCACACTGGACGGCTGGGGCTGCAGTCATCTGAAGGCTTGACCAGGGCTGGAGGAGTTAATACCAAGCCGGCTCACTCAGGTCAGGGGCAACTGGAGGTCTCAGTTCCCTTCCACCAGGGCTTTTCACAGGGCTGCTTGAGTATGCCCCTGGTATGGCTGCTGGTGTCCCCCCAGGCAAGCAATCCAAGAGAGAAAGCAACGAGGAAGCCATAATGCCTTTTATCCCCAATCTTGGCCCTCACACACTATGACTTCTTTTTTTTTTTTTAGATTTATTTATTTATTTTAGAGGGGGGAGGGGCAGAGAGAGAGAGAGAGAGAGAGAGAGAGACGCCCTGCTGAGCATGGAGCCTGACACTGGGCTGGATCTCATGACCCTGCAATCATGACCCGAGCCAAAGGATGCTCAACCGACTGAGCCACCCAGGCACCCCTGCCACCTCTTATTAGGAAGGAGTTACTAGGTATGCCATACTTTAGGGAAGGGGAAGAACCATTTTTTTTTTAAAAAGATTTTATTTATTGGGGCGCCTGGGTGGCTCAGTTGGTTAAGCGACTGCCTTCGGCTCAGGTCGTGATCCCGGGGTCCTGGGATCGAGTCCCACGTCGGGCTCCCGGCTCAGCGGGAAGCCTGCTTCTCCCTCTCCCACTCCCCCTGCTTGTGTTCCTGCTCTCGCTGTCTGATTTTATTTATTTATTTGACAGACACAGCGACAGAGGGA
>NC_138369.1:12236353-12263475 GCF_054177405.1 Leptonychotes weddellii
CGGTGTGATTTCCCTCATTTTGGGAGTCAGACTCTACACTGTTGCCCTCCTGACTGGACTTTCCCCCAGAGGCTTACTATTGTCATTGCTTATTGGGTGTCCCTAGGGTGTATTACTGCACTTACTTGTCCACAGGTTTCATCTGCTGACAGGTTAGCCATGATGGCTCCCTCTACCTAAGGTCATAGATCCCACTTTTACTGGCCCTCTGCTGTCTGCTCCTGAGCGCATTTCACCATGGGCTTCCTGAACCCAGTCAGTCCCAGTCTTCTGCTACCTGGTGTGCGGTTCCTCCTCACTGCCTCTAGCTTGCCCAGCCAGGCAAGGGGGGCAAACTCTCATATCACTGCTACTGGCAAGTGGACTTTCCAGCTTATCCCCCTCAATCCCGCACCAGCGCCCCCACTGACTTCTTCCACCTGGGATGGGCACACACCAAAGGTTAACCTCCATTTTGGTGGATGCCAGCTTCTTGATACCTCCTGGGAACCTCATAGACGGTGTTCCTACCATGGCCCTCACTCTGGTTACCGGCTGGTAGATATCTACATCTGTGGGGGCCCTACACCTCAACAGCCAAACACCTGCCCTCAGTTCTGTTCGCAAGCCTGGGGATGTGAGTCATGGGTGGCGACTTGGCCGGGAATGGAATGATAGTCCACTAGGTGGTGGCACCTCAAACAGTGCAGTGACATCTGGATTTCCTTGGCATGCAGCACCACCCCATCCTCTTGCTCTAACAATCACTGTATACTGCTCACCCTCTCAGTCTTCGAACTCAGTGCCACATCATGGGCTACAGGAATCACTCTCCTGTTGGGCCAGTATCACCCTATGGGAACTGACCCCATGGCCAAATTTATGATTAAGTCCATGTTCACTCCACGCCTTACAGACAACCTCCAGAGTCAGACAGAAATAACTCGCCCTGGCGCATCCCTGGGTACCCCATCCACACGCAGCAAGCATCTATAGCGCAACCAAGCACTTAACCACTCAAATCCACCCCTAGCGTCTGACTGCTGGATATGCATAAAGCCCAGTCCCATCCAATACCTAGGTGTCATCCTCAACCAGTCTACCGTGTCACCTCCCACCTTGGCACCGGGGACCTCAGATTATCCCTTTCTGGCTCCGGTACCACTGTATGGCAACACTTCCTCTCCCATCACGGGCCATAGTTGGGTCTCTGCACCTAACAACACTTCTGGCTTGTGATCAAGGTGTATACATCTGCATCACCCTGCGCAATCAATCATGCACGCTTGTCAGTCTCTTACCCGATCTTTCAGTCCTCCTTGGGAGCGACGCCCCACTCATATGGAGACCTAGCTGCCCTCAGTGCTCCCCTGCAATGCTCCCCCACGGCCATCCCTCTTATCATGAGCCTGCCAGCCTCATCAGTTGTTGCCCTCGGCGCCACTGGCGTCAGGATTTCTCAGGTTTAGTACCAGGGGTTAACTCAACAACTCAGGGCGGATTTTTCCACCCTCACTCAGTGGGCCCTGGCCCTGCAGCGCCAACTCGGTTCACTGGCCTCAGTGGTCCTCCAAAACAGGCGCGGGCTCGACTTACAGCTGTGCAGGGGGCGCTCTGCCTCTTCTTACAGGAGGAATGTTGTTTCTATGCTAATGAGTCGGGGGTGGTCCAAGAAACTCTGACCCAATTACAGGAACAAGTACATCGCCGGTGGGAATCACTCCAGCGGACAACTTGGTGGGATACCCTCTCACAATGGTTCCCTTGGTTCACCCCCCTCATTGGCCCCGTCCTATTTCTTCTCCTCATAGTAGCATTTGGTCCTTGTATTCTTAATGCCCTTACTAGGTTTATCACTGCTCAAATTGCTAAAATCAGACTCCAGTTACTCCTTACTCACTATCACCCCTTAGAAGATGAAGATGATGCCTCTAAACTAGGTGTTTAAAGGGGCATCTAAACACCTCTAAACTAGGTGTTTAAAGGGGCATCAAAGGGGGGAATGATAAGGAAAATCTGTGTCCTAAGATGGCCGACCAAGCCAGCGGGAGAGTCCCAGGGCTTGCCCCAGGGCTCTTCCGGGTTCTTCTCCCTGCCCCGCTTCGCGCATGCGCCAAAAGTGCCCAGTATGCGGAAGTAGAAGTGTATAAATTGCCCCCTTTGTTGGTGCTCGGGGCTCAGACCTTTGGAGATCACTCTCCTATGAGCTCGCCGGTGTTAAATAAACCTCGGATCCTCCAAGATCTCCACTTGGTTCTTTCGTCGGGTGATCCAGTCTAGGTTCCGTAACAACTGTAGACAGCCGACTTTAGTCCTTTTGGAATTAAGTGGAGTAGAAACCAGAACTCCCTTACCTGACTCCTGAGAACTGGAGATGCTCCCCAGGAGCCAGGATCATCTGAGCTGAGCTTCTGTGGGAGGGTTGAAGTGGACCGTGAAGCCGTGGAGAGAGTGTGGGCCCCTGAGGGGCAGCAGGGAGGGCGGGTGGCACCCTCAAAGGCAGAGCTGGGTGGGAATCAGCAGGAGGGTAGCGCAGGGTGGTGTAACCAGTCTGTTCAGAATGGGTGTTGGCTGATTCTGATCCCAGGCAGGCTGGGTGAGTCGGCAGGGAAGGAATGTCCTGACTCATCCATGTCTCAGTTTCTCTTCGGGTGGAGGGCTGCCCCCGGGGTCTGGGGAATCGGGAAAGAAAAAGATGGACAATGGAGCTTCATCTGAAGCCTGTGGGGACAGGTGTCCCAGCCACAAGTGATCACGGCCTCTTTCCTTCCGACCGTCTACCACCAACCACTGACAGAAGATCTGGGAAGTATAGCCCTGCACGAGGCACTAGATTTGGGCTACTGGGATATCTGCCACTCCAGACACCCAGGCCACCAGTCCTTATTTTAGGATCTGTCTTATAGGACATTTGCCTGAGGCTGAAAGAATATGGCCTCCTTCCTCCCGTTTTCCCAGGGGCTTCCAGCACCTGCTCTTCAGCCTCGGCTAGGTGACATGGGGCGGGTTACTTGAGCTCCATCTGGAGAATGGGTGCATGGGGCTGGGGTGGAGGGCAGGGGGCTCTGAGTCCCAGTGTCTCCTCTCCTGTGTGCTGGCATCCGTGGCTTCTGCCCTAGCAGTGCGCTGGTTGGACATGCTGATGGCAGCCTGGTGGGGATAGAAGCCCTGTCCAGGCATCTCTCCGAGCGCTCAGCCCTGGGCTGCTGGCTCAGAGCCACCCCCAGCATGGGATAACAGGCCGGGCAGGGCTGAGGCCAGAGTGATCCTGCTTGCCTAGGAGTCCAAAGCATCTCCGTTGCATCAGGACCCGTGCCCTCCATTACGGAAGTCCCTAAGCCCCTGTTCTCACCAGCCCTATAGCCATGCACTTTTTTTTTTTTTTAATGGATCTCCAGATCTAAGGAAGGGGCTGGGAAGTAGAGGCACAGTTCTGAGCAGGTTCATTGGGTCTATCTGCCCAGAGGGGCTTCGCACGGGGATCCACCTGCTGAAAGAAAAGGACACAAGAGCAAATCCCAGGCTTCCAGATGAGATACAAAGTTAATGAAAATGCAGATGAGTTTTTATGCCCAAACTAAAGGTGGGTGGGGGCTATGGCTGACACCCACAAGCCGAACCAGTTGGCTCTGTAGGTGGGGGGACGGGGCAGATTCTGACTCGGAGCAGCTGCAAGACGCTGGGCAAGTTGCTGGCCATCTTTGAGCCTCCATCCTCCCAGTAATGTAGGGACATTCTGTCTTCAGAGAAGTGGGCCCAAGAGCTCAGTAAGTACAGGGGTGAGTATGCCGGCTACCAGGTCCTCAGGCTTTCGCTGGGATTGGCTCCCCTCTGCCTCCAGGAAGGTGAAGATCAGAATCTTGGGACTCCATTCTGGAGGGGGATAAAGAGCTCTGTGGGGTCCTGCTGGGTGCATTTTGGGAAAGTAAGTCACAGATACACAAGTCCTCCTCCAAAGGTACCATTTCAGAACACGGTAGTACGAAAGGACCCCTAATTCTACAGTGCTGGTTATTTTTTCCAGGCACAGCTCCACCCCTGGAGGGCAGACGATTTCCTGCTCTTATTTAAAAAGTGAGCTGCTGGGCGCCTGGGTGGCTCAGTCGGTTAAGCGACTGCCTTCGGCTCAGGTCATGGTCCCGGAGTCCTGGGATCGAGTCCCGCATCGGGCTCCTGGCTCAGCGGGGAGCCTGCTTCTCCCTTTGACCCTCTCCCCTCTCATGCTGTTTCTCTCTCTCTCTCTCTCAAATAAATAAATAAATAAAATCTTAAAAAAAATAAATAAATAAAAAGTGAGCTGCTCTGAGTGGGTCTCTGTAGAAACATCCCCCCGGGCTGTAGACACTGCTGAGTGGAAAATCTCTGGCTGGTGAACACATTAATTAGCTAATGCCCGATGCCCGCGGGGGCTGCTAAGTGTGGTCCTGTTGTCTGGGGGACGGAAGAGATGGATGGGTGAAGGGGCTTGTCAGGGGTCTGCAGGTGGAGCGAGCCCCTCCCCCCCGGGGGGCAGCCCAGCCCCCCAGGGGCTGGCCTGATTTTTCTGGGATCTCCGTTAATGAGCTCACTTCACAATGAGGGCTTGCGACTGGAATCAGGACCTGAGCTGCAGAGCTCTGATTTTCAGTTCCTTCCAGTGCCTCCTCCCTCTTGAAGAAGAAGCGCAGTCAACAACCTTTTATCTTAATAATATAGGCACGTTCTTCCCTTCCCAGCTCCCAGCTGGGAAAAGGTGATGCCAAGCCTGGTGCAGGGAGGGAGGCTTGTGTGAAAAGCAGAGTGGGGGGGGAGGGAGCGCATGAAGGGAGAGGCCCCAAGGAAGGGCGGGGTGGGGTGGGCAAGGGCCCCCACCCACAAGGTGACTTTCCTATTCCATTCCTATGAATCGAGCAGGAGTGCGGAAATCATAATGTGCTGGGGGGTGCTGGGGGTCCGCGGAAGCTGATGCAGGGCCACATCTGGGTGCTACCTGCTGTGGGGACAAGACATGGTTGGCGGAACGGATGTGGACATGGCTGACCTCCTGGCCAGGCCTGGGTGGGGCTGTCCCTGCCCCCACAGAGCCCCTGTCTTGGGGAAGAGAGGCTGGTGACTGGACTGTGGGCCAGCTGCGGGTTGTTTTGGTGGCTTGGAGGCTGGGCCGCCTTCCGTGGAGATTGCAATTATGTCTTGCCCTCGCAAGGAAAGAGGAAAGAAAAAGCCTTTCCCCTTTGCTCTCTCACCCCAAAGACCTGGGTCTGTGCTCTAAGGGTTGGGCCAGGTTGTAGGGAGTCCCTGGCAGGGGACTGAGAATGAGAGCCAGGAAAGCAGACCCTGGCAGGGAGGGGCTGGAGAACGCTGCTCAGATCCCGAGGATTGTCCTGGCCATCAGTTGGGCCCCAGGTTGCAAGCTCTGTTTTTCCCAAGCGTAGCTGGACCTCTAGATGACATCGTAGGACCCGCAAATGCTGGGAGGCCACTTAAAGAAATGGCAGAGGCAGTTTTTGATCCCCCAAAACTCCATCTGCCTCCATCGGTGGATGAATGGATAGCAAAGTGGCATATCCCGACAACAGACTATCACTCGGCCATAGAAAGGAATGAAGCCCTGACTTCCGCTAGGACACAAGGTGGGTGAACCTCGAGAACATCGTGCTGAGTGAGAAAAGCCAGTCGCGAAAGGCCCCACCTATGATGTGATTCCATTTATATGAAATGTCCAGGACAGGCAAATCTGCAGAGACAAAAACCAGACCATGGTTGCCACGGGTGGGGGGTGGGGGGGGTAGAGATTGAATGCGTAATGGGTACGGGTTTTATTTTGGGGTTTTGAAAACCTTCTGGAACTAGATAGAGGGGATGGTGCACAACATTGTGAATGTACTAAATGCCACTGAGTTGTTCATTTAAAAATGGTTAATTTTATATTATGTAAATTTCATCTCAAAAAAACCCTCCACACCAAAAAACCAACAACCATCTGCCTCCATCCCCCCCCCCACACACACCCCATTAGCAGCCTTTCTCTGGTTCAGGGGCCCTGGGCGCCAGGAGGCTCTCTGAGGCCTTTCTTCCCACCAAGGAGTGTGTGTGGAGGGGGCCCAGGGGGCCAGGGTCTAGGCCAGCTCCCTAGTCGGGCGAGGGGAGCAGCTGGTGGGGTGACTGGAGGCTGGGCATTAAGTTTAGAGGGCTTGAGCTCAGGGAGGCTTCCCAGGCAGGGTTCCCCAGGGGACACTGCTGTGATAGGGGAAATCCTGGAGGAGGGGATGTCTAAGCTGAAGTATGAAGAGAAAGACTTGGGTAATGATGGTGAGACCAACTGGTGGGAGAAGCACGAGCGGGTCTCAGAGGCAAGCCAGAGTGCACTCAGGGAGCTCCAGCCTTTGGGGAGCATGCAGTGTGTGTGCATCGTGGTGAGAGGGGACATTCCTGAGGTTAGGGGGCCATCGTCGAGGGCTGCATCAGCTTATCCTGAGGACAGTCGGGAGCCATGGAAGGTTGTTAAGCAGGGAATTAATGTGGTCAGATTTGCATTAAAGAAAGACAGCCCTAGATGCTGTGAGCAAGCCACCGACAGCTGTGGAACAGAGAAAGAAATCCTCATTAAGGGTCTTGCTCTACCCATCCTCCAGAAAGACTCCCTTATTTTCATAATATCCATCTGCGAGTTTTGATATATATATATATATATATATATTTAAAGATTTTATTTATTTATTTGAGACAGAGAGAATGAGAGACAGAGAGCACGAGAGGGAGGAGGGTCAGAGGGAGAAGCAGACTCCCCGCTGAGCAGGGAGCCCGATGCGGGACTCGATCCCGGGACTCCAGGATCATGACCTGAGCCGAAGGCAGTCGCTTAACCAACTGAGCCACCCAGGCGCCCGAGTTTTGATATATTTTTAAAAACACATTTTAAATCACAAAATATTTCCAACATACAGAAAATGATGTACCAGCTACTCAGGTTTCCCAGAAGTTAAGATAGTGCTACCTTTGCTGCAGATGTTACTTATATTTCAGAAATAAGAAGTACACAACACAGACCCCTTTCTGTTCCTTCCGGCCCAGAGGTAACCACCACCCCAAAGTTAGTGTCAGTCCTGTCCAGCCATGTTTTGATGCTGTAACTTTACAAACACTATATATACATATGCGTGGGTAGGCATTGAGCACTTTTTTTTTTTTTTGAGAATTTTATTTATTTATTTTATAGAGAGGGTGAGAGAGAGAGAGAGCATGAGCGGGGGGGAAGGGCAGAGGGAGAGGGAGAAGCAGACTCACGGCTGAGCAGGGAGCCCGATGCGGGGCTCGATCCCAGGAAGCTGGGATCATGACCTGAGCTGAAGGCAGACGCTTAACCGACTGAGCCACCCAGGCGCCCCAGAGTTTGTATCTTTCAGGAGGGTCTGGAGTCAGTACTAAGATCCCCTGGGATCTCAACTCTCCACTTCCTTAATTTCTTGTCCCCTAGATACCCCTGAAATGAATTCTTGGAACTGAGTTAGAACCTCTCTGGGCTTCCTGTGATGGACATTGTCAAGGGCTGTGTGTAGCCAGGGTGCTTGCTGAGACGTCCATCCTGGATGGGGTGGGTCACTGCCCCCTGGAGGGTAATTAACTTCCCCCAGGTGGCTGCCTGCCCTTCCGCAGGGCTGGTACCGCCTTGGGGTCTCAGCTGGTGCCTGTTGCTGGCAGGTAGACCTCTGCCGCGGCGAGTGCTGGATGAGCTTTGGGAAGTGGAAGGCCATGCTATCGGCCCACACAGACCCCATTTCTGCCACGTGGCTCTGTGTTCATGAGCCCACGGTGCAAACCCTGGGTGGTCGGGGACAGGGACCAAAACGTGTGGCACAGAAATCCTCACAACGGTGCCTACACCCGTAGGCCCGTCATACGCCTCCTCCCTGGACCTCCTCGTCCCCGATCTTCCAATCCTGCTCCTCGCAGACACCCAATCAAAGGGGTTAAGCCAGTTGGCACAGCTCACACACCTGTGTGTATTCTCCGTCCACATGAGGTGGATGACCCGCCCACTCTGCACAAGCCCCGCCCATCAGGAAGATTTCCTTCCTCTGGTGTCTTTCACCCCTACCTGGGGCTGCAGCGCAACAGCACCCACAATCCGAGCAAGCCCACGCGTGATCCAGGCTCAGGCCTTTCCTCTTCTGTCAGCTGAGACACGAGCACAGCAGAGATGGGGAACTCGAGGTCTGTGCACCTGCGCAGGGGAGGCTCCCTTGTGCCCTCTGGCCCTGTTTATGCCGGATCCCCGGATGGGTTCTGAGTCTAAGAACTGGCTCCAGTCTGGAAGCTGAGCAAGGGATCGTGACTGTACGTGAAGTGGCTGACCTTGGCCTTCTGCTCATCCGTGGTCACTTCTGATTATATGTATATAAAGCAATACCCCCGTTAGCTGCCCGTCCATCTTCATTATGCACAGGAGCATTGTCTTCACTATGCACATCCATAGTCAGGCACTCCTGGTTGCCCTTCCAAATTCGTCATCCACGATGGTAATCACTCCCGCCTTGATTCTGATGGCTGAGCACTATCACCTGACCTCTGTCATCCCCAGATCCCATCATCCCCACTGTTACTAGGGAACCCAGGTCTGTAATAGTTCCTCTTACATCTCTCCCCCGCCTGCTGTGGACAGCCAGCACTAAGTGTCAATTCCGGTGCCTCCACCAGAGCATTTCTTACTGCGTTGGTAAAGGGAGTGATCTCCAGGCCTTCCCAGGGAACTTAATAGGCTGGGGGCGAGGGGAGCGGGGTAAGGTGTCATATATTAGATCCTTTCTAGCTGCTCACTTCCTGAGGCCTTTGATCCATTTCTCTAGAATCTTCCACAGCAGTTTTGGCATGTCAGGTTCACTTAATGTGGGCATTGCTTTTTCCAAGCTTCCAAGAGTCATCTTGGCAGGGTATCAGTTCAAGCCCCGAGGACCTTCTCTGGGTGTTAAATCCTGTGCTCACATCGACAAAACTCTTCCTCCTTGGGCTTATATTCTGACCGTCTTGATCCAGCGCCATGAGGATCTCCTTCCAGGCACAATCTTCCAAATTGGCGTGTGTCTCAGCAGACACCTGTAGCTCCCCAACACACAGTCTGTCTCCTCCCTTCCCAGCGCAAACAAAGCAGCTCTGCTAACATTCAAGCTAAGCTGACTCTTGACCCTCCTTGTAAGTCTGGTGGCCAGAGGGCAGGTGGGACAGATTGGAAGGAGGGCAAGCCCTTCTTCCTAAGGTCTCTGTTTCCTGGGAGGCTCTGCACCCCCTCATGAGGGGGAGGAGCGCCCTCTAACGAGGGGGTGGTCAACCATTCTTGTAGGCACCGGGCTTTCAGGAGAATCACAGGTCAAGTCTTTGCAGCGCATCTATGTGCCTGCAGAATCCCATCCTGAGTCTCTCTAGGCTGAAGTCCTGCTGCTCTTACAATGAGGTCCTCAGCTGCTCCCCGGCTCCCTCCACCCTTTGGCCACAGGGGAGGAGGCCCTCGGGCTTTCACGTTTTGAACTGATGATGACTTGCCCTCAGCCTGTGGCATTCAGCAACAGTCACCCCATTCCACAGTCCTTATGATCATCCTTTCTCCCCAGATTTTTCACAGGTCAGGGACATTGGATGAGCCACCGCGCCCCGTTCTACCTGCGTCCCACCCCAGGTAGCGCGTGTGGAAGTCAGCCTCTGTCCAGCTACAGAAAACCAGGCAGAGAGAGAGGAAGGGACTTGCCCGGGTCTCCTCGGGAGCTCATAACCATGCCGCACTGCTAGTCCTGCTGGGGTCTCCTGCATCACAGGGTGCGGGCAGAGGTGGGGGCGCCCTGGATTCCAAGAAAAACAAACACCCTTGAGTCAAAGACCGAGGACCATTACTGCAAGGCATCGCCCACTCAGGAAGCCTGGGAAGCCCAAATCTAGTTTTGCAGAAACCACGAAATTGGTCTGCCAAGGCCAGGGTCCATGTCAGTACATCTGCGGCCACCCCAGGAGGAGCCAGGCATCTCCCTCCCAGAGCCGGGCCCTCGCTCCGGGCCCGCGTCCCTCTCTTCCTTCATACACTGGCTTTTTCTGTTCATCCTTGAGCGTTAGGAAATCCGATTGGCACAACTAATAACTTTACTGCTGGAAAGACGGTTTGCCATCAGAGGTGAGGGCACAGCAGTGACTTTCCCCTTGCCCTTCCCATCCCCACGTGGTAAGTACAATGGAGCAAAACATGTTTTCTCCCAGGGTAGGCCCACCCATCCTCTTTCACTTTCTGCCCCATGCAGGACTCACATCCGACAAGGCCAAGGCTGGCCTCTCTTTCTGGTCCACTTCCCCCCCAGGATGAAGGCTGCAGATCCAGGTGTCTGAGATCTGGGGGTGGAGAGGTGAGGACCAGGTGTCCATGTAGGTTTGCTAATCTGAACTGCCGCCCCCCCCCCCACCGATCAGCTGATACCAGAGCCCAGCTGAGCCCCTATAGAATTCATCACCCAAATCAGGCATTTTGGAAGAGAAAGGGAGGTTTCCTACTGACCCTGGGAAAATAGATACAAACTGGGCACGTTCCAGGCAAAACCTTGGTCACCCGGATTCACACAGCAGTACCTGATTTCCCAGTTGGTTCTCCTCCCTGGTGGGCACAGCTCCTTTGGTGTGAGATCCCAGAGGGAGAAGAGAGGAATGTCAGCATCTGAACACTGAAACCTTGAATCTCTTACACAAATAACAGACTCAATTAATAATCATGCAAGAGCAATGAACGTAGCTGAATTATTGCACCGTGATGATAAAACCAGAAGGTAATATTGTGAAGTAGTGAAGACAAGGGACACTGAAAATGTCTTTACTTTGATGGATCTGAGAATGAGTTGGGACCCTAGTTCGTCACTTGCCAACTGTTGTCCCTCTGGGCACATTTTTAACTCAGGGCTGTTTGTGCTTCAAATACCACTGGGGCCTCCCTGACCCCTGGGGGGTTTGGCGTATCTGTGTGATAGGTTAGATGATTCAGAGTTTTTCTTATAGTTCCTGAAAATTCCAATTCTGAATCCTTGTTTCTTTTTTAATGCATTGTCTTTATGCTGCTCTCTGTCCCCACACTTCATGCCTGTGTGTGTTGGTGAACATTGATCCCAGACATGAACCTTAGCCCATCCTACTTTCCATAGGAAACCCCACCTTTCCCCATATTGCATGGGTTTGGAGGTTTGGAGATGCCCCTGAAGATTTGGGGGGTTATCCAGAAGAGTTTCTTGCACCATGGCCATCTGCTGTCTGGGGGGCTCCAGGTATCCCCGTTGTCACTAGGTTGTCTTCCAGAATTCTTCTCTCCCCCCCCACCCCGCCATCTACTCCACAGACCCTTGGAGAATACACTTCCGTCTTCCTATGACTTCTCTCATTGAGAGCAGTATGCCCCCACCTGCCCCTGACCCGGTGCTCTGTTTCATAGCCTTCCCCTGAATTCTGGTGAAGAAAATTTTTACCATCCCATTTCTTGAATAAGAACATCTAGGATAGGTTGGGCACACAGCACCATGACCATCCTTGCAACTGTAGAGATTCTCAATGGTGATTTCTGAGTCTCTCTGAAAGCTTTAGCCTATGGGCATGTTGTGTGTAGACACTCATTTTTCTAAGGCACTCCTTATTAGTTCTTACCAGATTTTCAAATGTATCTGTGACCTCTGAAATGAGAGCCTGAGCTTTGGAGTTAGATGTCCCCTTTAGATTTAAAATTAAAGTTTCTGGGGCGTTTGGGTGGCTCAGTCGGTTAAGCGTCTGCCTTTGGCTCAGGTCATGATGCCAGGGTCGTGGGATCAAGTCCCGCATCGGGCTCCTTGCTCAGCGGGGAGCCTGCTCCTCCCTCTCCTTCTGGGTTCTCTCTCTCTCTCTCTCTGTCAAATAAATAAATAAAAGTCTCCATTTCTATGGAAGAGGCACAAGGTTGAGCTGTCACCTCGACTTACCAGCGATCGATAGAGTCATCTTTGGGTTCACAAAAGGAATAAGAAATGGAAACGAGACAGAGCACCCTCTTTCCCCAAGGCAACTGGGCAGGAGCTGGAAGAATGCAAGGGAGTGAAAGTGAACTGGTTATGTCAGTGAGTCTATTTCCAAACGCAAGCAACAGAGATACCAACTGGAAGTGGATTTCGCAATAAAAATACCCAAGTGTGGATGTCTCCAAGGGAGAGAATTCAGCAGCTCAATGACACTACTGAAGACCCAGCTTCTTTCCAAACTCAGCCCGGCTTCATCCCACTCTGGTCGCCTCAGTCCCAGCAGCAGCAGGAGGGGACCCAACAGCATCCCCTGCCATGAGTCTCTTTTAACCAGTGACGAAATAGCACCCCAGAGCTCCCCATCAACTTTTGCTCATTTCTCCCCAGACAGAATTATATCATGTGTTCCTGCCTAAACCAATCACCGGCGAGGGGCATGGCACCGCCAACATTGGCTGGGACGGATGGACTATGTCGCTGTCACAGAGAGAGGTGGCTACGAGGACAAGAGTGGGCTTCCCTGGAGGAGTGATGGCGTGGGCAGCCCAGTGTGCCACAGTGAGACTCAATCAATGATCTGGTCTTCGGGTCATGAAAACAGGGGGCGGGGAGCGGCGGACAGAGGGCACGGCCAAGGAAAGGGAGGAAAGAGATGCTGGGCCAGACAGCTTTCCCTGCTCTTAGGACATTCTGGTTATTTTTTCAAAAGCCTAGGGCCAGGTAGAGGCTGGGGGAAGTGCTATCTGAGTGGCCGTGAGCATAAGTGTGTTGAATACGCTGCTTCTCGCCTGTGGAGACTCTGATGAGGTCTCATTTGCAGTCTGATCACAGCCCGTTCTGCTTCGGCATTTCCATTCCAATTCCTCCTCCATCGCCCTTCTCTAACTCCAAGCGTGTCCTTCCTTGTCTTGGATTCTTTAAAGCTCTCTTTGCTTTGCATTTCTTTTCCATGTCTTTAATTTTCTGAAGAGTTTCAAGGAAGAGTTTCATTGTCTTTAGTGTCTGGTCTACACACTCCAAGTGGGAAGGAAACAGCTGCAGATTTTGGCTCAGATTCTGTCCTGCATGGGTTTACAAAACGTCCGGTCGAGTCCCAGTAACCCTCTCGGACCCCTGGTGCCCTGAAAGAATGGAGATGCCCTCCCACCAAGGGATGCAATCAATCACGCAGACCTTGACTCGGATAACCCACTCGGAGCCGCTGTAGAGTCATCTCCGTCTGCAGGGCATCGTTTGCATGCATTTAAAAACCGAATAGTTTGCAGATAACCCTGTAGTTCTAGGTCCCCATCATGTACTGATGTCTCTGTGAGTCTCAAATGCAACTTGCAACGAGGATCCCAGAAAACCCACCAGGAAAGCTTCCCAGAACTGGAAGCCAGCCCGTCTCCATTCCTTCACCCTCATTTCACTGAAATGCAATTTAAATAGTGCTTTTCTCAGTTTCTGGCTCCACGAGGTCTGCTGTGCACAGTGGAGACCAGGCCATTGGTTGAGATGTTTCTGGTTAGGAGAGCAGGGTTGGTGGGCTGTGCAGGGCCTGGATGCCCCAAAAACATTCTGCTCCAACCCGGCGTCTCTTGGATATGTGGGAGCTCTGATCTGTGTGGAGGGGAGGAGGGACGAGTTTTATTTGGGGATGGGCTGGACGAGACACAAGGACTGTGGGACGGATGATGCTGTAACCTGTTCTTTGACCTAGGAGAAAGAAAGGGATTCGAGACCGAAGCTGCTCAAGGGAGAGTGTTTGAGGACTTGAATCCAAACACAGTTGCCCCGGGGCCAGGGAGCATCATGGGGTTGAGGTGCTGGCTGTGGGGAGGCCCGGAACCACAGAGGGCATGCCCGTGGTCTGCACCTTGGTGTCCGATATTGGTCAGTGACAGTGGGGAGGCTCCGTCAGACAGCCTTGTTAGCAATGACTCCTGACCAGGAGGAGGGGGAGCTGGGGCAGGAAGTAAGGTGGGCAGGGGTAGAAACCACAGTACGTTAGCAGGTCCCGGAGGACACCGCCACAGGATGCCCAGTCTCTTACGTGGTTGCGTGGTTGCCATTGGACAGTGGCTGGAGGGGTAGGCTGCTGGCCAGTCACCTCTGTCCCTTCATGTGGGGTCAGGGCCTCTGTGTGTCCTCTCCCTGTGGCCTAGTTTAGGCTTCCTTACAGCATGGTGGCCTCAGGGTGGTCGAAATGCTTCCAGTTAGTTGAAGGCTTCACAAGTGAGGACTACAGGGCGTCTGGGTGGCTCAGTCGGCTAAGCGTCTGCCTTTGGCTCGGGTTGTGATCCCGGAGTCCTGGGATCGGGCCCCACGTCGGGCTCCCTGCTCTGTGGGGAGCCTACTTCTCCCTCTGCCTCTCCTTCTCTGTCTGTCTCTCATGAATAAATAAATAAAATCTTAAAAAAAAAAAAAACAACCCACACAAGTGAGGACTACAGGTGGAATATGGTAGAATATGGCCCAGCCTGGGAAGTCTCACATAGCATCATTGAACCAGTCACAAAACCTCACCTAATGTCAAACAGAAGGGAATTATACCCCACCTCTTGAGGGGTGGGGCAAGGTTCTAGAAGCACACGGGTATTGGGGAGGGGTGGGAGACATTATTGCCTCCGTCTTTGGAAAAGACAGACAGCCATAACCACCTTTTGAGCCTTCTTCCAAGTCCAGTTTCTTTTAAGACAGCCTGCATCTGTGACTATGTTCCTTCCTGATCAGCATTTAGCCACCTTCCCTACCTGCTTGAATTTCCACTCCTCTCCCAGGCTCATTTCTTCTTGACGCCTGTTTAATATGCAGTGTGCCAAAGACAGAAAGCCTCACCAGCTCTCCTGCTTCCCTGCTGGGTCAGCCTTTCCCAGAAAAGGGGTTGAGCTAACAGTTCTCAAGAGGGAAGACAGTGCAGAAATCCATCAGCAGGCTGCCGGGGACACAGGGCGGCTCGGGGACACTTGGCTGATGGGAACATCCCGCGCGTTCTTTGATCTGAGCATTGCACACACCAGTGAGATACTTAATTACACAGGGGCTGAGCAGGTGGGGAGGACAGGGGGTGTGAAAGGCTGGGGGTGAACCCACGGAGCTAAAAATGACCTGGAGACCAGCAGAGCCTCTCAGGCATATTTTCCAAGCCCTCGGGCGTGTCAGGACTGTCCCAAATCGCCTGTGAGCAATTCATCGCCAATTGTCATGCAGCCCAGTTAAGGATGATAGTAAGCAACAGGCCTAGAATCAAAGACTTTAATGATAATAATAATAAAATTAATTATAATAAGTGTTATTATTTTATCAACAAGAAAGAGATCCTATTCAAAAGCCTGGAGAATGTTGGGAAAGGGAAAGTCAGGATGGGGACCTTCAGAGGCAGGACAAGAGAGAGTCAAGGGCATTCCCAGGTGGCTGTTAGGAAGGGTGGACTCACAGAGAAGCCAGATGCTTCGGGCCAGAAGAGACCTGTTTGTGGAATCACTTAGGTCCCCTGAAGTCACACCAGGCTGCCACCCTCTCTTCCCTGGGCTATTTATCGTTTTTTTTTAGGTAGCTGTGAAACAACCAGGCCCCACAGGCATGGCATCCTTTTGTTTCTCGTAATTCTAGCCAGAGAATGTGGAGCTCAGACCCAAGTGTGATTTCTGGCTGTCATCCTCTGAGCTGTGTGACTTTGGGGAAGGCACTTAATGTCTCTGAATCTCTGTTTGCTCATGGAAACTGTGAAATGGCGAACATTATACCCTACCTTTGTGTTCTGGTAAAACAAGATCATATGAATAAAGCATTTAGAATAGCCTTGGCTCCAACTGGTGCTTCGTCAAGCCTGTCCTCTTCCTGTACCCACCGAGCATCTTTGTTTCATTTTGCAACCAGTCCCGAACGTATTTCTTTGGCCAGGTGTGCATTATTTAAAAAGCAAGGCGTGGGGGGTGGGAGGATGGGTTAGTCTGGTGATGGGTATTAAAGAGGGCACATTCTGCATGGAGCACTGGGTGTCATGCACAAACAATGAATCATGGAACACTACATCAAAAACTAATGATGTGGGCGCCTGGGTGGCTCAGTTGGTTAAGCGACTGCCTTCGGCTCAGGTCATGATCCTGGAGTCCTGGAATCGAGTCCCGCATTGGGCTCCCTGCTCAGCAGGGAGTCTGCTTCTCCCTCTGACCCTCCTCCCTCTCATGCTCTCTGTATCTCATTCTCTCTGTCTCAAATAAATAAATAAAATCTTAAAAAAAAAAAACTAATGATGTAATGTATGGTGATTAACATAACAATAAAAAATTTAATAAAAAATAAAATAAAAAAATAAAAAGCAAGGCGTTTACAATCAAAACATGGTTATATGAAAGGGCAGGAAATTATCTTCCTGGAGGATTCAGCAGGGGAAGATTCCTTTTCCTAGTTTTCTTTATATGTCTGGGGCTTCTAAACCAACTTCTCTGCAAGGGGAGGGGGTCTTCCCCTGGTAAGTTGAAAATCCACCTACTCCCCCAAGGAGCAGATCTAGGTGATGAGTCACGGATGTAGCCCACCCGGTGTCCTGGCTTTGGTCCTTGGATCCAGGATCCCAGATCTCCTAGCCGGTCACCTGCTGCCATCACAGGCTTAGGAAGGGATATCTGGCAGTTTTGCTGTGGAGTCTTGGTCAGTGAGGCACACAGGGGCCTCGGAAGGCAGATTCCATGTGCTCCATTCAAATCCAGCCCCTTGTGAACACACACCACGGATCACATCACTCTCCCTGACAAAAAATGCCCTCCATATCCACAGGAGGCCTCCCTTCTCAGGCAGATGTGCCTTTCTCCTCTGAGGCTATGCGGTGCCTGGGACACAAAAGCTCTCCCTGGACATCAACATCTGATGATTTAGGGCACACTGCCTTCCCTGCCAGACCCCAGGCCCTGTAGACTGGGCCACTCCCTCCCTGTTCACATTCCTACTTCCCAGCAGCCAGCCTGGCCCAGAGAGGGGCTCCCTGGAGATCTGAATCAAATTGATGCAGGCAAGACTTTTTAACTTCTTCCAGCCCTGCTCTTCCATGATTAATTTTTAAAAAGTGCCTACCCGGGGGCGCCTGGGTGGCTCAGTTGGTTAAGCGACTGCCTTCGGCTCAGGTCATGATCCTGGAGTCCCTGGATCGAGTCCCGCATCGGGCTCCCTGCTTAGCAGGGAGTCTGCTTCTCCCTCTGACCCTCCCCCCTCTCATGTGCTCTCTCTCTCTCTCATTCTCTCTGTCTCAAATAAATACAAATCTTTAAAAAAAAAAAAAAAAGTGCCTACCCGGTTAACTTCATTTTCAGAATCTAATTAAGTCTAAAATAGATGTTGTGGCGTTAGAAATTTCACATTACAACTCAGATGTACATAAAATTGTTACTGAGAATTTTCTCTCTAAATGATTCATTCTACTTTGAAACCTCATTTCTTTTTTACTTGAAATTGCCTTTAAAATGAACAGGCTCCGGAATAAGGAAAGATTTCTTAAATGTAACACAAAAAGCATTAACCATAAGGGGGAAATTGCAAAAATGGAACTGCATTAAAATGGAGAACTTCTGATCATCAAAAGATACCCCTTAACAGTGTGAAAAAGAAGTTATAGACCGAGAGAGGATATTTATAATAAATATATCCAACAGGTGATTCAAAATATATAAAGAACTCAGACACATCCACAGTTGTGTTCAACAGAAAATAGACAAATGGCTTGAACTGGCACTTTCCAATGAGGATATCCAAATGTTCAATAAGTATACAAAAGGGGGGCGCTGGTATTAGCTCCGGGTGCCATAGCGGAATGTTATAGACTGGGGTCTTCAGTTATAAATAAATATAAATAATAATAAAAAGAAAACTTATTTTTCACAGTTCTTGACGCTGGAAAGTGTGAGATCAGGGTGCTGGCTGATTTGGTTTCTGGTGAGAGCTCTCTTCTTGGCTTGTAGATGGCTAGTTTGTTGCTGTGTCTTTCCATGGTGGCGGGGCGGGGGGGCAGGGAGGGAGAGGGGGAGGCAGATGGAGGGCGAGAGGGAGAGGCCCTCTCTGGTGCCTCTTCTTCTTCTTTTTTTTTTTAAAGATTTTATTTATTTATTTGACAGAGAGAGACACAGCGAGAGAGGGAACACAAGCAGGGGGAGTAGGAGAGGGAGAAGCAGGCTTCCCGCTGAGCAGGGAGCCCGATGCTGGGCTCCATCCCAGGACTCTGAGATCATGACCTGAGCTGAAGGCAGACAGAGCCACCCAGGCTCCTCTGCCTGGTGTCCTTCTAAGAGGAAATTTGGACACACAGAGAGATAACCAGACACGTGTGCACACAGAGGAAAGGCCCTGAGGACACGGCGAGAAGGCATTCATCTTGCAAGCCGCGGGGAGAGACCTCAGGAGCAACCAGCCCTGTGACACCTTGATCTCCGACTTCCAGCCTCCAGACTGGACGTCTGTTGTGGAAGCCCGCCAATCTGTGGTATTGTGTGACGGCAGCCTGAGCTGACTGGGACAGGCATACTCGCTTCATGAGATGCCACAGAGCAGTGGGGATGCATGAGCCGCCATGCATCCCACGACAGGTGGGGTCCCGCACACATGATAGGCACACCCCACGAACATGACGGTGAGCCCCGGGATCCAGTCACTAAAGAATACCAACTGTATCTTCTATTGTATGAAGTTAGAAACTGGGCAGAACTAGTCTACGCTGTCTGAAGCTTTCACTGAAGTGTATCATCCATACAGAAGAGTGTACAACGGACTTAGGGGGACTCTAGGTGCTGGTCAGTTCTGATTCTTGATCTGGGTGTTGATTACATGGGTGTGTTTACTTTATCATGAAAATGCATCAAATTGGCCACCTATGATTGATGTACTTTTCTGACCCTTTAATAAAAACTTCACCAAAACCTTCATCTCCAACTATGTCCTTCAGCCAGGTTGGAGTTCCCACTCCCTAGTGAAGTCCTGTCTCCTCAGGAAGGCCTCTTCCCTAGTCTTTTTCTCTCAGTATGAGAGCAGTTGAGGAGGGTTCCCCAGAGTTGTCCTTTGCCAGCTTCCCACTGGTCTTGTTTGAGGGACAGCTTATCTGACCCATCTTTGGGTATTGGCTCTTGTCACTGCATCCCCTGCTCATGTCTGTGGCTTGTGTCATCTGTAGTCTGTTTTCTCAGCATGGGCAATGCACTGGAATTTCTTCCAGAGAGATTGGTTCAGCCCCCACCAGCATGTGGCATACCTAGTGTTGTAGAGTGCATAACCTACACAACAGTCCATGGCAGCCCTGATCCTCACCTCAGCTCCTGGGGTTCTGTGGAGCCTGTGAGACATAGACATGCTCTCTTTTGCCCCCTACCTCACCTCTGCCCTCAGCTACTGTCACTGCTGGGACTGCTTCACCCTTCTCTATCCCTCACAAAGAATGAAAGGTAGGCATTCTGTAGATCTCTTCTGGAATGGGCAGGAATGGGGAGCCAGGACAAGGAGAAGGGTGGCTGTGAAGTTGGTTCTGTCCTGGTGGGGGAAGCAAAGGAGCTGAGAACAGCAAGCACAAGGAACAGAGGGAGAGAGCAGTGAGTCTTAGCTCCGATTTCCCCTGTGGCAGGTCCCACTCCCTGGGCTTGAATTACTTAATCCCGCAAATTCCCCTTTTGGCCCAGGCTGGTTTGAAATAGGTTTATGCCCTTGACAATCAAAAAAGTCCTGACTAATACATCCATTAAAGTTTTTTTCCCCAAAGAAGCAGACTTCCTTCCAAGGTGAATTCAGACTTCTGGCTTGAAGAAAGCAGAATTATTTGTTCAAGACATAAAAGAGTGAGTCAGGTTGGCCCACCTCTTCACCCACTTCCCTTCTCATCATCCAGGTCATCCAAAAGCAGGGCTTGGCCTCCACCTCAGTACCCTGTTCCACAAAGTTTAAGACAGAGAATTAAAAGAGAGGGAGAGAGGGAGAGAGAGAGAATTTAGCTAGTGTTCAGTGAATAGCTGTTTGCTCAGTGAACAGATCAAATGAATATGACAGAGTAACACCCGGAAATACACTCACTGACCCGGGGTTTATTACCTTAGGTGCTGATTTATCTTACAGGGATGATGAAGCATTTCTGGGAACCCCAGTGGGGCTGACAACAGTGCAGGCAGTGGTAGGAATGTGGATTAAACTGTTTTGATTGCAGGGGTGGATCTAGTTTTCAATATTTCCCATGGTTACAGCTCAAGACTTTGCTGTCCTGACTGTTTGTAGAAGCACAGTCTTTTCAGGAGCCCCCGAGACAGTCTTTTTGGGAAGCCCATATCAAGAAGCCATTGTGACCTATATGGCCACAGGATGCGATATGTCCAATGGAAAGATGTAACAGACATCGGTGGAGGAAGTAAAGTCTCTGCAGTGATGCTGGTTGTGGAAATGGTGGCAGAGAACAGGAGGCACCCCAGCCTGCCTCCAGAGAGAGGTAAGCCTTCCCCGGTCCCCCGAGTCCCCACAAGGACAACCTCACAGGGCAAGGGCTCTGCTGGGCACCAGGTGCCCTCTGCCGTTCTCACAGGAGGGGTGAGCGGGTTTGTATCTCCTATGTTTTGAAGGTTGGCTACATACCTGTGCACTCAGCAGGTGTAAGGGATGGTATAAAACAACTCCAGCACACGAGTGTTCTGCCTGAAAATGGGGAAAGGTCTATTTCCCAGGAGCATCCGTTCCTGCAAAGGGTATTATCTGTTCAACTGGGAGGAGTTTGCTAGTGATATGTATTGCTAAATTCGATTCCAAACTGCCTTCACAGATGTATACTCTCGCCAGGGCCTGCCTAGCCCATTCTCACCAGCATTAGATATGAAGGTTTTTAACAACACGTTTCCTTGTTTGATAGATACTAAGTGATATTTATCGTTGGGTTTTGTTTGCCTTGATATCTGTTTTTAAATAATGCAATGGGATAACGTTTTGAATATCACCTACTGCATGCTCATTTCTCCGTAGTCCATTCTTTTCCTCCTTACAGCTTTGTGCCAATAAGCATGGGCCAGGAGGCAAAGGCAAGCCTCTCTATGGTAGAGGAAGGTGGCCACAGTGTGACTCAAAGATGCCATTTCTCTGCTTTGAGTTTTGAAGCAGCCTTAAAACCTCATAGCAAGACAATGGTCTTGAAAGTTAGACTTTTCAGAGAGAAAGTATTTTCTTAAAACTGCCAAGGGTGGAGTTTTTGCACATCAAAAAAAAAAAAAAATCAAAGCTCAGAAAAGTTGAGCAATCATTTAGTGAATCATAGAGGAGGGCAGAATGCAGATATGACAAAAGGGAAGTTTCTATCTCACAGGAAGAACAGCTATTTTGTGACTTGGGGAAAGAAATGAGAAACAGGGCAAGAAAAGGCAAGCAGGGGTCAGGTTCTGAAGGTGCTGGTTTTCCTAAGTCTATCCATCAGGATCCAGCCCCAGGGGAAGGGAAGGTAGAAACACCCAGTTTTAAGGGCTTGAAGAACACCAGGGTGGGTGCCCCCACCTCTCTGGGTGTAGCCTAAGGAGTCTTCCTATCTTTCAGAGGAGCCCTTGGGTCAGCCTGACATTGAATCCATCATGGCGCCCAAGTCATGGAGTAGAAATGATTGAGAGAGATGCTTGGGTGTGATATAGTATCCCTGGTTCATAATGTATGGTCCAGCATGAAATGTGGAGGAGGTCTAGAAATTCCTGTGTGCCACAGGGGGACCCCAAAAGTAGCTAGGGTGCTACCTGGGGAGTTCACTAGGACATTGCCATGGCCAGTGGCGAAGTGACCAAAGCTGCAGGATGGACTTCTCAAACGGGAATTCAGTGGCTTTCCCATGCAGTCCTCTGGGAATCAAGAGCCTGCGTGAGAACCAGATGAGACCAAGGCAGCCAGGCAGAGCCTCCAACCTGCAGCCATCATATAATTGAGCCATAAGATCTGAAGATAAGAAAGCTTCGCCTGCAACCAGTTGCCATCTTGGAATGAAGAGGGAGAAGGAAAACATTTGCAGCTATGGAGACACCCAAAGACGAAGTAATTATCCAAAAGGAAATGATTTTACCCCAGGAGACCCTGAGATACCATAATGGCAAGAACAAGAGTCTTTTGCCTGTGGTGAAATGGGGCCTCAGGAGCTGACTGGGATTTTATTGGCAGTTCCGTTTTGCACGTCTGCGCAAATTCCACCTTCACAAGATACCCATGACTTCTAGAGTAACATACTTCATTTCCCCCCCAATTATAATGGAAATAGGACTTCATTTTGGAGAGTTGGGGGCACAACATTGTAAAAAAGAAAATGAAAATCGACCCATCCCCTCACAAACCATAGATAGCCAGCGTTACCGTCTTGGTGTATTTCCTTCCTGTCTGTTTTCTATGCATGTTGTTAGTTTGTTATTGTGATTGCACACTTGTGCATCTTGTTTGTGGACAGGATTCTGTAATGTATAAGGCGCTTTTGCTTGTGGGAAGGAATATCTGCCACTTTGTTACTCTATTACCGTTAAACAATTAACAGTTCTAAATGTTCACAGGAGTCATTACAGCCGAAATGAAAATATATGAAGTTAACAAATTTGATTTCCCCGAGTGCTTAAACATTGACCGAAGTATGATCAGTTAAACTTCTCTAAATGTTTGGTTACAAATCTCCAATACATCAGATTTTCTCATGTGCTTTTAAGTGCCTTAAAATGGGGACAGAACATGCCCAGGATTTGGCAAGGATTTCTGTACTGCCCAGCGCTTATACTAACACAGTTAACAAAAGTGCTGAGACCATGGATTTACAGTGTCTCTTCATCATCATCATCTTCTTCTTTGTCCTGTGTTTATTTCTCCCCAGGGACATAACTTTCCTTCCCTCAGGCCACAGAGCTGGGGGGGCCCTCTGCACTGGGCTCACTGAGATGGGATAAAGGACAATGGGCCAGGGACTTTTCATATTATTGATGCTGACAGCTCAGATATGGGTTGATTTGTTGTAGACCTTGTCTTTGCCCCCAGAATAACAGTTGCTCTGGTGTTTTTCACTCCATAGTCCGACCTGTTTTGCAACTGTCCAGGGGAAGGGCTGTTGGGGGCGGTGGGGGGCTGGCCTAATTTTGATAAAAATCTGTCATCCTGAAACTACAGCCTCTTTCTCATTGACTATTTTGACCTATAATATCTACACTATTGTTTTTCCTCCTAACATCATTTTATGATTTTAATGGCTGCATAACATTTGCTGGGATGGATGCACTGTCATTTAGTTAACACGTGTACTTAACTATTGGGCAGTTAGATGATGTTCAATTTGGTTTTCATTAAACTCATCTCCATTTGAACAATGCTTGCTCATGAATCTCTGCACATCTTTCTACTTTCTTGGGTTAAACTCATAGAAGGGAACCTCCTACGACAGTGGTTACACAGATAATCAAGGCTGTTTTTTTTTAGAATTTTTTATTTGAGAGACCAGCAGGGTGGGGTGGGGGCGGAGGAGGGCAGAGGAAGAGGGACAAGCAGACTCCCCACTGAGCAGGGAGCCAACATGGGGTTCGATTCCAGGACCCTGGGATCATGACCTGAGCCAAAGGCAGATGCTTAACCAATTGACCTAGGTGTCCCATCAAGGCTTTTGATATGTAATGCCAAATTGCCTTCTGGAACTGCTTGTTCTGGTGTGGTCCCACACAGAATAGGAGAAGGCATTGCTATCCTCCTTGGAGCCAGGGAAATCAAGACAGAGCACAGCAAGTTGACTGAGGGGAGAGTTACAACTGGAGGTTCTGGTGAAGGATGGTCCATGCCAAGTTTCCAAATGTCGCCTGGGTCACTCACATATGGTAACTAATAATCCCCACCCAGCCTGACAAGGTCAGGCATAGTTAAGGGACAGTGGAAAAGAATATTTGGAATCAGGACTGTTCCAGAAAATCTGGACTAGATTATCATTAGCTATTCATACCTACATTGTCCAATATGGCAGCCACTAGTCACATGTGGCTATTGAGCTAGTATGACTAAGGAATGGAATTTTTTTTTTTTTTTACAGAGAGAGACAGTCAGAGAGGGAACACAAGCAGGCAGAGTAGGAGAGGGAGAAGCAGGCTCCCGCCGAGCAGAGAGCCCGATGCAGGGCTCGATCCCAGGACCCTGGGATCATGACCCGAGCCAAAGGCAGACGCTTAACGACTGAGCCACCCAGGCGCCCCAAGGAATGGAATTTTTAATTTATTTTTAAATTTTCGTTAATTTAAAAACTGATATTTGATTCAGGTATTGGAAAACTTTAAGGTATGTTTGGAACAACCCCAGTATGTGAATCTATTTTTTTAACTGTAAATTTTAGGAAACCTAACTAAATATAGATCAATATTTCCAATGACAATTTAGCATCCAAATTGAGATGTGTTGTAAGTGTAGAATACACACGGCATTTCAAAGACTCAGTATGAAAAAAGAATGTAAGTTACCCCATTAGTAAATATTTTATATTGATAATGGTTGTAATGATAATATTTTGGATATGTAAGATTAAGTAAAATATGTTATTAAAATTAATGTCACCTACTTCTTTTTAAAAATGAACTTTTAATTTTAGAATACTTTTAGATTTGCAGAAAGATTGCAAAGATAATATGGAAAAGTCCCACATGCCCCACGTCCCATTTCCCTATTATCAATATTTTAACATTAGTATATTTGTCACCATGAATGAGCCAGTATTGATACATTATTATTGACTAATCCTTTATTCAAATTTCTTTTGTTTTTACCTAATGCTCTTTTTCTGTCCCAGGATCCCAATCAGGATACCACATCACAATTATTTGCCATGTGTCCATAGTCTTCTCTTGGTTGTGACAATTTCTCAGACTATCCTTGTTTTTGATGACCTTGACAGTTTTGAGGAGTACTGATCAGATAGTTCATAGTGTGTCCCTCAGTGAGAATTTATCTGATTTTTTTCTCATGACTAGACTGGGGCAATGGGTTTTCTGGAGGGGACATTTGTTTCTTCTCCCCCAGATATCTGTTTATTCAATCATTTATTAATATCAATATGGCCTCATGGATATTTATTTTATTCTTTATGTTTTTATCCAATACTACTTTACTCATGTTGTTGCTCAAATTGTTCTAGCTTTGGCCATTGGAAGCTCTCTCAATTTGCTCTTGTGTCCCTTTGACATGTCCCCCCACCTTCCCATTGTGGAGTTTTTAGAGCCTGCTTCTTTCTTCTTTCTTTCAGGATTTTTAAAAATTCATTTGACAGAGAGAGCACAAGCAGGGGGAGCAGCAGAGGGAGAGGGAGAAGCAGACTCCCCACTGAGCAGGGAGCCTGACGTGGGGCTTGGTCCCAGGACCCCAGGATCATCATGACCAGAGCCAAAGGCAGATGCTTAACTGACTGCACCCCTCTTTTTTCTTTTTATAAAGGTGGCTACTAGAGATAGTGCAAGATGATGGAGGAGTAGGAGACCATAGTTTCATCTGATCCCAGGAATTCAGCTAGATAGCTATCAAATCATTCTGAACACCTGTGAACTCAACTGCAGATCTAAGAAAAGAATAGCTGCAACTCTACAAATAAAAAGCAACCACTTTTTGCAAGAATGACAAGATGGAAAAACTCACCTCAAAAAAGAGAACAAGAGGCAGTACTGACTGCCAGAGACCTAATCAGTATGGATATAAGTAAGACATTGGAACTAGAGTACAGAATAATGATTATAAAGATCCTAGCTGGGCTTGCTTAGCTGGGCTTGAAAAAAAGCATAGAAGGCACTAGAGAATCCCTTTCTGGAGAAATAAAAGAATGAAAATCTAATCAAATCAAAATAAAAAAGGCTATTAATGAGGTACAATAAAAAATGGAGGCTCTGACTGCTAGGATAAATGAGGCAGAAGAGAGAATTGGTGATATAGAAGACAAAATGATGAAGAATAAAGAAGCTGAGTAAAAGAGAGATAAACAACTACTGGATCATGAGGGAGAATCAAAAGATAAGTGATACCATAAAGTGAAACAATATTAGAATAATTGGGATCCCAGAAGTAGAGGAAAGAGAGAGAGGGGCAGAAGGTATATTGGAGCAAATTATAGCAGAGAACCTCCCTAATCTGGGGAAGGAAGCAGGCATTCAAATCCAGGAGTCACAGAAGCCCCCTTTAAATCAATAAAAATAGGTCAACACCTCGACATAATAGTGAAACTTGCAAATCTCAGAGACAAAGAGAAAATCCTGAAAGCAGCTCTGGACAAAAGGTCCGTAACGTACAAGGGTAGAAACATTAGACTGGCAAACAGACCTATCCACAGAGACCTGGCAGGCCAGAAAGGACTGGCATGATAAATTCAGGGTGTAAATGAGAAAAAATATGCAGCCAAGAATACTTTATCCAGCAAGGATGTCATTCAAAAGAGGGGAGATAAAAAGCTTCCATGACAAACAGAAACTAAAAGAATTTGTGATTGCTAAACCAAGCATGCAAGAAATATTAAAGGTGGGGAAGAATGAAGGGGGGGAAATCGGAGGGGTAGATGAACCATGAGAGACGATGGACTCTGAAAAACAAACCGAGGGTTCTAGAGGGGAGGGGGTGGGAGGATGGGTTAGCCTGGTGATGGGTATTGAGGAGGGCACATTCTGCATGGAGCACTGGGTGTTATGCACAAACAATGAATCATGGAACACTACATCTAAAACTAATGATGTAATGTATGGGGATTAACATAAGAATAAAAAAATTAAAAAAAAAATATTAAAGGGGATCCTTTAAGCAAAGAGAGAGCCCCAAAGTAACATAGACCAGAAAGGAACAGAGACAATATAAGGTAATAATGACTTTACAGGTAATATAATGGCACTAAATTCATATCTTTCAATAGTTACTCTGAATTTAAATGGGCTAAATGCCCCAATCAAAAGACACAGGGTGTCAGACTGGATAAAAAAGCAAGACCCATTGATATGCTGTCTGCAAGAGACTCATTTTATTTTATTTTATTTTATTTTTTTATTTATTTTTTTATTCTTATGTTAATCCCCATACATTACATCATTAGTTCTAGATGAAGTGTTCCATGATTCATTGTTCGTGCACAACACCCAGTGCTCCATGCAGAACGTGCCCTCCTCAATACCCACCACCAGGCCAACCCATCCTCCCACCCCCCTCCCCTCTAGAACCCTCAGTTTGTTTTTC
>NC_138369.1:12263975-12330707 GCF_054177405.1 Leptonychotes weddellii
AGACTCATTTTAAACCCAAAGACACCTCCAGATTAAAAGTGAGGGGGTGGAAAACTATTTATTATGCTAATGGACATCAAAAGAAAGCTGGGGTAGCAATCCTTACATCAGACAAATTAGATTTTAAACCAAAGACTGTAATAGAAGATGAGGAAGGAAATTATAGCATAATAAAGGGTCTATGCAACAAGAAGATCTAACAATTGTAAATATTTATGCCCCTAACATGGGAGCAGCCAATTATATAAACCAATTAATAACAAAATTAAAGAAACACATTGATAATAATGCAATAATAGTAGGGAAATTTAACACCCCACTCACTGCAATGGACGAATCATCTAAGCAGAAGATCAACAAGAAGAAAACAAGGGCTTTGAATGACACACTGGACCAGATGGACTTCACAGATATATTCAGAGCATTCCATCCTAAAGCAACAGAAAACACATTCTTCTCAAGTGCACATGGACCATTCCCCAGAATAGAGACATACTGGGTCACAAATCAGGTCTCAACCAGTACCAAAAGATTAGGATCATTCCCTGCATATTTTCAGACCACAATGCTTTGAAACTGGAACTCAGTCAAAAGAGGAAATTTGGAAAGAACTCAAATGCATGGAGACTAAAGAGCATCCTACTAAAGAATGAATGGGTCCACCAGGAAATTAAAGAAGAAATAAAAAAAATTCATGGAAACAAATGAAAATGAAAACACAACTGTTCAAAACTTTTGGGATGCAGCACAGGCAGTCCTAAGAGGGAAGTATATAGCACTACAAGCCTTTCTCAAGAAACAAGAAAGGTCTCAAATACACAATCTAACCTTACACCTAAGGGAGCTGGAGGAAGAACAGCAAATAAAGCCTCAACCCAGCAGGAGAAGAGAATTAATAAAAATTAGGGCAGAAATCAATAAAATAGAAACCAAAAGAACAATAGAACAGATCAACGAAACTAAGAGCTAGTTCTTTGAAAGAATTAATAAGATTGATAAACCCCCGGCCAGACTTATCAAAAAGAAAAGAGAAAGGACCCAAATAAATAAAATCATGAATGAAAGAGGAGAGGTCATGGCCAACACCAAGGAAATACAGACAATTATAAGAACACATTATGAACAACTATATGTCAACAAATTAGGCAATCTGGAAGAAATGGATGCATTCCTAGAGAAGTATAAACTACCAAAACTGAAACAGGAAGAAATAAAAAACCCGAACAGGCCCATAACCAGCAAGGAAATTGAAGCAGTAATCAAAAATCTCCCAACAAACAAGAGTCCAGGGCCGGATGGCTTCCCAGGGGAATTCTACCAAACATTTAAAGAAGCATTAATACCTCTTCTTCTGAAGCTGTTTCAAAAAATAGAAATGGAAGGAAAACTTCCAAACTCTTTCTATGAGGCCAACATTACCTTGATCCCAAAACCAGACAAAGACCGCACCAAAAAGGAGAATTACGGACCAATATCCCTAGTGAACATGGATGCAAAAATTCTCACCAAAATACTAGCCAATAGGATCCAATACTACTTTAAAAGGATTATTCACCATTACCAAGTGGGATTTATTCCTGGGCTGCAATGGTGGTCCTGCATCCACAAATCAATCAATGTGATACAATACATAAATAAAAGAAAAGACAAGAACCGTATGATCCTCTCAAGAGAAGCAGAAAAAGCATTTGACAAACTACAGCATCCTTTCTTGATTAAAACTCTTCACAGTGTAGGGATAGAGGGAACATACCTCAATATCATAAAAGCTATCTACAAAAAGCCCACAGTGAATATCATTCTCAATGGGGAAAAACTGAGAGCTTTTCCCCTAAGGTCAGGAACATGGCAGGGATGTCCACTCTCACCACTGCTGTTCAACATAGTATTAGAAGTCCTAGCCACAGCAATAGACAACAAAAAGAAATAAAAAGCATCTGAATTGGCAAAGAAGAAATCAAACTCTCACTCTTTGCAGATGACCTGATACTCCATGTGGAAAACTCAAAAGACTCTACCTCAAAATTGCTAGAGCTAATATAGGAATTCAGCAAAGTGGCAGGGTATAAAATCAATGTACAGAAATCAGTTGCATTTCTATATACCAACAATGAAACAGAAGAAAGAGAAATTAAGGAGTTGATCCCATTTACAATTGCACCAAAACCCATAAGATACCTAGGAATAAACCTAACCAAAGAGGCAAAGGATCTGTACTCAGAAAACTATAGAACAGTCATGAAAGAAATTGAGGAAGACACAAAAATATGGAAAAACATTCCACGCGCATGGATTGGAAGAACAAATATTGTTAAAATGTCTATGCTACCTAGAGCAATCTACACATTCAGTGCAATCCCTATCAAAATACCATCAACTTTTTTCACAGAGCAGGAACAAATAATCCTAAAATTTGTATGATGACCAAATGACCCATAGGAACACATTCTTCTCAAGTGCACATGGAACATTCCCCAGAATAGATCACATACTGGGTCACAAATCAAGTCTCAACCAGTACCAAAAGATTGGGATCATTCCCTGCATATTTTCAGACCACAGTGCTTTGAAACCGGAACTCAATCAAAAGAGGAAATTTGGAAAGAACTCAAATGCACGGAGGCTGGTTATGGGCCTGTTTGGGGCCTGAAAGACCCCGAATGGCCAAAGGAATGTTGAAAAAGAAAACCAAAGCTGATGGCATCACAATCCCAGACTTCCAGCTCTATTACAAAGCTGTCATCATCAAGACAGTATGGCACTGGCACAAAAACAGACACAGATCAATGAAAGAGAATAGAGAACCCAGAAATGGATCCTCAACTCTATGGTCAACTAATCTTTGACAAAGCAGGAAAGAAGAGCCAGTGGAAAAAAGACAGTCTCTTCAACAAATGGTGTTGGGAAAACTGGACAGCCACATGCAGAAGAATGAAACTGGACCATTTCCTTACACCACACACAAAAATAGACTCCAAATGGGTGAAAGACCTAAATGTGAGACAGGAATCCATCAAAATCCTAGAGGAGAACACAGGCAGCCACCTCTTTGACCTCAGCTGCCGCAACTTCTTGCTAGACATGTCTCCAAAGGCAAGGGAAACAAAAGGAAAAGTGAACTATTAGGATTTCATCAAGATAAAAAGCTTTTGCACAGCAAAGGAAACAGTAGACAAAACCAAAAGACAAATTACAGAATGGGAGAAGATATTTGCAAATGTTTTATCAGATAAAGGGCTAGTATCCAAAATCTATAAAGAACTTATCAAACTCAACACCCAAAAAACAGAAAGTCCAATCAAGTAATGGGCAGAAGACATGAACATACATTTCTCCAAAGAAGTCATACAAATGGACCACAGACATGAAAAAATGCTCAACATCACCTGGCATAAAATCCAGATCAAAACCACAATGAGATACCACCTCACACCAGTCAGAATGGCTAAAATTAACCGTTCGGAGACAACAGATGTTGGCGAGTATGTGGAGAAAGGGGAACCCTCTTACACTGTTGGTGGGAATGCAAGCTGGTGTAGCCACTCTGGAAAACAGTATGGAGGTTCCTCAAAAAGTTGAAAATAGAGCTACCCTATGACCCAGCAATTGCACTGTAGGGATTTACCCCAAAGATACAAATGCAGTGATCCGAAAAGGCACATGCACCCCAATGTTTATAGCAACAATGTCCACAATAGCCAAACTATGGAAAGAGGCCAGATGTCCATACAGATGAATGGATAAAGAAGATGTGGTTACACACACACACACACTCACACACGCACACACGAATATTACTTAGCCATCAAAAAAATCTTACCATTTGCAACAACGTGGAGGGAACCAGAGGGTATTATGCTAAGTGAAATAAGTCAATCAGAGAAATATAATTATCATATGATCTCATGCATATGTGGAATTTAAGAAACAAAACAGAAGTTCATAGGGAAAGAGAGGAAAAAATAAAACAAGATGAAATCAGAGAGGGAGACAAACCGTAAGAGACTTAATCATAGGAAACAAACTGAGGGTTGCTGGGGGGGAGGTGGGTGGGGGATGGGGTAACTGGGTAATGGGCTTTAAGGAGAGCATGTAATGTAATGAGCACTGAGTGTTGTATAAGACTGATGAATCACTGACCTCTACCTCTGAAACTAATAAGACATTATAGGTTAATTAACTGAATTTAAATAAAATTTTCTTTTTAAAAAGTGGCTACTAGAAATTTTAAAATCACACTTGTCTTGTGCATTATATTTCCATTGGACAGCTTTTATCCAGACCCTCTTGTATGCAGGGACTTGGGGTTTAGAAAAGTCTTAACTTTGGGGCCACCAAGAGGGCCTAAATCCTATAAGGTATCATAAATCTTGCATTCGGTTAATTTTTCCTCTTTGCTTTGGCTGCTGGGAAGCTCAGTACCAATATTGCAGATTTTTATCTAGGCATATCTTAATATTCTGTTTCCTTCTGGATGTATTTACCATTTATCTTTTTTTTTTTCTGTTGCCTCAATTCCAACAATTAATCATCTTCATTTCTTTGTATTGTACCTAATTTTGTTAAGCCATCTTGAATCCCTTATGGAATAAGAGAGGTTTACAGGACAAGGTTGATGCTCTGCCCAGATCCCTTAGGTCTACTGGTGTGTGTGTGTGTGTGTGTGTGTGTCCCTATCATCATTTCCAATAGCCAGTCCCTGTGCCTCTTCTTTGGACATCCAGTCTTGGGCTACTAGGGGAGGTATTATCTGAGAATTTACACCCCTCTGGGGTGACCCTGAACCAATGACTTGGGTGTGAGAATGTGCAAGTCTTGTCTAGGTGCCCTGAGAGCAGGCCCTAGGAGGCGGTTCTGAAGTGCCCCTTGCACTGCAGCGCCCCCTATGGGACCAAACTGAAACCACCACCCTCCTTGGGATTTTGCCGGAGATGGTACCCTGGCGGGGCTTCCGGGGAGCGGGGGACGACACATCCTTCATAAATCACTTATATGCTAAGCTCATCTCAACGTCTGCTTGGGGAGCCTGACCCACGACAGCCAGTGACACATTTTTACATGTTAAAATAAATTTGAAAAAATAGCAGGCTCTGTGGGTGTACTCAGGAATTTGAGTTGGTTTGAACAGCGAATTAAGTAAAAAATAAAGCCAGACTGGTTTCCCTTGGCCCATCAGCCGGGAGTCGAACTTGAACAGCAGGTGGGATCCCTGTAAGTCACGGAGGGTCACTTCTCGGGGTGGGGGCTGGAACCACCTCAGAGAATGGGGAGTGGGCTTCCCTGTGCCTCCCCGCTGCTCTTCCCGGAACACAGGTGAGGCCAGAGGCTGGTATGCTGGGCAGTTCAACCCGAGTAACTGTGCGGTCGCACCAGACGCCTCCAGCCCACACTCCAGGTCCACCCCAGGTCAAGGGGAAGGAGGAAGCAGAGTGGGGGTGTCCATGTCCCACAGTGCAGGGGGCTGAATGGAGATGGGGTTTGGTGCTGCCCGTGTGACCACAGAGAGGGTTCCTAGAACACTGCCCTTTCCGGGCAGCTTAAGAGACAAGAGTACTCTGCCCTCTACTGCTAATAGCCGGGAAATGTGTGTGTGTGTGTGTGTGTGTGTGTGTGTGTTGTGTTGCTCGAACACCTCAGAAGCCCCGGGAGATCTGAGAGATCTGAGAAATTTCCAAATTCAGGTCCTGCCCTCTGGAACACCTGGGTTCTTCCCAGCACCTGGGTCAGATCTAATCACCACCTGGTGCTTGCATCTGGATTCTCTGTGGGCCTCCTGAGCAGGGCGCCACCTGGTGGTGGGTGCTCTACGGGGTGGGCGCTCTTTCTCTCCGACCCTTTGCTTTCGCTTTTGCACAGCTGGTGTCAGTGGAGGTGGGGGCTAAAGGGGCTGGGGCTAGGGGGTGGAGATTTACCCTCTGCAACCTCAGACCTCCCTGGCAAGCCACTGCCTTGGGCGCATTTGCTGGCTTGCCGTGATGGAGGGCTTGGCTGGGGGTGCTGGAGCCAGATGCTAACATTCAAGCTCCAGCTTCACCTCCATGGGACCTAAGACGCGTTGCTACAAGTCACTAGGCCTCAGTTTCTCACCTGCAGAGGAGAGATCAAAGGACCTACCTCCCTGGGTTCTTTGCAAAGAAAAAAATGAGATGATGCATTATCTTTTTTTTTTTTTTTAAGATTTATTTGAGAGAGAGAGAGCACATGAGAGGGGGGAGGGTCAGAGGGAGAAGCAGACTCCCCGCTGAGCAGGGAGCCCGATGCGGGACTCGATCCCGGGACTCCAGGATCATGACCTGAGCCGAAGGCAGTCGCTCAACCGACTGAGCCACCCAGGCGCCCGAGATGATGCATTATCTGAGTTTGGGTTCCCCCAAAGCAGATCCTGAGAGATTGAGATGTAAGTAGTTTATTTGGGACGGAATCTCAGGACATGGCACTTGAAGAGAGAGGGGAGGAACAGAGCGGGGTGGCATATCCCACGTGTGTGCTGTCACTGGGCCGCTGGGCACTCTCTCCTTCTCCGTACTACCCAGCCTGAGGGGTGAGGGAGCTGGGGTTTGTCTACACGGATTCCCAGCAGTCCCTGATCGAAGCTACTCCTGGGGTGCCTGAATGCCTCAGCTCTTCTGGCTTATTCAGAGCTTGGACCCAGTGGGCTCCAGCAGCCAGAGAGCATCCTAGGATAGATTCAGAAATGACCGCGTTTGGAAGTTTGGGTCAACACGCGTGGGGAGGTGGTATGGGTGGGGGACCGCCAAAATCGTCTGTATGCATGTTTTTAGGTTCGCAGAACAGAGTGTGGCACTAGTCACATCTCAATAAACAGTCACTATGAATAATAGGACACATCAGGGTCCAATCCAGGCCCCCCTTCTCCACCCAAAGTGTGACATGGCTGATCAACTAGAAGGGGCTACAGATACACTGTGTGCTGTGGGGGGTGCTAGAAGCCAGTGGCCCCACAAGCAGGAGTTTGGTGTCCCCCATTTTTTTTTAAAGATTTTAATTTTTTTAATTTTTAATTTTTTTTATTTTTTTAAAGATTTTATTTATTTATTTGAGAGAGAGAGAATGAGAGAGAGCACATGAGAGGGCGGAGGGTCAGAGGGAGAGGCAGACTCCCCGCCGAGCAGGGAGCCCGACGTGGGACTCGATCCCGGGACTCCAGGATCATGACCTGAGCCGAAGGCAGTCGCTTAACCAACTGAGCCACCCAGGCGCCCCAAGGTGTCCCCCATTTTATAGACAAGGAAACTGAGGCTCCCAGAGTGTGAGAACCATACCTAAGGTGATGTCAGGTAACACCAGCGCTGGTCTCCTGGGAGCAGGTGCTGCTGTTCCTGCCTGTGTCAGGATTCTAGGGACTTTTCATCCTGTGCCTGAGCTAAGATGCCTTCTCTCGGAGCCCAGCCATGACGGTGCAGAAATTTGTTTCCATCCGTGAAATGTCAAGGCTGAATCTTTTATGTTCTGCCCTGGGTCTGCTCCCGATAAGGAGCTCCACCCAAGCCCCACAGCTGCCTCCAGCCCCCGAGACTCTTCGGGAGTCTTGGAATAATAGCAAAAGGAATAATTCTCCGTGGCAGGGGAGAGTGAGGGAATAGTTGTATCTTTCTTTTCCTGCACGATTCGGACCCAAGAGAAAAGAAGAGGGAATTGGTGGCAATAGAAGTTTTGACCCACTCTCGCTCACTCCCGGGCATGCCTACGAGGATCGTGGAGCTGCCCACCACAGGGTCTGCTCCACCAGGAGCCAGAAACCCAGGGGCTCATTCCTGCAAGAGGGGCAGGAATGGAGGGTCTGCTCAGCTCTTCTCCCTGAATGCCACAGCCCCAGGTCAGGAGAAGAGGAGCCCCAGCTGTAGGCGAGGGGGGCGGGGAGCAGCCCGGGGCAGGGCGGGTGGGTGGGGCTGCCCCCAGGGAGCGGGGTTCTTCATTACTCTGCTGGGTGGAGGACAACTCTCCTCTTTTATGGCCCATGTTCAGTTCTCAGTTGGAGCCAGATAAGCCTTTCCTTGATTATCATTATTTTTAAAATATTTTTTATTGTGGCAAAGTATATATAACATAAAATTTGCCATTTTAACCACTTTTCCGTGGCATTAATTACATTTACAATATTTTGAAACCATCGCCACTCTGTTTCCAAAACTTTTTCATCACCCCAAACAAAAACCCTGTACCCATTCATCAATAACTCTCGTTGTCCCCTTCCTCCAGCCTCTTGTAACCTCTATGCTCCTTTCTGTCTCTATGACTTCGACTACTCAAAGTACCTCATGTAAGTGGAATCAGACAGTATTTGTCTTTTTGTGACTGGCTGATTTCACTCACCATAAAGTCTTCAAGGTTCATCCATGTTATAGCAGGTGTCAGAATTTCTCTCCTTTTTTTTTTTTTTAAAAGATTTATTTATCTGAGAGAGAGAGAGCGGGGAGGGGCAGAGGGGGAGAGAGAGAGAAAATTTAGCAGACTCTGCTCTGAGTGTGGCGCCTGACGCTGGGTTTGATCTCACCACCCTGAGATCACGACCTGAGCCGAAACCAAGAGTCGCATGCTTACCCGACTGAGCCACCCAGGGGCCCCAGAATTTCTCTCCTTTTTAAGGCTGAATAATATTTCCTTGTATGTTTATACCACATTTTGTTTATCCATTCATCATGATGGCAGTAAGCTTTCCTTGACATCTACACCCAGTGATGCACTTTGGAAAGAGGGACAAAGAAGGCACTCAGCTCCCGTAGGACGGCTTGCTCAGACCCCTGAGGCCACCGCTGTCACTGACACCCTTTGGTGATGCTTCGAGAACCGCAAATAGTGAGAGTAACATACACATGTTCCCACCAATTACCCACAAGCATGGAGTTAACGTTTGGTCCTCGGAGGTGACGAGGACAGTCTGTGTGTCCCATGACAGCATGGCCCAGGCCTGCCGGATCTCCACTCTGCGCCCAGGCTCACTGTGGCCTACTGAGCGTATGCTGATACTCAGTAAGTACTTTCTAATTATGCACCGAGAGAATGGTTCACCAACTTGGAGTCACACTACAACCATACTGTTTTTGGAGCGCCTACATGTGCTTGGTGCGTAAGCTCTTTTAAAATCTTTACAACAAGGGGCGCCTGGATGGCTCAGTCAGTTAAGCGTCTGCCTTCGGCTCGGGTCGTGATCCTGGGGTCCCGGGATAGAGCCCCGCATTGGGCTTCCCTGCTCAGTGGGGAGCCTGCTTCTTCCTGTCCCTCTGCCGCTCCCCCTGCTTGTGCTCTCTCTCTCTCTCTTTCTCTCAAACAAATAAATAAAATCTTAAAAAATAAAATAAAATCTTTACAACAATAGCTAGGAGGAGGTACTGTTATGCTTCCCATTTTGCAGACGAGGAAACTGAGGCCTAGCAATGGCAGGGCCAGTAACTGAACGTGGCTCACTGCCCACCCCCTCTGCCCTGCTGACAGACCCCATTTCTCATTCCGTTCTCTAGGAATCACTTCTCGAGCTCAAATGTCGAATGTTGCTGGGTCTTTGGCTTCCCTCTGAGTGCAGTCGGCAGGATGAAGTGAGTCTAGAGGGATTTTGCCATCTCATCTGACTAAAGAAGAATGATTGGGGGGGTGCTCCTGAATGAGGTAGATGTGAGTTATAATGAACCTGGGCTCCCGTGGAGCCCCGTCACCATTCTGGTCTTGGATCTATGTTTAGAAGGGCTTGGGGAGCTGCATGAGATGGGGCTGGGACATTCCTGCAGGAGCCCTGTCTGTCTGCTGCCTCCTCCACAGGAGAAAGACTCGCGGGGCCAGAAGAGAACCTGGAGGCCCCTCCCCACACGAAAGAAGCAGGAACCTTGCACACACTTCTCTCCACGCGGTGGCTCCCTCTGAGCCTGCAGGTGCCAGAACTCCCCATTTCAGCCGGGTTGTCAAGGGGGAGGCAGCAATCCCTGAGATATCCCTCCCTCCACATCCCTAACGCCCCCAGAGTGAGCCAGACTCCAGGCAGTGGGAGAGAGGGTGCTTCCAAAAGGTCAGGGATGGATGCTCTAGCTTATTTTCAAACATCAGCAGTAATACATCCCACTCACTGAGCCCACGTCCATGCCAGGGAGCACCCGTGGGCTCTTCAGAAGGAATCCATCCCAGCTCTCCTGCTGCATCGTCGGTATTACCTTCCCCCTTTTACAGATGAGGAAACTAAACTCACGGGGTGAAATACTGAGCTCAAATGCAGACTCAGGTAAATCCCTGCTCCTCTGCCTCCTTGGGAGGTGCCTCAGCGCCCCCGGCCCCAACCCTGGGTGGAAGGCAGCGGAGAGAGGCCCTCCTGGGCGTCAGCCCCGGCTGTCCAGAACTCCTCCCATTTCTCGGGGCTGGCTCTCGGGCAGCCCAGGGTGGAAGGCATGCCCGTGTCTGCCCCAAAG
The DNA here is from genome assembly GCF_054177405.1 of Leptonychotes weddellii. Taxonomy (NCBI): domain Eukaryota; kingdom Metazoa; phylum Chordata; class Mammalia; order Carnivora; family Phocidae; genus Leptonychotes; species Leptonychotes weddellii. Next base: position 12,274,388 of record NC_138369.1, read on the forward strand.
GGCTCTAATCCAGGTGAGGCTTCAGGAGCAACCAGGCCAGGGCAGTTGCTGTTTCTTTGCAGGTGCCTACCTGGAGGCGTGCCCAGTAGGAATGCCAGCTCTCAAGGAGGCATGGGGCTCTTAAAAAGAAAACAGCCCGGGGGCGCCCGGCTGGCTCAGTCAGAAGAACATGCAACTCTTGATCTCAAGGTCGTGAGTTCGAGCCCCACGTTGAGTGCAGGGATTTCTTAAAAATAATAAATAAATAAAACTTAAAAAAACAAAAATAGAATTCAAGAGCCCAAATGCCTATAGGCTTAAAAACAAAACAAAACAAAACCCTGAAGGTCACAGGGGCCTCTCGGAGTCTGGGCTGGAACGGGCCTGGAAGGAAACCACAGGAGTACAAAATTCTTGCTTGTAATTCAATTCAACAGAGTGTTCTGGAGAGCTTGCTGTGGGCACATCTCTAGGACCCCAAGATGGCAAAAATCTGGGATTCTTACTACACCTGGGGAGGTTACATCCTGTTGCCCCATGGTGGGTTTTTTTTTTTTTTTAAAGATTTTATTTATTTTTTGACAGAGAGAGAGACAGCGAGAGAGGGAACACAAGCAGGGGGAGTGGGAGAGGGAGAAGCAAGCTTCCCGCTGAGCAAGGAGCCCGATGTGGGCTCGATCCCAGGACCCTGGGATCATGACCTGAGCCGAAGGCAGACGCTTAACGACTGAGCCACCCAGGTGCCCCATCCCATGGTGGGTTTTGGAGCCACACACTTGGCCTTGATCCTGGTTCCGCTTCTCACCAGTGAAGTAGCCTTGAGCAAGGGACGTAAACCCTTGGAGACTCTCCTTCCTCCTTGTCTTGGGGCGGGAGGTGAGGCTGGGTGCTGCTGGAGAGGGAGAGGACACATGTCCTGAGTCCTCAGCCCATGGCAGTTACTGTTAGCCTTAATCTTATTTGGCAGAGCAGTTAAAAAAAGTAGGCTTGTCAGGGGTGTCTGGGCAGCTCAGTCAGTTAAGCATCTGCCTTTGGCTCAGGTCATGATCCCGGGGTTTTGGGATTGAGCCCTGCATCAGGCTCCCTGCTCAGTGGGGAGTCTGCTTCTCCCTCTCCCTCTGCACCCACTCACCTGCTCATGCTCTCTCTCTCAAATAATTAATAAAATCTTTAAAATAAAGTAGGTTTGCCGATAAAATACAGGGTGCCCTGTTAAATTTGAATTTTAGGTAAACAACAAATAATTATTTCAGTACAAGTATATACCAAATATTGAGTGAGACATACTTATGCTAAAAAATTACTTGCCGTTTATCTGAAATTTAAATTTAACAGGGCACCCTGTATTTTTATTTGCTAATTCTGGCAACCCTAGGGCTTCGGCAAGTTACTTTAACCACTCTGTGCCTTGGTTCCCTTATCTGCAAATCCAGGGAACGCTAGGAACTCCCTCATAGGGTTCTCCTGCGGCTAGCTGGGAGATTTCTGTAGTTAGCACGGAGCCTGGCTGGCTGGCTTTAGCAGGTGCTACGCAGTGAGGGGGGAAGGGTGTAAGGGAGGGGTTGGCCCCGCCTCAGAGTCCCCCCAACCACTCAAGTTCTGGAACCAAGCAAGTCCTCCTTCAGCGGGAAGGAAGCATGTATAGCTGGTCGGGGTGCTCGCCCTCTTGTCTGCCTGCTGCCTCCCCTGCCCCACAATGTGCCCCTGCCTTGTTCTTACCTCTGTAGCCCCGCCACCTTCCTGCCTGGGCCTCTGCCTCTTCCTGCCCCAGACCCCAGACTCTGGGCCCCCTGGCTTGCTAGGAATGTGCCTCCCCTCTGGGTCCTCTGTCCCAACCTCCAGCCCAGATTGCATCCATCTTTCATTCTCTACCGGACACCACTTCCCACTGTGGAGGGTGTGTGCCCACCCTGTGCCAGGCAGGCCCTATGCCACGTCTGCTGCAGCCCCATAGGATCCTCTGATGCTGGGTCAGTGTATCCGTGCAAAGGGGCCCTCACTGGAGTGGCCAGAACCCAGTGGTGTTCCCAGTGATGGGGAAGAGAGACACCTCCCGGGTCACAGACACTGGGGAAAGAGGATGGTGTCAGTGACCAAGACAGCGCTTCCCCTATTTCAGGTCTGAGCTAAAGAGGCATGTTTTCATGAAAAGTTTATAGGTAGCAATGTCTCCCAGAGGTCCTTCCCGGTGCTTTTTCTCACCATATCACTTAATCATTTACCCAGAGGGTCAGAAGGGAAGATTTTGAGGTTTGTTTCTTTGGGGTTGAACTTCTTAATTCTTTGTAACACTCCAGTTGGCTTCCGGATGTTTCCCATCATCCCAGCTTCCTGAGCCTCACATTTTAGATTTGATGTTTTTCTTCGGGGCAATCCAGGTTCCCTACATTCTATATATCAGATCAAATTCCCATTGGAGGACCATGAAACTCCCAGCGGGTGAATTTGGACAGCCAATACTGCAGAGATACTCCGAACTTGATGGCCATAGCATCAACCAGGGCTGTGCATGGTTCTCTATCTTGGGAAAATGTCAGACCCTTGGGTTGGATTCAAAAATGAGGGGAAGGCAAACCAATTTCTAAAAAGTGGATAAGAATCTTCACAAAGGGGGCACCTGGGTGGCTCAGTCGGTTAAGCGACTGCCTTGGGCTCAGGTCGTGATCCTGGAGTTCCGGGATCGAGTCCCGCATCGGGCTCCCTGCTCAGCAGGGAGTCTGCTTCTCCCTCTGACGCCCCCCCCATCATGCTCTCTCTCTCTCAAATAAATAAATAAAATCTTAAAAAAAAAAAGAATCTTCACAAAGGAAGATATATGAATGGCCAATAATCACACGAAAAACTCAATCTCATTGGTCATCCAAGAAACGCAAATTAAAACTACAATGAGAAAGTGCTACACATGCATTAGAAGAGCTCAAATTAAGACCGGCAACATGAAACGTTGAGGATGTTGGAGCAATCCAAACTCATATATTGCTGATGGGAGTGTAGAATGATACAAAAACTTTGGAAAAAATGGAATTCTTATAATGACAAGCATAAACCTATGTCTACCCTATGACTTCCAATTTTACTTCTAGGTATTACCTGAGAAAAATGAAAACATAGGTCCACACCTGTAAAATTTCATGACAGCTTTAATAAAGTCACTCAAAACTGGAAACAGCTCAGGTGTCCATCAGCTGGTTGATGGATGTACTGTGGTCCAGCTATGGAATGGAATCCCGCTCAGCAATAAAAAGAAACAAACCAGCGAAAAGTGCAGCAACGTAGTTGAATCTCACGGATGTGCTGAGCAAAAGTAGACATACACAGAAGAGGCCATAGTATCATCACACTTATATGAAGTAAATTGATTAAATTATAAAAAATAAAAGAGAGGGGAAGAGAACATATTTAAAAAAATTTTTTTTAAAGATTTATTTATTTACTGGAGAGAGAGAGCACAAGAGAGAGCAGGGGGAGGAGCAGAGGGAGAGGGACAAGCAGACTCCGTTCTGAGTGCAGAGCCTGACTCGGGGCCTGATCCCACGACCCCGAGCCGAAATCAAGAGCCAGACATTTAACCGACTGAGCTGCCCAGGAGCCCCTAGAACACATTTTAAAATGTCTTCCCTTCAAGTCGGATGCCCGGCGTGGCTCACCCTATTCTGATGGCGAAGCCTCATGTTACAGTCTCTGTAGATATTCTTGTCAATCCTGTTTTACAGATGAGACAACTGGGGTTCAGAAGGATTAACTAACCTCCCAGAGTCATCAGCAGAGTGTTGGTCCAGTCCCGACCCACATCTGTCTGGCTGTCGTTGAATAGAGCATGGGTCCGCAGACTGCAGCAAAGGACCCATGGGCTTGTTTTTGTACAACCTGTGAGCTGAGAATAATTTTTGCATTTTGAATGGGTGAAAAAAATAATAAAAAGAATTCATGGGGCGGCTGGGTGGCTCAGTTGTTAAGCATCTGCCCTCGGCTCAGGTCATGATCCCAGGGTCCTGGGATCGAGCCCCGCATCCGGCTCCCTGCTCAGCGGGAAGCCTGCTTCTCCCTCTCCCACTCCCCCTGCTTGTGTTCCCTCTCTCGCTGTCTCTCTCTGTCAAATAAATAAAAATAAAATCTTAAAAAAAGAAGAAAAATAGTTCGTGACGTGAAATTTATATGAAATTAACATTTCCCTGTCCCTCCATAAAGGTTTCCTAGAACAGAGCCACACTCATCCGTTTACATGGGATTTATGGCTGCTTTTGAGCTACAACGGTGAGCTGAGTAGTGAGAGACTGTATGGTCCACAAAGCTGAAACTATGCACTGCTTGGCCCTTTCCAGAAAAAGGTTGCCAACCCCTGCGGTAGAACATAAGCATTTTGCCCAGCGCCCATCAGGACTCTGTAGGGAGACAGAATTACCCGGGACGATCTCTAGGGGGAGCTGTCTACCTTCTTCCAGCTGAGTGTGGACTGTGCTCCCAGATTCGACTTCCCCTGGTGATAGCCCCCCTGTATGTAATACTAAGGCTAATGCTAATACTAGAACCAAATCTAGGACTCCCCTTATACGGCAGGTGCTGGGGAGTCAGGACTTGAACGCAGAGGCAGAGGCAGGGACGTCAGACTTCACCAGAGAGCGCCAGCATGACAGAACCAGCTCCACCTCCCTTGGCACAAGTAGGCAGGACGCCCAGAGGCAAGGCCAACCAGCTAGACCGCACTTGAGACTGGCAAAGGCCCGGAGGTCAGCACACAAGTGGAACAGGGAGTTTGGGGTTCAACAAGCTGAGCTTCATCCGCCTGCCCCACCCCGCCATTGCTGGGATGGGACTCAGGGGCAAGGTGAGGGGTGCAGTGAATCCTGTGGGTGCTCCTCCCGGGTTCCCTTGACGCGCTTGTGCATCTGTCCCCCAGCTGTTGGGAGGGTGGGCTGCTAACATCTCTGGGCTGCCTCCTTCTCCGGAGAACGGGGCCCAGCTGAGTGGGGGCTGCCAGGGAGGCTGCGTAGCCCCTGCACCCAGACCTTGGCCAGTGGTTGTCGGAAGTGGGAATACAAAAGACCAGGATGGTGCCTTAAGGTGGCACCTGTCCCAGAGCTCCCATGGCATCAGGCCACAGCTGACCCCAGCTGAGACCACATCTTCACTTTGCTCCTTCCCCTGCCCCGTCCTGCTTCCCTCATTCCCCTCCTCCAGAGAGCACCCCACAATAAATCCCACATGTGAGTCTCTCCGCCTCAGGCTCGCCTTCTAGGGAGCCCAATCCTGGACAAGATTCATCAGGATCCAATTATCGTGAGCAGTGCTGAATACATTTTGAAGTACGATGGTTCCTGTCTTTGGCGGATTCGCCTGCCTCTGGCCGGATCTCGGTTCTCTCTCTGGGTCTTCTGTCTTTGGCACCTGCCCCTGCAACAGAGTATCTGTGTGTGGTTTGACTTGGCCATTTGGAGCTGTGACAGCTTTTGGGGCAGCATTCTACAGGAGTAATATCCTTCCTGCTTATTGAATCTCAGAATTCATTTTCGAACCAAAGACATCAAATAAACCCAGACAATACATGGCGGCTCTGTGATTATGACCCGAGGAGTTGAATCACATTGTTCATCCTCGAAAGTTGTGTTCCTTATTAGCCTCATCTGGAACCTCAGACACAAAGCAGACACATCGCTCCAGGAGGGATGGGAAGTTTGGTCTGGCTTTGATGTGTGTCTGGAGATGATAAACTTGGGATGAGAAAGATAGAAGACCCCCCTCCCCTGACACACACACTCCCTGTCTCCAGCAGGCCTTTGGCCCTTGGATAGGTTTCAATATCCTGTAGGGCCGATTTCTGCCCCACATGTTGGGAATCAGCCTTTATATACCAGGCATCCCAGGGTTAAAGTAGAGCAGATGCATTTCGCCATCTGTCAATAAATATTAGCCACGGTCCCTTGTGGGTGCTGGCTTTGTGGTTGATTGCTACTGATCATTTATCTTATGAAGGGTATTCTCTTCTTTTTCTATGGTGTAGCACTTGTATAATAAAGAAAAGTTTTAAAAACAGTTAAGTACAGTGTAATTCCAGTTTTTAATATAAATAATTAGTCATGGACACACATACATGTGTAAAAATAGGCTGGAAGTATTTGTGCCAAAATGCTTGCAGGGCGTATTTTTGGGGAGTGGAAAGATGAGCTCTCTTTCTGTTCTTTTTTATTTATCAACGTTTCTGATCCTTCTACCATGGCTATACACGATCTGTGTTCAAACAAGGGTGCAAAGATGATGCTCTGTAGCAAAGTGTCCTTTCTGAGACGCGTTAACCAACACAAGCACCCTCTTGGGGAGGTGGTGACAGTTAGGTGTGGGCACCTTGGCTGGGTGAGACACCTTTGGGAACTTGGTGATCCGAGCCTTCCAGGGCTGAAAGGGAGAACTATTTGGGGGCAGAGGACAGTTGATGGAGCCTTCCCCTCGGGGGTAGCTCTTGTAGGAGGGAAGCCAGCAGAATCTGCTCCCAACATTGTCCCCAGGTGCTCCAGCCAATGGCCATCCCTGGGTTGGTCCCCAGAACGTCCTTCCTACTCTCCATCCTTCACCTGCCTCAGGCTATGGCTCCGGGCCACCCACTCCGTTTTTATGTTATGGGGTCTTTTACTTTGTGTGTGTGTATGGGAGGGGGATGGGATGTGGTGGGGGGGATCATCTTTCTGTTGTTAAAGCTGATGCATTTAATTTTCTTTTTCTTTCCTCCTCTTACTTCTTGTTTTTCTTCCACTTCTCCTTACCACTCCAGTCCCAAATAACCATTACAAATAATCTTATTGTTGCCAGTGTGTCGTTCTCCTCCAGCAGCTGCAGAGTTTTCTAGGAACATGGGAGGTGATGTATGTATGATACAATGTATAATTAAAGCCTAAGGTCAGAAAATCAGCATCTTTCTTACTAGAAGAGCCACAGAATTTAACCTGAACCAGAGCACACCTCTGATCATAAAATATTTTGAAATAAGATTCCAAGGTACTCTAATGATAAAATCACTATTCTAGATCATGACACAACAGCATGCATAATGACTTTTAAGTCCAGAATGGCTAGCGTACGTACAAGGAAGGAAACTCAAGAGGTAGGCTGGAATTCACGATCGGATCCTTGGGCATAGAACCACTGCGTTCCCACTGCTGGGGAACGGCAGGAACTCAGAGAAGCTGCCTCACAGCCATGGACTGGGGGCTCCTTAAAGTTCCGAACGGGGTTCAAACCTGCAGTCCAGGGGTCGAACCTGGGAGGGGTGGAGAGCTGAGTGGTCGGCTATCTTGCTGCCCCTCCACCCCATGCGCAGCAGACCTCAGGAAGTCTGACGCAACTGCTCAGGAGCTCAGCAAGGACACTGGTCACAGAGCAAAAAAGCGGGTCCTCGTGGGCACCCAAATGGAGGTAGGTTTTTCCTCGAGTGCCAGAAAAGCTTAGTGAGAGACAATTTGTATGCAAAGTCCAAATGGGGTCTTTGGGGTCAGCAAGATGCGAATTATTTTGATTTTCATCACCGCTCCTATGCAAGCGCAGAAAATCACATGTCCTCAGCAGCACAGAAGTTCACCCCGGGACTTTAGGAGATAGTTCTGGGAATACTCAGGCAGTGGGAACAGCAGGAAGATGCTAAGGGCACGGCAAGGAGAGAGCTTTAATTGTCCTGGGTGCGCAGCAGGCATGCCGCTCGTCCTTAGGGGGACCACAGGGAATCCACACCCTCCTCAAAACACGCCTGGACCTGGTCCTGTCCCGGGTGCAGCAGAAATTGCCGAATGTCAGGGCTGGTGTGGGCGATGCCAAGGCTGGGCTGATGGCTAGAAGAGAGGGATGAGAGAAAAGGGGGCTTCTCAGGAGGCAGATAAAGGAGAAGGAGGCTATGGACCGTAAGGAGTCTGCTGCTAGGAGAACCCCTGTCTTTGGAGCAAACCTCAGGAGCTAAGCAGGGACAGGCTTGCCAGGTGGGGAGTGGAAGAAGTTACTCAGAGCTGATGCGAGGGTGTAGGCCCAGAGAAGAGTGGATTCTTGAAAATTTCTGAGAGCTAGAGACCAGTAGGAATCTTGTCCTCAGGGTAGGGCCCAGGGAAGACAGAGAGTAAGAGAACAAGGAGTCCCAGAGACCAAGACCTGGCAAGGAAGATCTGGGGGACGCTGGGGTTTGCGGATGCCGAGTATGAGTTGACTTGGTGGAGCAATTTGCCCTAAAACTGAAGACCGAGTAGGGAAGAGCCAGGGAGAGAAGGAGATGCCTGCTCAGCGCCTGCCCACAGCGGGTCAGTAGGAAGCCTCTGTTCTGTTTCACTGGTGCTCCCGGAGCGGTCCTCCCACGCTGCCGTCCAGAAGGTCAAGTAGCACCGGAAGAGATGCCCCAGGAGAGGTGCAGCAGAGCCAGGAAAGACCAAGATACAGTCTCTCGAGGATTGCCCTGGGGTGGAAGTGGGGGGGCAACAGAAGGGCCACCAGCAAGAGACCAGGCAGGGGACGGCTCCCTGAGCACCCAGGACGAGGTGTGAGGTGTGTACCATAGCAGCTGGCCCACAGCAACCCAGGTGGGTCTGGGGCTCTGGTCTCTGCCCTCCCCGTCCTCTCCTTGGTGACGTTCCCTCCCAGTGTTCTCAGGGAAAGGCTTGGCCATGCACTGGATGTGAGTGCTTGCTCTTAACATTCCCAGTCCCTATAACTTTAAACCTCTCCTAGCTGGGAAATGGATGATTTCTCCCCAGTGAAAGGAAAGAAATGGCACAGTGAAGCCCAGCCCCCTTCTTGCCCCGAATGTCAGTGAATTAGCCATTTCTGTGCAGTGGGGGAGGGGCTAGGCCAGGAGAGACGGGTGCCTGCTCTGACCTCTCCATTCCTTTCTCCCCATTTTCATTCTAACTTTTCTCCCGCCTTGCTCCCTAGATGACTCCTACATCAAGGGATCCAGAGTGCATTTCTGTCCAAATCTTCCAGATTGAATTCTTTGGGGACCCACTTTGCCCAAACACTGGAACAGCCACCAGGCTGATAAATCTCCTTCACTTATAAAATCCCTAGGAGCCGTCTAGGCGCCAGTGTGGGCAGGTGATATGGGGATCACAGGAGGAGAGTCTCAGGATGGCACTCCTGGGGTGAACCCTTTGTCTACTCAGCAAGTCCTGGAATTCTTCTAGGTGGCCTGTGGGTCACAGCGGTATTGGGTGTTAATGCGGTTCCTGCTGCCAGGTTCTCCTCTCCTCTGGGGACTGGAAACACGACCTCCTTGGCTCCTCTGTCTTTGGGTGGGGCCATATGACTCGTTCCAGTCAAGGAGCGGACAGGATGTGACTTCTCTGCCAGAGCCTTGAATCACCTGTGTGAGATCCTCCAGAGTTTCCTTCCTCCTAACTAGGTGATGTGGCCACACTGTCAGGTCAAAGTCACGCTCAACCCGGATCCCTGAGTGATTCCAGAGGGCAGAACTGCTGCCAACTTTGGCCGCGTGGCATAAGCAAGGAATACGTTTTTCTCGTGTTAAGCTGACGAGACGTTGGATGGTAGAGCAACTGCACTATCACCCAGCGTATCCTGACTGATGCCATCATTTGAGAGGGAAGAAAAACGACTTTCTTTTGACCTGGGTATCAAGGAGGCATGATGATTTTTTTTTTTAAAAGATTTTATTTTTTTGTCAGAGAGCACGCACACAAGCAAGCAGGGGGAGCAGCAGAGGGAGAGGGAGAAGCGGGCTCCCCGCTGAGCAAGGAGCCCAATGTGGGGCTCAATCCCAGGACCCCGGGGGTCATGACCCGAGCTGACCCAGGTGTCCCTGAGGCGTGATGATTAAGCAAGCATTGTCATGAGGGGATATTGCCCGTATCACTGCTGATTGTGGATATTAGAGAACTACCCAAATGGAAGAGAAAAAGTAGAAACGTGGTATCTGGGTAAAAGGATACAAATGACAATCACTATGAGATCTGCTCCTCGGATGTTCCTTGTTCCTAATGACGAGGAGGCTGGAATAATTCTGCATCTCGTTGGGTAAATTGCCCATCACTGGGTTGGGTTCCCGAAGACTCGGGCTGTGGGCTAGAGATCAGTGTGCAGGTTTGTTAGGGAGTGCTCCTGGATTAACAGCCCTCGGGAGGGAAGGGTTGGGAGGAGGCAGGAGTGGGCAGAGGAGAAGCCAAGCCTCCCTGGAGTCTCAATGGAAGACTCAGCCACTGCTGGGAGGAGTTCTGAAGGTGGGAGGACCCTTCAGAGCTCTCCCTAAAGGGCCAGGTGTTTATGTTGATTGGTCACTGGACACGGTGCCCCAGGAAGGGGGTGTGGCTTTGGACCGGGTGGTTCTCTTCAGCTGCCGCAGGCCCTAGGGCAGACCAGGGTGTTCGGATCCAGCCCAGGGACGGCTCGCATGATAAACATAGAGAACTCAGTAGGGCAGCCTACAGCAGTGGCTGGATTTTGGAGGGTGGGTATGCATCCTCCTCAGGGGTAAACTCTAGCTCAGGAGAGGCAAAAGTAACTGGGAGTGATGATTTATCCTGGGGACTTAGCTGTGTCACTAGCAGCTCAAAGCTGCCCGCAGGAGGCTTGAAGAATGGGCTGGAACCTGGGGTTTGGTACGCACGCACACATACTGACTGGCCTTTAGTAAAATGCATACTTGGACGTGTTTCACTACTGAGATGATGCAAGCCAAAATCGCCAGAGGCCACAGACCCTACTGCTGCACCTGCTGGGCCCGACGGACTCTGCCCGGTGAGCAATTCCACCTAAACAGGGACCAAAAGGACACTGGCTCCGTCCTTACTTCGTAGCCTCCTGCTTGCGGTTCTGGCTCCCAGAGAGCAGCCAAAGTCAGCATAAAAAGGAATCAACCAGTCTATCAGTTTTATATACGCAGAATAGGTATGTGTGTATACACATACATGAGGGGTCCATGAGCAGTTCTGAAAATGTCCCTTTAGGAAGGTCTGTTGTTGCAGCAATAGATATTTTTTTTTTAAGATTTTATTTATTTATTTATTTATTTATTTGACAGAGAGAGAGAGACAGTGAGAGAGGGAACACAAGCAGGGGGAGTGGGAGAGGGAGAAGCAGGTTTTCTGTGGAGCAGGGAACCCGATGGGGGGCTCGATCCCAGGACCCTGGGATCATGACCTGAGCCGAAGGCAGACGCTTAACGCCTGAGCCACCCAGGCGCCCCGCAGCAATAGATGTTGATATTCCAAGCCCACTCTAAGAAAGTATTCATTAGGGCCCATCGTAGGTATGCATGCATGTATGCATATAGTGTGTGCAAATATTATACACATACAAATATATTTATTTTTTCTATTAAGTGCCTGAGTGTCTCATTTAAAATTAATGCTCTCTGGTTTCTTTGGGCATATGGCTGCATGGAATCTGACAGTGATGGGGTGGGGGCGGTTGGGGGGTGGCCACAGGAGCAGACCTTGAGTGGCTAGCTCCTAATTCTGGGAAAGGAAGTTTTTGGTGATGTAAAAATACCAATTAGGAAGGCAGAAGACCAAGGCTTGGTCTCAGCTCTGACTCTGAGATCATGTAGTTGTGTGATTGTAGACAAAATGCTAAAACCTCTTCGGCCCTCAGTTTCTATCTTGGGAAAAAGCAGGGAGAATGTGTGTGTGTGTGTGCACGCGTACGCGCGTGAGAGTGTGTGTGTTGTACCAGGAATACTTAATGTGCCTTCCAGAATTACAAATACTGTGATTATATGAAAACTGACCAAGGTTAGCAGCTATTGGTTTTCTCCTGCTAGATACCGCAGGGCTGGAAAAGAATGCAGCTCACCAACCACCTTGCTTTGGAGCATAAGAAGATATACCGTGTATACCGTGACTTGCGAGGCTAGCAGGTTTGCATTACATTGAACTTCAATGTCTGGACCGGGAGGAGGGGAGGGCCATCACCATCCCCTCCTCCTCTCTCATGGCTGGCCTCCGCTAGAGATAGCCCTGGATTCCAAAGAGCCAGATGGGCAGTTGAAGATGCAGGGCAATGACCCAACCTCTCCTTCAGCTTCCTGTGGAAAAGGGGTCTCAGATCTCTGATATCATAGAGACATGCCAAGATAAAAGGAGGCTATGTGTTTTGGAGGTTCCCTTCTGCTAGCGCACAGCAGTTCTCAAACTTGAAACGCATCAGGATCTCTTGGAGTGCTGGCTAAAACACAGATTGCTGGGCCCTGCCCAGAGTTTCTGGTTCACTTGGTCCTGGACGAGGCGTCAGTTTTGCGTCTCTAACCAGTTCCCTGCTGCAGCTGATGTTGCTGGTCCAGGGACCCCACTCTGAGAACTATAGCTCTAGGACAATGTCAAGTATTCACTTAAAAATGGGGAGGAAATAGAGCAAGGGAAAGTAGCTTTTAAAATCTTTTTAAGAGGCTTTTAAAATGGTTTTGTTTTGTTTTTAAAGATTTTATTTATTTAACAGAGAGAGACACAGTGAGAGAGGGAACACAAGCAGGGGGAGTGGGAGAGAGATAAGCAGGCCTCCCGCCGAGCAGGGAGCCCGATGCGGGGCTCGATCCCAGAACCCTGGGATCATGACCTGAGCCGAAGGCAGACGCCCAACGATTGAGCCACCCAGGTGCCCCTAAAATGGTTTTTATATTGAGTCAATTTAAGGACTTTTCATTTATTCTTCTTCTGAAAACCGGGAAGAATCTGAAACTACTGCCCAGCAGATATTATACCATGGAAACCAGGAGTGAGGAAAGCCTTCTGATCATGAACTATTTAGCCACCAGGAATTGACCTTAAAAAAAAAAAATCTATTAATGCCAAAATAATAACGCAGGTTTTAAAAGTAGCTTTTGAAATGTGCTCATAGGCTGACACTTACACACATGAAAAGGAAATCGACATGCTTTTTAAAACCAGTCATTTCCATGAAAGATACCTGGCTCAGGGGAATTACTGATTTTACTGTTTTGGCATTTTACTGGGTGTTTCACAGACTGTGAGGGAGGGGACAAAAAGACAAATGACATAAAACTCTGTATGCCACCGTGACAAATGTCAGTGAGGCTGAGGGGGGTTGGGGGGGTGGTGCTGGGTGGTTGCTGGAAGGCAGCCTGGTGAGCCCTCAAACAGTTACCATCAGGGCAAGTAATATAGTTTCCATCTCCCGCCTGTCCTAGACAGGCAAGGGGAGACAGACTCCACTAGCCCCTCTGTAACTTTGGAGCATCCCTCCCTCACATTCCAGGGCAACATCTTGTAATTCTTGGATTCCTTTTCCTAGATCAAATAAAGAAAAAAGCTACATACGCATCTCTGGAGGAAAATGTCTGTATTAAAAGCCAAAAAAACCACATTAGTACAAGAAACGCCCACCAGGCCACGTCACTGGATAGATCGACTTGGAAAAAGGTTCATAAAGTTCATTTTTAGCGGTAACAATATGTGGGTGTGAAATCCTTCCCATGCCCCCTCCCCTTTTAAATAAATTAAAAAACAACTAACTTCAAATACTATGTTTGGATACAAAGAGCTTCTCTTACTACAGCAATAGCAATTTGATTTTTTTTTTTTTTTTACTAAAACTTTCATTTAAAACAGTTATTAAATATATAAAACAAATACACAGGATTTGGTCATTTTCTGCCATGAATGTAGGGCACGTGGGTGCGGGGAGGGAGGAGGGCAGGGGGATACAATAGAGGGGAAAGGGCCCCGTTTCCCTCCTCTCTGTCTTCCTAGCTGTGGATCCCACCCTGCTGGCGCAAGGACTGCCACCTGCCTTCCGGAACGACGCGCGGCACACAGGTCGCTGGGCAAAGCCGCTGGGGCCCCTCCGGCGGCCCCCTCCCCGGAGGAAGAACTAACGGTCACCACAGCACGAAGCACACCGGCCGAGTCTCCCGGCGGGAAAGGCACCCGAGAGCGCGGCCACAGGGCGGACGCGGGGAGGAGCGGGCCGGGTCACTTGGCCGCCGCCCCCGAGGTGACGGCCGCGGCGGCGGCGGCGGCGGCGGCGGCGGCCGCGGCGGCGGCGGCGGTGGTCCCCGCGGGCACGGCGGCGGGCACGGCGGCGGGGGCGGCGGCGGCGGCGGCGGCGGTCCGGCGCTGCTCCATGCCGTTGGGCAGGAAGCCGGCGATGATGGGCACCGGCCAGATGAGGGCGGCCACGCTCCACACGACGATGACCAGGGTCATGAAGCAGGCGACCAGCGTGGACTCGATGGGCTTGCGGTTCAGCCGCCAGCCCGGCTCGCCCTGCAGCTCCTCCAGGCTGAAGTCCAGGCAGCAGAAGTGCAGCGGCTCGCCCTGCAGCCACAGTGGCCCGGGGGGCTCGGCTGCGGGGTAGGCGGGCAGCGCGGTGGGCGCCCCGGAGGCGGCGGCGGCGGCGGGCCGGAGGCGGCCGGGGCGGCGGCCGCGCACCCAGCCGCAGCCCACGCAGAGGCGCAGGTCCTGCTGCGCGCCGCCGGCCGCCAGCCCCAGGTGCTCGATGAGCAGCGGCGGCCCGACGCGGTGGAAGGCGGCGGCGAAGAAGGCGCGGCCGTGCGCGTTGGTGGAGAAGAGCAGCAGGTCGCACTGGAAGCCCCGCGGGCGGCCCCAGCGCACGAGCAGCGAGCTCAGCATCTGCCGCTGCACGCTGATGTTGCACGCCGCCGCCGCCTCCTCCGGGCCCGGGCGCTCGGGGGGCCCGGGAGCCGCCGAGGCCAGCAGCCGCGGGGCGGCGGGCTCGCCCGCGGACGACGCATTGACGGAGGCGTTGAGGGGCGCCCCGCCGAGGCCCGGCGCGTCCGCGGCCCCGCCGCGGGCCGGCGGCAGCGGGCAGGCGGCGGCCAGCAGCGCGGCGAGCGGGAGCAGCATGGCCTGCGGCGGGCGCCTACGCGCGCGGGGCGGGCGGCGGCTGCATGGCGCACGGGCGACGGGCTGGCGAGCGGACGGCGGGACCACGGGAGCTGGCGGCCGGGCGGAGGGGGGGCGCGCCCGGCACCTGGCAGCCCGCGGGGGCGGCGCGGAGGCGGCGGCGGCGGCGGCGGCTCGCCCGGCACGGGGATCCCTCCCGGCCCGGCTGCGTCTGGGGTTCCCCGCCGCCCCCGGCGCAGGGGCCCTCGGACGGCCGAGCTGCTCTGCAAGGCCGGGCGCTCGCCCGGAGCAGGATTC
Source organism: Leptonychotes weddellii (assembly GCF_054177405.1). NCBI lineage: Eukaryota > Metazoa > Chordata > Mammalia > Carnivora > Phocidae > Leptonychotes > Leptonychotes weddellii. The sequence continues at coordinate 12,289,468 of NC_138369.1, forward strand.
CCCGGCTCGGCTCCGCCTCCCGCGCGCCCCGCCCCGCCCCGCCCCGCCCCCGCCCGCCGGGCTGCGAGACTCGGGGGAGGGCGGGCTTCCACGCGCCGGGCCGGGCGGGACGCGCGCGGGGTGCGGGGCTGGGATCCTGCGGCGGGCGCGAGGCCGGGCCCGGGGCGGAGCGGGGGGTCGCAGGAGCGGCGGGGCGGGGCGGGGTGGGGAGGGTGGGGGGTTGGCCCGGCCGGGGGAGCCGGCCCAGGCGTCCGACTCCGCGGGGGAGGAGGCGCAGTGGGAGAACTGCGTCCTGGGAGGGAGACCATCGCCGTGTCACGCGGGAGGGGTGAGCTTGCGAGGTCTCGCCTTAGTGCTCACCGGGACCCCTCTCGTTTTACAGAAGGGGAAACTGAGGCCGAGAGAAGGCACCCCAAGGCCACCGTACAAGCCAGAACCAGGACTCCGGGCCACTAGGCTTTCTACCTTTCCACGGTAGAAATCTCCCATCTCAAATCTGCAGGGTTTATTTTTTAATACACCTCCGACACAGGAGAGCCACTTGGCATTCCCCCCAGGGCAAGCGGCACTCTGAGGAAAATGCCAAGAACTCTACGGAGTTTTGGGTGGAGATGGGCTGGTGGGGCTGGTGGGAACGGGAGCCTCCAGAGGGGTCCCGATGGGAAGTTTCACTCCCAGGAAACCGCTCCTCCGGAGCTTTTGTCTGTAGAAGCCGTGTCAAGTCAAGGGCTTCATCCCCGTTAGGAGAGCAGGTTGGGGGAGGTCTGTCAAGAATAAGGAACCACGATCGGATTTATATTTTAAAAACACTTTCCTAGTAATTTGGCCTCTTACACTTGGGGCGGGGGGAGGTCACCGAGCCCCTCTAAGGGAATGTTCCTATGGTTTGAAGCCACTGTGCTCCGTGAGCACCAGCTATTCCTGAATCTGAGACGGAAGGGGTGGAGGGACATGCAAGAAGCAGCCAACAAAATGGCCCTCACAGAGGTAAGTTTCCTGATCCGAGCTACACTGCTAGGCATTATGGCTGATAACGTTTCTGGAAGCTTTGTCCATTATTTCTAACAATGAGTAAAACCAGGGGGAGAAAGATGTGAACACAGCCTCAACATATCCCAACATACCTGGCCTCTTTCGAGCTGGGCAAGTCATTATTCTGACTTGGCCTTGGTTTCCCCATCTGAACAGTGGGGGTCAGTGGTACCTGTCTAGGAGGGGTGCTATGATAAATATGCCCAACCCAGTGTGTGTGTGTCTGTCTGTCCACAGAAGAGCTCACGTGGTGGTGGCTGCTATGATGTGCTTACTACGGGTCCTGCCAGAAGTGGCTGTCTGGAATGGTCCTTGCTTTCTATAGAAATGGTTAGTTTCCCCGAGGGGATGGGACTTCCCTTTTGTTTACGCCTTTTCTGCTGGGAAGTGGTGCTCTCAGAAAGAACAATGTGCCTTTTCATGCTTTTATTAAACACGACTCTTCCTTCAAGCCTTGCGTGTTAGGAGCAGACTCTGTTGACGGCAAGTAGAGGGACTGAGCAGTGTGGCTAGTGATCAGCCCAAGAACGTCAGGTCATCTAAGGGCTGAGTGAGGCCCAGCCTTCAAGGGGTGCATTCCAAGCCTGGCCACTGTGTACAGCAGTGGGTGACACTCTCTAGGGTTTCAGCCACGGGTGGGGGCTTCCTGGCTTTGTCTGGGCAGCAGGGAAGGCAGCAAGAGAGGGAGCAGACAAAGATCTATTTGGGGGGGGGGCGCCAAGTAGTTTGCTGCAAAGTTGTACCACCATAGCCCCATGTCCTGGCAACCCGCCTTCTGCCCACTTTTCCAGCACGTGCCACGGACTCTGAAACCTCACCCTCATTCAGAGGGACAATTAAGCATGTGTTTTCTAGATTGATTTGCTGTCTTTTTGGACAATTGGAATTTGGGAAGAAAAGATAAAAATTAAGTTATTTTCCGTCCTGTTTGCTGCTGGGTTACCAGCAACGAGAAAAGTACCTAGCGCGGGGGAGAGGCTCAGAACTAGGGGCATCTAAGCGTACGGAGGCTGGGCTCCTCCTTTTAACAGAAGTTAAGAGAGTATATGGTGCGAGTCTGTTTTATCTTGAGAAAAATTTTCAGTTGAGCTTCTTTATAAAGATGCCTGTTTTGGGGTGCCTGGCTGGCTCAGTCGGTTAAGTGTCTGACTCTTGATTTCAGCTCAGGTCATGATCTCGGGGTCGTCAGATCGAGCCCCGAGTCAGGCCCCACACGCAGTGCGTCTCCCTCTGCTCTTCCGTCCCCTTCCCCCCCCCCCACCGCACTCTCTCTTTCTCAAATAAATAAATAAAATCTTTTTCTAAAAAAGATGCATGTTTTATAAACACATATGAACATGTTATAACATATAAATATGGCTTATATTCTGTGCCATACTCTTTTCCATATTTGAAATTCGCTCGGTTGATTTGTTCTTAATTTCTCTGAAGTTTCCATCCTTGAATACTTGTTTTCTAAGAGGTGAAAATTGTTTTGGAAACTGAGTCCAAAGTGCTGTCTTTTTTTTTTTTTTTTAAGATTCCATTTATTTATTTGACAGAGAAAGACACAGTGAGAGGGAACACAAGCAGGGGGAGTGGGAGAGGGAGAAGCAGGCTTCCCGCGGAGCAGGGAGCCCGATGCGGGGGCTCGATCCCAGGACCCTGGGATCATGACCCGAGCCGAAGATAGTTGCTTAATGACTAAGCCACCCAGGCACCCCCCAAAGTGCTGTCTTAGACACGCAATGATCTCCTTCCCCCAGTCCTTCAGTTCAGTTGACAAAATTCAGGATAAACAACATAGGATGCTGAAGTTTGGGATAATTTTTTTTTTAACAGAGGGATACGTTGTTGGACTTACACACCTAATTCACGATCAGCTATACAGTATTTTTATATGAGATAATATGGGTTTGTACCATATATGATAATATGGGTTTGTAACATATATAAACAGTAATATGGGTTTGCAACATTAAATAAGGGAAAATTTCATCTGTATGTTTTATTATCCTCAGAATAATAAAAGAGTTACGTATCTAAAAACATTAAAAACATATATCATATGTTATAAACTTATTCATATATTACATTATAACCACGATATATGAAGGTTGGAAAACGGGAAACAATGATACTCCCAGTTACCTGCTCTCTTTAATATTCTGTGTCTGTGTCATCCTTTTTTCCATTTTGCATATTCTCTAAAATGTGCAGCTCTTACTTCTGGGGGAAAAAAAAGATAATTATACTAAAGTCTCACCCCCTTTTGCAACCGTTACTGCTTTGCACTCTTCCCTTCAGCCTCTGGCAGCGGACCCGGAGGGTCAGCCAGGGGCATGGGGTGCGCAACACGCCGTTGCTGACTGAGCAAGCTGGCTGGTTAAGAGTGCTGCCTGAGCTACAGGCAGAGACCTGCTCCGGTGCTGTGTGTGGTCCCCCCCAACCGCCCTCGGATCCATCTCCTACCACTTTCCCTTCCCCTCGCCGGCTCTGTTCCAGGCACACTGGCTTCCTTGCTGTTCTTGGAACACGCGGAGCAAACTCCGCTTTTGAGCCAAACTCAAGGCCTTTGCCCCTGCTGTTTCCTCTGCCCCGGACACTGTTCTTTCTGACATTTCCTTTGTTTGCTCCCATGTCTCCCTCAGCTCTCTGCTGCAAAGGCAGCTCCCCAGGGAGGCCCTTCCTGACCACTCGTGTAAAACAGTACCCATCGCCCCTGTCCCCGTCACTACCTTCCCGTGCGCTGTTCCGCACATCTTCCTAGTACTCACAGTCTGCTGACGCGCTGTCCATCTTTCTTCTTTGTTTAATGTCTCTTTATTGGGATGCCTGCCTCCCCCAAAGCAGGGCTTTAATCTATTTTGTTCCGTGGAACAGTATGTGGCGCATAGTAGATGCTCAGTAATAGTTGGCGAATGAGTGAATTCAAAAGACTGTGGGTCTGGCCAGCAGGCTGTGGGTGGGGTTTAGGGCGTTGAGATGGACAGAGCCACACCGATGCCCCAGCAACAAGGACTGCTATGTCCCTACCAGCCTGTGCACCTGCCCCTGCACAGGGCTGAGGCCCCACCGGGGAACCACCTGCCTGGGCGGAGTCTGGTGTGGAAGGCTGAACCGATCTCACAAGCCCTGCTGCTGGGCACAAGCCGAGGGGCACTTGCCAGTGCAAACCGAATTACTAGCAACATTCCAGATGAGCCCAGCTCTTCCTTCTATGGATGTGAGGGAGAAAGGCAAATGAGGCTCCTTCCCTTTCCCCCAGTCCTGTGATTTTTATAAGACAAATGGAAGACTTTCAGACATCTCTGTTTTGTTCCTAAAATCCAGAGAGCGAGTTTTTCTACATGGACTGTATTGGTAGAAAACAAGCATCGAGGACTTCAAAGAAAATAATTAGCAATGGTGCATGTAATTTAATTCTCTTCATTTCCGACGCCCCTCCCCGGCGTCAGCTAATTTTTCCCGCATACCGCCTATGAAGTAAGACTTAACAAAAAGATCTCTTTGGGTTATTTGAATTCCTTTCATCCCATGGCCTCAGAGTGCTGCAGGTACAGTAACTCGTGAGTCCTCTCCTATTATGTGGGTGGAATTAAGATATTGTTCCCACACATTCTGGACTGAGAAATAAGCAAGAACCACAAAAGAATTGTAAAAATAGGACAGAGAAGAGAAAGGCTTGGAAACAAGTGGCTCAGCCACATCAGAGTCACTGGTGAAGGTCGGTGTCTGTCAGGGGCCGGGGTGGGGAGGGCCGCACAAGGGAATGGTGGAAGAATACTATTCATGCCTGCGTCCCTGAGAAATCCCATTCCTCGGATGGGACACTCGAGGACCGGTCGCAGGGGCAGCTGAAGCCCCAGTGTTCGCAGATGAGATCCTTAACCATCCTGTGTCCTCTGCTTGCATGAGGCTTCGTGATCTTTCTGGGTGCCTCAGCCAGATCTCCAGGGCGTGGACATTTAATCTTCCTGACTGCTGTGGTCAGCAGGGAGATCTGTCTCCGCAGAAGCCCAGCAACAATTACAGCCCGTGCAATTCATTTGGCAATTAATCCCAGGCTGTCCGGGGACAAGGCTGCTGTTGCCGGCTTCAAGCTGTTAGTTGGTGCCTTCTTTGTTTGCTTGTGGGCACCCCGGGCTCAGGGTGGGCAGGGCCACTGCTGGTATTTTTTTTTTTTTTAAGATTTTATTTATTTATGCGGCGCCTGGGTGGCTCAGTTGTTAAGCGTCTGCCTTCGGCTCAGGTAGTGATCCCAGGGTCCTGGGATCGAGCCCTGCATCGGGCTCCCTGCTCGGCGGGGAGCATGCTTCTCCCTCTCCCACTCCCCCTGCTTGTGTTCCCTCTCTCCCTGTCTCTCTCTCTGTTGAATAAATAAATAAAATCTTAAAAAAAAAGATTTTATTTATTTATTTGACACAAATTGAGAGAGAGAGAGACAGAGACAAGTGGGGGAAACCGCAGAGGAAGAAGGAGAAGCAGACTCCCCGCCGAGCAGGGAGCCCGATGGCGGGGCTCGATACCAGGACCTTGGGAGCATGACCCGAGCCGAAGGCAGACAGACACTCCACCGACTGAGCCACCCAGGCACCCGTGGTATTTCTTTTCTATCCAGAGACCCGAGCATCATGCTGGGTTTCTGGGAAGATTTCAGCAAGGACTTGTGGAGGGAAGAGGGAGCCTTCTGCTATGGAAAGATGGAGTGTCTAGAAGAGACCCAGGAGGACGAAAATGGTGCTCGTGTGGTACGTGCGTGAAAGGATTTGAAGGGGGAAAGGAGTGCCTGCTGAGCGCTCGAGCACCTCTTCTGGGCTTGGCCTGACATTGGCACCTTCACCAGATGACAGTTGTCCCCTAACAGACACTGTGTGCCAGGCGCTGTGTCGAGCACTTGAAATTCATCCTCACCACAGTCCCCTGAGGAAGAGATTACTATGGCCATTTTACAGATGAGGTAAACTGAGTCTCCAAGGGATTCGGTCACTTCTACAGAGTCACACAGTGGTGGAATAAGATTCGAACTTTGTCTGACCATCTCATTCTTTTTTTTTTTTCTTAAGTAAACTCGACACCTAATGTGTGGCTTGAACTCATGACCCCGAGATCAAGAGTCACATGCTCTACCGACTGAGCCAGCCAGGCACCCCTCATTCTTAATCACAGCCCTGCTCAATGGCCCCCGCCGTCACCAACAACCTTGTGAGTTGGAGGGTATCGTTCTGTTTTACTGATGAGGAAGCAGGTGCGGAGTGGCTGGGCCGCTAGCAAAGCCAGCTCATCTGCATCTCTTCAGCCTTCCAAGTACATCTACCCTGCATTCAGTCCCAACTCATAAATCCCACCGACACTGAAAATGCTAGAGGATGTTTCTTCAATCCAGTGCATCCTTAATGATGAAGCTCTGGATTCCGGTTCTCCAAATGCATTGCTCAGCCTCCAGGGTCACCAGGGTGCCTGGTACAGAGCAGGTGCCATGAACCTGGGGTTCAGCAGGGACCGCTTGGCTGGGCAGACATCCAGCCTGGGGCTCCTGAGGTTACCCGAGAGCCTCTGGGTTTGACATTGATGGATTTTTAAATAATGTATTTATCAATGACTCAGAGAGATATTCAAGAGAAAGATAAAGAAGACTGGGGATATCGACAAAACCACACTGATGGGGACAGCAGAGTAGTTTCTGTGAAACACGTCCAGGGTCAGCATCTGTCAGACCAACCTGACACGATTTTCAGAAAACATTTTTTGGTAATAAAAGTAATTTTTTTTTGGTGGGGGGTGGGAAAAGACAACCCCTAAAGCAAGTGATATTTTGTGGTTCTCTTATCCACCTTCTGAAAAATTAGAATGCCATTTAGCAGTTCGAATTGTAAATTCTGAGGATTTCAGTATGGAAAACCTGGGGGACAGAGCTGGGTCATCAGAACAAAGGCGACTGGATGTTCCCCATCAGCCACTAACGAGCATCACACAAATTTACTTCATGCTGCTTCTAAACACCACCAGACACTCTCTTCAAATAAAATAATTGGTGTTCCATTTCCAGAGGAAGGGAGGAGATGGAGGAAGCGGGAGCCCATTTTTGAGAGAGCCAGGCACATTGGAACACATTTATCAAGGACTCGCATGCCTTCTAACCACACACATCCCACTCGGCTCACACGTGCTTGGGGACATCTGTCATTTGCCTGGGTACACTCAGGCAGGTGTCTTGCCTGGCATTCCCTTCGCGTTAAGGTGGCCTATCTTCTTGGTCTATCCGTTCTTTTTCTACTAATGTCTCCAGGTTTTATATTTGAGAGAGCTGTGGCTACGAACACGGCCTTGGGACCCGCATAGACCTGGATTGGATGCACTACTTGACACTGCTGTGTCTCAGTTTTCTTGTCTGTGAAATGGGCCTACTTGTGCTACTGTGCAGGTTAAAGGAAGTCATTGTTGTAGAACAATTAGTTCAGGGCCTGTGCGGGATAAGTATGTTTCTGGTTTACTTCCAGAAACGTGGGAATGGGGCTCCTCCTCTGCTCTTCCACTACTATGAAAATTGGTATATTTGCGCCTGCAAGGATTCATCACTGTGCGTGGGAAATACAGAGAGAGGGTCAGGTCCTGATTGAAAAGAAGGCGAACTTCTGTCTACACGGACCCATCCCTAGCAATCAAGCAAACCTGCAATCCCATGGCCATGAGGATTGGAAAGCATCCCGGAGGCCTTCCAGTCCAAATTCATCATAGATGGGGAAACTGAGGCCAGAGAGGGGTGCTGGCCTTGCACAAACTGATTGGCCGCAAAACCAGGGCTGGAAGCCAAGCCTCTTGGCCGACGGGGCCTCAGATGTGGCACCTCTTTCTCGAAGTCTGGTCCTTTGCAATGCTTTAACAGTCACACTTTAAAAATGAGGGCCGGTTGCAAAGTGAGAGCAGAAAGACTTTCTAATTTACTTAGCGAAGAGGAGGAAAATGATGGGCTTGATAATTGCTGGAGTCGCACTTCTAACTCTATTTACAGGGCGGAGGATTGATTGCAGGGGCTGAGAGTGTCGGCTCGCTCGGCAGGCTTCCGTGCTGATGCAATTAAGCCTTGCTCCTTCCAGCTCTGCCTAGGACCTGGGACAAGCCCCATGAGACCCAGGTGTGAGCTGGAAGCCCAGGCTGGACCTACTCCAGCCTGGAGTCCTGAAGAAGTCCATGGGCGTAGGCAAGAACTTGGAGCCCGTGGTCCAAGTAAGGCCAGCGGGGACCATTGGGTCATGCTTTCTGGTACCTAGGCTGCTGGCCAGACTCCTGCAGTCCCCTCACACGGTATTAGAACCCCCATGTCACTATCTGCCTAAAGTTGGGTGGCCCCCGAGACCCCCAGAGCTGGCTGTGCTCACTCCTTACCACCCAGACTGGCCCCCTGGATGGCAATCGCTATCTTGATTGTGTCTGGGTTTGCTCTGCGCTTTGCACTTTGGTGATGTGGGCTGTGAACCTCTCCACGGAAAACCCCAGCACTACCCTGGAGCCGGGCCTCTTTTCCCAGCCCTGTCCACCCTAGCCAAGCATGGCTCAGCCCCTCTGGTTTCATTGCTTATGAGAGCAAAAAATTGGAAACCAAACCAGTTGTCCCCAAATAAGGGGATGGTTATGGAAATGCAGAAATGTTGACCACTATGAAAGACTGTGCGGCCATGACAATTCTTTCTACAGAGTCTCTGCTTAGCATGGTGTCAGGGCTGAACTGAGCACCTCTCACGGCGTCCAAGGTGTTTAGAACCCCCAAGCGCTTATGGTCGTTTGTATGATTGTTACCAACGCTTTGTGCAGTTTGGGGGGAGGTCGCATTACATAGGGCTTGGTGATTCCGTGGACAATCCCTCAATATACTCCCCGTTATGGGGGGGTCTCACTCTCGCCTCTTCCCACGTGGCACCCAGACCACTGTCTTCACTCTCTTCCCCTCTAGATGTCCTCAGGGAACCTCAAAATCCCTTCCCTTCCGTCATGAAGAGCAATCCGGTTCTTTCCCAGCTCCTCCCCTCGCCCGCCAGTTCATCCTGGGACTCCCCTGACTAGAGCCATGCAAGTAACCAGACCCGTTCCTTTTTGTAAGGCAGCTGAGCCCTGGTTTTTGCCACTGGATCGTGTCCTTGAGCTTCCCTACCTCCACCACAAATGGCTTCCCAGATCTTAACTGAACCAGAATCCCCTGGAAGGCCCCACCCTAGCACTTCTGATTCAGCAAGGCGGGGGTGGGACCTGACAATGCGCATCTCTGACAAGGTCCCAGGTGATTTGTGGATGATGCTGATGCCAACAGTCTGGGAGCACGCTCAGAACCGCTAGCTTGGGCCATTTCAGAATTTCCTCTGAACACATGAAAGACCCTTCCTGAGAGGAATTTTGGTGAAAAGTGTTTTCAGCATCTTTTTTTTTTTTCTTTTTTAAGATTTTATTTATTTGACAGAGAGAGACACAGCGAGAGAGGGAACACAAGCAGGGGGAGTGGGAGAGGGAGAAGCAGGCTGCCCGCCGAGCAGGGAGCCCGATGCGGGGCTCGATCCCAGGACCCTGAGACCGTGACCTGAGCCGAAGGCAGACGCTTAACGACTGAGCCACCCAGGCGCCCCTAAAGATTTTATTTTATTTTATTTGTACGAGAGAGAGAGAGCACGCACAAGCAGGGGGAGCGGCAGGCAGAGGAGAAGCAGGCTTCCCGCCGAGCAGGGAGCCCGATGCGGGGCTCGATCCCAGGACCCTGGGATCACGACCTGAGCCGAAGGCAGACGCTTAACGACTGAGCCACCCAGGCGCCCTGTTTTCAGCATCTTGTCACACATTATTCTATCGTTGTTGGAGATAGAAAAAGTTACATAAAAATGTTTATGCCCGGGGCATCGGCTTCCCAGGTTCTCCAGAGAAGCAGAGAAGGGGATCCTAGACCACCCATCAGCTGGGTTTGCTGAACTGAAGATGGGCGCCTGTGGCTTGCGCAGATGATTTCCAGCAACTAACCAGGGCAGCTCCCACGGTTTCAGGCCAGAGGAGGTGCCAGCACTGGGAGCTGCATTGGGGGCAGGGCTGAGCCAACAGGGGCTGGAGTGCAGGGCCCCAGAAGCCAGATCAAGGATCATCAACACACTGGCAACTGTAATCAGATACCACTGTGCCAAGGGCATGTCAGAGATGGCCAAGGGCACGGCCGACCTAGCTGTCCCTGCCCCAGGGCCCTCGCTCTCTGTCGGGGGTGGGGGAGGCCAAGCCAACATGTGCAAATATGAAGACCTCAGACTAATGATGGTCATTGGTGGGAAAGCCACAGTGGTGGAGAAGCTTCAGGGGACCTGGTTCTAGTCCCAGCCCTGACATTCCCTGATGAGGCTTTGATCTTGAGCGCGTCCAGGCACCTTCCTGAGTCCTGTGGTGTCTCATTGGAAAAACAAGGGGCCGGCACCCGAACATGTCGTCTGCTCCATAAAACTCCATGGCCAAATGGGTCTTTAGGGCCTGGCATGCCAGTTCTCCATTAGGCTTGTGTTCTTTTTTGGGGTGGGGACAGAAGGCCAGCTCGGACGTTGTGAGGACTTGGGCCAGTCAGGACGCATTGTGTTTTGCAGCCTCCTTGGGTTGTGAGAGGTGGTCAGACTGTGAGAGACCCAATGCCCTGTCTTGGCCCCAAGTGGAAGCAGGATGTTGGGGAGCACAGGTGTGGAGATAGTTGGCATACTTGACTTCCAGATGTCGAGGGTGCCCTGTACAGCTGGACCTCATTTGGCCCCAGCAGCTGTATAGGAGATCTGAAGGCACAGGGAGAAAAAGCATCAATCAACAGCTCTGGCTTGCGCTCTCTGGACTTGGCCCTGACTGCTTAAAATGGGTGTGGATTGTGAAGAGAAGGGGGAGGGGATGGAGGACAAGATAGGAGCCTGTGTGCAGGAGCAGGGCTCCTGGGGTCAGCCTTGGGACTTGGCCTTGCCCGCTGAGGTACTGGAGGGGTTGGGGGTCATTCATGTAGTTTCCCCACGTTCTATAGTCAGATTGGTCCCAGGACTTCCATTGTCTCACCTGCCAATGGGAACTCCTGGCGGCCGCACCAGCCTCAGGCAGGGCCCCTTCCCAGGCCAGAGAGGGCCACCCCTATGACTTTGGGGCAGCCCCAGACTCGGGGTTTTTCCCCTTTCTCCCTTGCTCTGTCTCTCCTTCTGGAGCCTTGGGATTCTCCTGGCCCCAGCTAGCTGAGCGCTTCACACCCCATTGAAAAGTCACTGCAATAATTACCAGATCATTAACAGGGGATTTTGAAAAGGCACTTCAAAGCATCTCTCCCAGAATTGCTAAGACAGGTGTAAAAGTCTATCTGGGCAGAGAGCAGCCAGTTTAAAAGGATGTTGGGGACCGAAGGGTAGGTGTTAATTAAACTGGGCTGAGCGGCAAGGAGAGGGTAACCTTCCCATCTGAGCACCGTAAAAACCAGGTGGTGGTGAGGGGGCCTCAAAGGTTTGGACAAAACCCAAAACGTCCAGACTTCGTTGCTCCTCTTGTACTTTATTAAAGAATTTGACCAAGGGGCGCCTGGGTGGCTCAGATGGTTAAGCGTCTGCCTTTGGCTCAGGTCATGATCCCAGGGTCCTGGGATCGAGTCCCGCATCGGGCTCCTGGCTCAGCGGGGAGCCTGCTTCTCCCTCTCCCTCTGCCTCTCTCCCTGCTCATGCTCGCTCTCTCTGTGTATCTCTGTGTCTCAAATGAATAAATAAAATCTTAAAAAAAAAAAAAAAAAGAATTTGACCAAAATCCGAGCTTTTCTTTAGAATGCGTGCTACCTGTGTTGGGAAGGTTCATATATCATAAACAAAAATAAACCTTCCTGCGCCGCAGGCTTCATGATTAATTTTACTAATTAAGGTTAATGAACATCAAATGCCTAAGTGGCTGGGGGTAGGGTGCGGAGATCCGCCCTCCTTGTGTGAAAAGCCCTACGGGAAGGAAGAGAACAAATAAATGGTTAGGAATACCCACCTAAGCTACTCTACCGAAAGCTTAACCCCGCTCTTGCATCATGACAAACCCGAAGATGGTTTGGGTGGGTATACGGCCCTTCCCCACCTGGGAACCTTGTTTTCAGAGATCCTTGCCCCCCTTACAACTGATCTCTGGTCAGCAGTACGCTCAAGTGCAGAGCTTAATGGTCTAAGTCAGGGAGTTTCATTTCCGGCTGCCTACCGGAATCCGATGGTGACAAGATGTCAGACTCACCCAAGGCATATGAAACCAGAATCTCCGGGGCCGAAGACCCGGCATCCGTATTTTTAAGCAGCTAATCAAGGTGATGGCTGCACAAGGTTTTGAGTTCCGGTGTTTGGGAGCTACAGGAGCCAAAGATACTTTCTGTGATTTTTTTTTTCTTTCTTGTATATTCCAGGCTACTTCAGAGCACAACAGTTTCAAAACGTCGCCTCGGGGTCTTCAGCAACCTTAGCTCCTTGAGAGGACTGATTGGCAAGACACGTTTCCTAGATGCCAGACAGGAAATGGAAGCCAAGCACAGGAGTGTTTGGGCTCGCGGTGACCATCTTCAGCGTCACGCGAGCATCTGTCTGGCACCTTGCAGGCTGGTGAGGCGAGTGTGAAGCAGCGCGCACTTCATGGGGTTTCATATTTGGAGTGTAGCAAATGCTACCTAGGACACCGTGCTATCTGGGTATGACTTGCTAAGATGTCATTGTGTCCATTTGTCCATGAGACATCCCCCCACCCCCGCCCTGTGCTGTAAAGGTGCTGGTCCCCCCCATGCCCACCCCCAGATTCTCTGCCTGGATCCTGGACAGTGGGTCACGTGGCCTCAGGATGCCATTGGCTGCAATCCGGTGGGAAAGGGAGGTATGGGGGTGGGGGTCCTAGAGGGGAGGAGGGCGTCGGGAGGGGCCGGGTGGCCCCAGAGGGGATGAATGAAAGTGATGGGTAGGGTGCAGAGCTAGGGAGGAAGGTGTCACCAGCTACATGAGAATCAACAGCTTGGAGACCCTCTGTCACTCACAGATCAACCTGCCCGCCCCCCCCTCCAAATGCTTCCATGTGTTGGTATCAACTTGTCATTTTGGATTTTATTAAAATCACCTCAAAAACCTGTCCCTGTATCATAGGCAATCTGATGTCTCTGCCATGTCTCTAGGCATTCTGGGGGCTCTTAATTTCTCCTGCCTGCCTGTGGCCCCGATTCCTGTTGGATTCCCAGTCTCTGTTCTGTGCTATTGTTTTTCCTGCAAGATATCACCCCACCTCACTCTGCCCTGATCCCTTCTTATTCCAAAGAGCCATTGGCTCAAAGCTGGGGCGGAGCTGACTCCCAGACCCAGTTCAGCAGAGCCCAGACACATTGAAAGGACCCCTTTGCCTTCAGCCTGGTCTGGATCCTTTATACACACGCTGCTCCTCCTGCTATGAAAACAAAACATGCATCCTCTTCCCAGCCCGTTTCCCTCTCATCTCTCATCTCCTCCCCCCTCCGAGGCCTCTGATGCCCCCACTTGCCAGGGCAACACTGTGGGCATGGAAGGGAGAAGGGAAAGATCAGGGGAGGGAAAAAGAACAACTCCCCTGCAAATCTCCAGGATCTGGCTTCAGCATTAAATTCAAACGGCCAGAGATTGGATTCTGCAGGCATAAGCCACTTACATGCAAATTTGGGCAAATCATATGCAAATATCACATGTGACTCTGCCCTGGATTGCATCTGCTTAGAGCAGGCAAGTAGAGCTTATTGGTGAAGTGCGTTCAAGATGCGGGGACACAGGAACAAGAGAGGAGAATGGGGGATTCTTCAACTCCAACTGCATGCCGGCAACTTTTACGTATGTCATTTGCTCAACCAGCACTTCTTGAGTGGCTGATGTGTGTCTGGCATGGTGATGGAGGCAGTGAGATCAACAGGAAGCAGTGCGCCCCCCTCCCAGATCTTCTAGATAAGTCAGGACCCAAACAAGTACGATGAGGGGGTTTGCAATGGGAAGGCCATGCTTTGGAAAGACAGTGATGGTCACGTGTGCAGGATGCTGTGGGGACACAGGGCAGGCCATCTCATCAGCGCAGGGCATCTGGAAACCTCCTGGAAGCGGTGATGCCTGAGCTGAGCTTTGAGGGATTAAAAGGAGATACTAAGTGAATGAGGGTTTTGTATTTAGGGCCACGGGTGCAGCTGGTGGATGAGTGTGGCGCTGGGAGGGGTGCATGAGGCGGGGGAGTGAGGAGAGGGGGGCTGGTGAGATTCAGGAGCTGGATCATCAAGGGTTTCAGCCCTGAGCTAAGAAGGTGGAGGTCTAGCCTGAAAAATGAGGGTGTAAGCAGGAGAATAATGAGAAAAGGAGGTGTTTCAGGAAAGCTTGCGGACTGCAGCGTGGGGCGAGGGCCGGAGCCGGTCCAGGTGGGGCAAAGAGGCTGGTTGTGAGGGCTTAGACTGGGCCGTGGTGGGAGAGACCAGGAGGTGGACATTCTCAGGAAAATGATGTAGGGGCCCAAAGGAGTAGGATTCTGTGTTCAGTCAGTTGTGGAGGGTGATGGTAGGAGAGGGATCCTGGATGATTAGCAGGTCTGAGCCTTGGGTGATAGACCTAGGACCGTGGGAGAAGCAGGTGGAGGACAGTTCTATCTTGGACATGTTTGGCTTGAGGAGCTGCAGGGGACTCAAGAGTCATATCCAAGATGCAGGATGCCTCTCACTGTGTTGGGTCAGGTTCTCCAGAAGCAGGTGTTTCATCTGAGTGTAAGAATTGCATTACGGAAGAGCTCCCAGGAGAAACTGGTAGAGGCGTGGGTGGGTGGGTGGGTGGGTGTCCGGGAAGGGGACAAGGGCTAATGTCACACAGACACATCCAGATGACAACTGCTTCGCTTCCACCAATGAACTATTTTCATTCCTAGTTTGCAGGTGGGAACGCTCAGGTGCAGAGAGACTCCTGGCCAGGGCCAAGGTGCTAATATATTAGCAAAGAAACTAGGATTACCAGGTCCATCTGCCTCCAGACCCCATCCCTAGACATCATGATCCGCTGCCCCAGGCCTTCCAGGGGAGGGAGCATCCCGGCAAATGCTGCAACTGTCTTGGAAAATTTGTGGGGTGAAGTCAAGGATAATATTTTAGGTTTGTTAGGGGGTCACTTAATTTCCTTTGGCAAGAACATGGGAAGAGCCAGAGCCCAGACTCTGTGCAGGACAGACTGTCCTGGCCTCCCAGCTGCCCCAGTCAATGGGAGACAGAGGCTGGGTTCTGACAGTCCTGTTGCTAGTGGTTCCTGCAAGGGTAGTTTTGCAAACAATGCTGAGAAGCTGATTGTGGCAATAAATTACCATGTTAAAAGGAATTATTTTTATCATGGTGTTCTGGGGCCCTGAAGAATGCAGCAAACAAAGACAGGTTGAGTGGACTATTCTGTTTGTGTGGGCCTAGGGTGGAGGCCCAGATGCAGGTGTGTGTGTGTGTGTGTGTGTGTGTGTTCACATTCTTGCCTGCTCCTCAGCTTGAAATGCATTATGCAGGCGCTGGGCCCTTCCACCCTGGGGGGTTTCACAGTAGTCTGAGATGCCCTCTTCCCCAGAGACCTGCCTGCCCAGGACACAGCAAGAGAAACACTCCTTAGGGGATGATGTCTGAAGAGCCTATGGTTGAGACTCTTAACTCTAGGGAACAAACTGAGGGTTGCTGGAGGGGAGGGGTGGGGGATGGGGTAACTGGGGGATGGGCATTAATGAGCGCGCTTGATGAAATGAGCACTGGGTGTTGTAGGCAACTGATGAATCACTGAATTCTACCCCTGCAACTAATAATACAGGATACTGTATGTTAACTAAATTGAATTTAAATTAAAAAAAAAATCTTAAAAACAACAACAACAACAAGAGCCTATGGTTGGTCTTGATCCGAGAGCTACCTGACAAGAAGTCTGTGACCTTCCCTGGCCATCTTCCTTTGGAAAGACTGGCCAGGAAAGGCCCTTTCAAATGTCCAGCTGAGGTAGAGGTGGGAGCCTCTGCCTTGTTTGAGGAGAACACATCACAGAATACTCTGATTTACACGCTGTTCAATGTGTCAACTTTTGGTTAAAGCTAACATACTCAGAGCTGCAACAGCACTCAGGGAAAGAAAACAGAACATGACCAGCTCCCCCAGGAGCTCCCTCCTGCCTCCTTCCCGTCACTGAACAACCAGCCTTAGCTCCTCCTGACTTGCAACAGCAAAGATCAGCTTGGCCTGCCCTTGTGCATGATATAAAGGAATCACACAGGTACGTTCTGAAAGGAAGATTATAGACTTGAGTCCTGTAAAGTAAATGATAGGCTTCCGGGGTTACTTGTAATTTAAAGGAAACTTCTGGTGAAGTCTTTTGTAATTGGATTAATTGTCCTTGGACCTGAGCCTTGTGCACACTAAGGTTTCATAACATTGAACATGTCATTCAGGATTAGAGATTCATTTAGGGTCCTGGAAAATGGCCCATGTTGCAGACAGAGCCTAGCAAGGAATCACCAACCGAGTTTTTATGAAACAGGACCATCTTGCATTGCCTTCGGCCTTAGATTATTGATTCTCAACCTTGGCTGCGCATGGAAACCCCCTGGAGAGCTTTAAAAAATATTGATGCTGGGGGGTCTCTCCCCAGAGGTTCTGATGGTTCAACTTAGACAATTTTGGGCTTTTCTATTCTCAGAGTTGACCTGTAGGGTGTGAAAGAAAACACCTGTTCTGACACTTGTTAAAGATGGGAAGGCAGACTTAATTCAGTGGGACCACTGCAACGGGGTCTTGCAGTAGGGTAGAGAGACGGGGCTCAAGTCTGAATACAGTCAGGAAAAGTGGGGACTTACAGCCAAGGAGCAGGGTGGAAAGGGTCAGGAGTTGGAAAATTACTAAAAGTGTAGGGTAATTCCTTGCTCAACTGACCTAATACGATTCTTGCTGAAGGCAGGTCCGGGTGATCAGACACTACCTTATTAGACAAGGAACTGGATCAAGGTTCGAGAGTGATCAGAAGTTGAGGATGGGGGAGTCTAGCTAAACTATCTTCATAGCATTCTTTTTAATGCTTGGGCCATGCAAAGGTAGACACAGAAGTCCAAAAGTTGAGGCCTCAATGGAAAGAAGATTCACAGGAGCCTGACTATAGTTTGGTCAAGGACACTTTTTTAGTCAAGGGTATGGATCTGGGTAGAGAAGGTTCTGGGTGACTCCAGGGAGGAAGCATATGATGCATTTGCTACCAAGATGTTGAGTTCAGTGCAGACCCAGAGAAGAGGTCACTTCTCTACTCTCCTCCAGTGACAGCCCAGGCCCCTCTAGACTGAGATTTTTGTGATGACGATGGGTGGGGGGAGGAAAAGGAGGGTGAAAATCATGTGGCCTGGGAAACGTTGCTTAGTATCTCTGAGGCTGTTTTTTCATCTATAAAATGGGAGATAATATTAATAGTGCCGAACCCACAGGTTTCCTGGAAGCACTAAACAAGGAAAGGCATGTAAGCCATTTAGCATGGCGATGGGAACATTGTGATTGTTCAATCAAATGTCATCATTGTTAAAAAACGAAAAACAAAAAAAACAACCCAACCAAGTAAATTTGTTGATCTAATCTGCTTTGTTTTTTATTTATTTATTTTTAAACTTTTTTTTTTTTTAAAGATTTTATTTATTTGACAGAGAGAGACACAGCGAGAGAGGGAACACAAGCAGGGGGAGTGGGAGAGGGAGAAGCAGGCTTCCCGCTAAGCAGGGAGCCCGATGTGGGGCTCGATCCCAGGACCCCGGGATCATGACCTGAGCCTAAGGCAGACGCTTAACGACTGAGCCACCCAGGCGCCCCCTAATCTGCTTTATTAAACGATTCATGATCCAGACAGCAGCTCAGCTAGCAAGTAGAGGGGAGCACCAGGAAAGGCAAGGATTTTAAAGGCAGAGAGAAAGCATTACAAAAAGGAATTTATTAGCAAGGGCTGCATTGTTTAGGCAAGACCACCCTCCTAAGGGGGTAGCGGGTCTTTCGGAGGATTGCCTGCAAGAAATTCCAGTGTGTCTGGGTAAGGGTTACATTCCGGAGGGGGTTGAAACTGCAGTTAAGCTAGGTGTTAAATCTTGGTTTAGTGACGTTGGGCTTCAGCTTAATTAGCTCCATTATGGCCCCGTGGTTTTCTTTTTAACACCATCTTTATCCCCAATTATTGAAATCTGCCTCAGAGAGAGTATTTGTGACTTTTATAATCTTCAATTAAAATGTGCCCATCTGAGCTTGGCCAGAGAAGAACAGTGACATCACCTAATATTCTCTGGGCCAGATGGGCCTCTCTTTTCTGGAAACTAGTCCAGAACCTTCAGGGACCACAACCATGAAAACAAATCCCTGGGGCAAATAGTCTTAAAGGTGCAACCACCCCAAAAAGGAGGTCTAGGCCTGCTTAAAAACACAGGGTGAAAGAAGAGGTGTGTCTGATGGCTCATTCCAGCCTGCGTAAGGCGTGCAAATTGGAGACAGATGAATTTTTCTCAAGAAAAACTTAGTAATTCTCTTCTGAGAACACTGAAAATGTAATGGATTCAAGCCAGAATTCAGAATTTTGTAAAATCTCAAGAAGAAGGAAAAAACTTTCCTAGGGCTGAAAATGTAAAGAGGCACAGCTCCAAGGACTCTGTTGTCTTGGATTTTGATGAAATCCGGGTAAGGTGGACCCAGGGTGGAGATAGTCTAATAGGGAGCTCAAGGTCATCTACTCACATTCCATTCCAGTGAAGTGAAGGGGAAATTTAAACCCAGCCAAAGGGCAGG
This sequence comes from Leptonychotes weddellii, assembly GCF_054177405.1. Classification (NCBI taxonomy): domain Eukaryota; kingdom Metazoa; phylum Chordata; class Mammalia; order Carnivora; family Phocidae; genus Leptonychotes; species Leptonychotes weddellii. The sequence continues at coordinate 12,308,267 of NC_138369.1, forward strand.
CTTTGGGCTACTGAATGTCCAATCCCAGCTGGGTGACGTCCCTAGATGGTTTCCTCTGGGCCTGTCATTGTTCATTCCTTGGCTTTTACATTCTGCAGAACTTGAAAAGAATATTTATTTCCTTCTGATAGTCAAGAGCATTCTGTATGTAACATCCAGGGCGATACTGTCTCCATTTACTATACGTATTGTAGAAGATATATTCATAGTGACCTTCTTGCCTTTTAACAAAAGTTTATTTTTTTTCTCAGTATCTACCTCTGCCTCATATGACTCAGAAGAAGAGTCTTACTCCTATCTCCAGCTTCCAGGATAGATCCTGATTTGATAACCCGTATCCTTCCCAATGATTGCTTAGTTAATGACCCGTGCCTCAATTTTAGCCGATGAGAAGGGAGAGGAAGTTTGCTGGGTGTCCCCAGGAGACTTTGTTTTGTTCCTGAGTTGACTTGGAAACTTCTGTGTCTGAAAATGACTCTGGCCACTGCTGCTGTGATCTTGCTCCTAACCCAATAATGAAACCCCTTAAGACCACAGAGTGCAGTGATGGAAAGGACCTGGATCCTGAGTGACACGGCGGAGTTTCTGAGTATGCGGACTGGCACCCGACCTCTGGACCTCCAGTTATGTGAAGGAATGATTTTCTGTGTTGCTTAGCGTTTCCTGTTACTTGCAGCCCAAAGCATCCTAAATGCCGGATGAGGGGGACTCAGACGCTTGGGACTCAGAGGTTAAGTGAATTGCTTGTGGTCACCCAGCTATTAAGTAGTAAAAGACCAGACTGAAATCTACATTTCCCTACTCCTTATCCAGCTTTCTGCTTTCCTCCATCCCAAAGTGGCGATTTCACTCTTAGGAAATTAATCATAGGGTGTCCTGACATTGAATTGAATGCCCACATCTCATTAGGCCTTAGGGAGGCTAATAAAACAATGGCCAGCTATGGGCCCTGGCCTGTAGCAGACAGAGCTGTCCTTCCTCGCTGAAACCAAGCATGAGCTCCATGCGGAGAGATGTGGAGGTCTTGCCTGTCTCTCTGATTTCCCTCCCTCTGCCATCTTTGCTGAAATGTCCGCCCCATAACTTTTCTCAGCCCAGGCATCATATATTCTGATTTCCAGTTGCTCTAATCCATGCAGAATTGACCCACCTTTGCTTCAGACATCATGGTGGCATGTACATGCTCTTATCTTATCCCCAAGGTGCCTAACTGCACAATGATTTTACACATCTGTTGTGTCACGTGCTTTCATCTACAAGAATAGTGACTTAAATAATTAGGGAATTAGTTTCCCTACTTAATGAGAAGTTTCGTGGTTGGCAATTCCAGGGCTAGTTTAGCCCTTCCGTCCTGCATCAAGGATCCAGGCCCTTTCCTTCCTTGTACGTTCCTTACCATGCTTTGTATATTGGACACGATTCTTTCCACCATCAAAAATGGCTGCCATGGCCCCAGATGCCATGTCATCACACAGTGAGGTACAGAAACAGGAAAAGAAAGGGGACAGAAATCCTCACACCTTTCTCTCTCTTATTTTTCAGAGAAGACAATCTCTTCTCAAAGCTGCCTGAGAATTTGCCTGAGGCCACAGAGCTGGTGCTAGAGTGGAGTGGAGATTTAAATGTGACTCTGGACTGTCCAATAGAAATATAATGCAAACTACATACGCAGTTTAAATGTAGCTACGTTTAAAAAGTAAAAAACAGGTGATATTAATATATTTTATCTAACCCATGTATCCAAAAGATTATTTCAACATGCCGTCAATCTATGAATTACTTTTTTTTTTTTTAAAGATTGTTTCTTTTTTTTTTTTTAAAGCAATCTCTATATCCAATGTGGGGCTCGAACTTACAAACCCAAGATCAAGAGTTGCACACTCTACCCACTGAGCCAGTCAGACGCCCCTCAATCTACGAATTATTAATGAGATCTTTTACATTTTTTAATACTAAGTCTTTGAAATCCAGGGCGACCTTTATACTTACACATTGAGTATATCTCAATTCAATCACTATATTTTCATTGGAAATACTTGATCTGCATTTGTAGTTATAAAATTTATATTGAAAAACATAGATATACATACCCAAGTTGTTCCAAATAGACTAAAAGTTTCCCAATAGCTGAATCAAGTAGCAGTTTTCACATTTACAATTAAATGGATCAAGTTCAATAAAATTAAAAATCCAGTTCCTTAATCATGGTAGCCACATTTCAAGTGACTAAATGTATGGGGCACCATAGTTCTGGACCCTGTATGCTTAAGCTCATTTTTTTTTTTTTAAAGATTTTATTTATTTGACAGAGAGAGACACAGAGAGAACAGGGAACACAAGCAGGGGGAGTGGGAGAGGGAGAAGCAGGCTCCCTGCCGAGCAGGGAGCTCAATGAGGGGTTCGATCCCAGGACCCCGGGATCATGACCTGAGCCGAAGGCAGACACTTAATGACTGAGCCACCCAGGTGCCCCAACTTAAGCTTATTTTAATCAAATTCTCTGTGCCCTAATACATAGTAATGTGTTAGCAGGTGTCCACATATATTTAGGTGGTGCACAATTTCTATAGTTAGAAGACTGGCCTTGTAGTTGTTGCCCTGTTTCCAATTAGCTGTGTGACCTCAGGTGAGTCACTGTGTTTCTCTGGGCCTCTATTAACTCACTTGTTAGTGAGGGACTGTAATCTTCAGCATCTCTTCTAGCTCTAAAATGATGTATTATTTCTCTCTTCTAGAAGGGGAAGGAATAAGGACATTATTAAAACCCTGGCACTGAGGCACACACACATTCTCTCCGGTGAAATATATGAACATTGGTGTGGCCAGTCTCTGGCATCTGTCGAAAATGTTGTGGGCAGGCAGGACTCACATGGCATCTCTTCCTGTCATCCAATACTGAGAGTCCACTCATTGTATCTTTTTCCAGAATGCTTGGGACAAAAAACACTGAGGTATTGTCTGGGCTCCAAATACCAGGAAATATTGCTAGTTTGTTCCGTGTTCCCTTTTATACACCACCTTTTAAGGAAGAAAATCCTATACGTGGACAGAAACTCCTACATTGGTTCGTGCCATGGCTCTGAGTCACTGGGTTCCTGGACCAGGCTCTGTCCTTTTATATGTGAAAGAAGGGACCCTTGGTTCTCCCAGACTCTCCTCCTGTGAGTGTGTTTATACTGTGTGCTCCTGGCTTGTTAGTCAGAAAGGGGCTTTTGGTTTATCAGACAGCATAAAACCTCGACTATATTTTAACTCCAGAGCTACAAAAGAATGGTCAGGGGATTCAAGTCAAACTGAAGAATAACTATTGAAGCTTGAGGCTCAGCACTCCACATAATAATTGGGGTTGACCCAGAACTTACCTTTTGAATGGAGGATGTGGGGCTGTCAGTGGGATAAAATTTTAGGGCTCTGTGGGAAGGACCCAGTTCTCAAAAACAATTTTCCCAGACTGGTGACTTTTTACTACTAGAAGTTCGTTTTCTTGGGTCCCCTAAGGTGGGCGTAGTGGAAATAGCCTCCTTGCCCACAAATGAGAGAGTCTAGCCTTAGATTTGAACTTTGGAGAAGAGGGTTACTAAGAAATGAAATGGGAGCAGAGGGCAAGAAGGGGGCAGCCGGAACCAAGAGGACACTAAAGGAAGATGCTAAAGGTTGTCAGCCATTTTACGTTAAGCTAATGCCATACTGGAGTTTATACAGACCAGGAAATACATAAAGAACCTGTCCCAGGTTATGCTCTGCTTAAAGGAAACAGGAGTGTGGGGTTTAGTTCTCTCCTTTCTTTAATCAGAATGGCAATTGGCTTATTTTTTCATCTATTCATTCATCTTTTCATCCCTCAGTTGTGGCAGATTGCTTTCCAAGATGGACACCGCCAATTCCTACTAATGGGCTCTGCAATTTCAATGCGTGAATGTGTGGGAAAGGGGGGCACTCCTCACCCCAACAAGCAATTCCCCCGTACTGGCTGGGTATCCTACAGTTTGATGCAGGTCTGACAGTATTCTACCCCAAGGCATTGGGGTGAGATGCACAGATTGCACAGTGAGGGTTTGGCTCTCCAAGACCACCTGCACTGCAGCTGTCAATGGGAAGTCCAGGTTGGAGGTTCCCATGACCCCTTCCTTGACTTGGGTTAATTTACTAGGGCAGCTCACAGAACTCAGGAGACCCGTCTGCTCACTAAATTACTGGTTTATTTTAAAGGATATTAAAGGGCGCCTGGGTGGCTCAGTCATTAATGTCTGCCTTCGGCTCAGGTCATGATCCCAGGGTCCTGGGATCGAGCCCCGCATCGGGCTCCCTGCTCCGTGGGAAGCCTGCTTCTCCCTCTCCCACTCCCCCTGCTTGTGTTCCCTCTCTCGCTGTGTCTCTCCCTGTCAGATAAATAAATAAAATCTTTAAAAAATAAGGAGGATATTAAAGGATGCAAATCAACAGCCAGATGAAGAGATACATAGGGTGAGGTCCCAAACAAAGGAGTTTCTGTCCTTGTAGAGCTTGGGGTCCCTCAGGGTGGCAAGTGGAAGTGTTCCGGTTCACCGTCCGGAAGCTCTTTGAACCTGTCCTTTGGGGTTTTTAGAGAGGCTTCACTGCATAGGCATGATTGATGAAATCGTTGGCCACTGGTCATTGATTCAGCCTCCAGCCCCGCTTGGGACTGCAAGTTCCAACCTTCTAATCACATGGTTGGTTCTCATGGCAACCAGCTCCGCCCCCCCCATCCTTAGGTGTGGTCCAAAAGTCACCTTGTTAACATAACAAAAGGCACCTTAATAGCTATCAGCACTTAGGAAATTCCAAGACTTTTTTGGTTTCTGGGCCAAAAGCAAAGACAGAGACCAAATATATATTTCTTATTAGAAATCACAATATCACACCTGCCCTCCCTGTACAAACATGCCACTCTTTCCATCAAGTGCTGGGTTTATTTTCCCCTCCCCTCGATGCTGTGGAGAGGCTGGTTTGGGACTTCCTTTGATCAATGGAATATGCTAGAAGTGACATTGTGCCAGTTCTAGGCCCAGTCGTTAGGAGGCAGTGTAAAGCAGCTCGGGATAGATTACCGGATGAGAAGGCACATGGAGGAGGACAGGACATGCAGAGGAGCTTGACGTACCAGACTCTTCTGGGACCTTCCCACCCCGTCTGGAAGCAGGTGAGTGAGTGACCCCAACTAGTGCCACATGGAGCAGAAGAACACTGCCCATATTCACAGAATCATGAAAAATTTACATTGCTGTGGTTCTAAGCCATGATGTTTTGGGGTGGTTTGTCATCCAGCGGTACATAACTGAATGTTTACCATATGTTTTTGGCAGCTATGTTTAAGGGGGTTCCCTTTTACTCCAATTTTCTAAAATAGGTTTTTGACCGTAAATAGGAGTTGAAATTTGTTAAATGATCTTTTCTGCCTTTATTGAAGTGATCATGTGATTACTTTTCTCCTTTAATCTATTAGTCTTTGATTTGCTATGAAAATTTTGATAGCTTTTTAGCAGAGGTCTTGCGCATTTTTCATTAAATTTATACCTAAATGTTTTGTTTTTTGATACTATTATAAATGGTATCCTAAAAATTATTTATTTTCTAATTATTTGTGACAGTATATGCCAAGAATGTTATTCTTATATATTGACCTTGCATGCTGTGGCTTTGCTAAGCTCACTGATTAGTTTTAGTAATTTTTTCGAAGATTCCTTAGGATTTTCTATATACACAATCATACAGTCTACAAGCAGGGATGGTTTTTTTTTTTTTTTTAAGATTTTATTTATTTTTTAGAGAGCGAGCGAGAGAGAAACAGCATGAGAGGGGAGAGGGTCAGAGGGAGAAGCAGGCTCCCCGCTGAGCCGGGAGCCCAATGTGGGACTCGATCCCAGGACCCTGGGATCATGACCTGAGCCGAAGGCAGACGCTTAACCATCTGAACCACCCAGGCGCCCAACAGGGATGGTTTTACTTCTTCCTGGCCAGTGTTTATGCCTTTTGATTTTTCTTGCTTTATTGAAATTGCTATGATTTCTTAAACAATGATGGATAGAAGTGGTAAGAGTTCACATATCCTTGCCTTGTTCCTGCTCTTAGGGGGGGGAAAAGTATTTATTTTTCATCACTAAGTACCATATAAACTTTAGGTTTTTCATAGATGCCCTTTATCAGGTTGAGAAATTTGCCTTCTAGTCATTATTTGCTGGAAGTTTTTATTTTGAATGGGTGTTGAATTCTGTCAAAGAGTTTTTCTTCATTAATGAGACATAATTCTTTTATCCTGTTAATGGGAGTGAATTACAATGTGGTCTGCAGCCTCTAAGATGGTCCCCAGAAACCCTCTCCACCTGGTATTCATGCCTTTGTGTAATTCCCTCTCCTGAGAATTACCTGGCCTTAGTGATTTGCTTTATAGTGAATATAATGCAGGAGAGGTGGGGGCACAGGACTTCTGAGATTAGGTTATAAAAAGACTGGGGCTTCCCTCTTGGGTGACTTCCCTCACTCATCTGCTCTGAGGAAAGCCAGCTGCCATGTTGTGAGCTAACCGTGGAGATGTCCACATGGCATGGAATAGAAGGAGCTTTGGCCAAGAGCTAGAGAGGAACTGAGGGCTTCAGTCCAAGAGCCCATGAGGAATTGAATCTTGCGAGTAACCACATGGGTGACTTTGGGAGCAAATCCTTTCTCAGTTAGATCTTCAGATGAGACCACCACCTTGGCTTACCTTTTGACTATAACCTCATGAGAGACTCTGTGCCAGAGAACCCATTAAAAGGCACCTGGATTCCACACCCACAGACAGTGAGAGAATAAATGTTCATTGCTTTAGGATGCTAAATTTTGGGGGTTATTTCTTTATGCAGCAAGAGATAACTAATATATACATCAACTACTTTTTGAATGCTAAATAAATCTTGCGTTCTTGGGTTAAATTCCATTTGGTCATGATATATTTTCCTTTTATACCTTCTTGGATTTGACTTAGTAATATTTTTTAAAGATTTTTGTGTCCAGGCTCATGAGGGTTATTGGTCTGTATTTCTTTTGTAATGTCTTTGTCAGCTTTTGATATTAGAGCTATGCTAGCCTCATGAAATGAAATCTTTCCTCCTCTATTTCTTGGAAGAGTTTATGTAAGATTCATATTATTCCTTCCTCAAATGTTTGCTGGACTTCACCAGTAAGCCTACAGTTTTCTTCTAGTAAGCCCCCTTTTCTCCCCTTAAGTATAAATTCAATAATCTTATAGGTATAGGTCTATTCAGATTTTGTTTCTTCTTAGATCACTTTTTCCCCTTCTCCAGCGTTAAAGATCAAAACCGAAAGTATATGGGTTGTCTATCAAAAGAAAGGCAACCATGGCATAATAGGAATTCCTAAAGTTGCTTAGTACAACAGGACTATGCAAGGTAAAACGAGCGTGTTGGGTGGAAATGCATTTGTAGAGAAGAGTTCAAGGGACCAAGATGGTGGGAAAAGGCAGCCTGGATGAAAGAGTTCTGTTGGAGGAGAAGAATGAGAAAGTTTTAGGAGTTTTAGGGTACTAGAGAGTTGAGAGCAGAAGAATTTAATGAGTTGTTATGGCCTAAATAGGATTCCCTGGTATCTGTGAAAGAAACAAGCATTAAAATTAAAATTTGTGTCCTACCAAGCTGAAGTGAAGTCTTTTAGGACACCACCACTATGAGTGTTTGGGACATAGGGCAAGAGGGATGAATGCTTTGTAAGCATTGCAATTCCTTTGCTCTGTTTAACTTCCTGAACTTCATTAAAATAACTTTTTTTCCAGGGGAGCCTGGGTGGCTCAGTCAGTTGAGCATCTGCCTTCAGCTCAGGTCATGATCTTGGGGTCCTGGGATCAAGCCCCACATCAAGCTCCCTGCTCAATGGGGAGTCTGCTTCTCCCTCTCCCCCCTGCTTGTGCTCTCTCTCCCTAACTCTCTCTCAAATAAAATAAATAAATAAATAAATAAATAAATAAATAAATAACCTCTTTAAAAAAATAACTTTTTTCCTGAACTTCATTAAAATAACTTATATACTTTGCTCCCATTGCTTCATAATACATCGCTCCAAAACTTAGTGACACACAAGAACCATTTGTTATTACGCTCACGGATTCTTTGGGTCAGGAATTTGAATAGGACATAGTAAGGGCAAGTTGTCTCTGCTCCACATGGTCTCAAAGTCTCAGTTCTCTCTAACACCCCTTTTTCTCTGCCCACTATGCTTTCCGGGTCGATTGAAAGCCTTAGCTTCCTTAACACACTCTGCATTTCTCTTGCCAAGGTCCTTCCTCCACACACACATGCTTCCCAGCCCAGAATGCTCTTCTCATATGTCCTTGGCTGATCAATTTCTTCACTTTTTTGGGGGGGCTGGTTAGATGGGGTCCTTCCTGACCTTTCCACCTGTTTAAGTGCCCTTCCTCTGGGTTCCCATCATTCTATGTACTTCCCTATCATGAAACATATCATGTGTAACTTCCTGATTCTAATGTCCAACTCCCCAACCAGGTTGCTTGCTCTGTGAAGCTAGAGATGGCCTCTGTCTGTTCAAGGGCTATCCCTGGCAGCTGGCACATATTTACTAGTTGAATGCATTAATAGACAAGGCAAGCTTTGTTATTCCCATTTTACAGAGGTGAAAACAGGGTGCAGGAGAATAAGAGCCAGCCCAAGTCATGGTCAGTTCTTGACAAAGCTGAGTCTAAGTGCAGGTCATGCTGCCAACCCAACACCCTCATGCATTCTGGCAACAGGTCATCAGACAGGTTTGTGGCAACCCCCCACAGCTTTGGTGCTTGGTACTCTGCCAGCTGTGTCCACTGTCTTTCCAGCCTGGAAATGCCAGGCAACTGGGACCGTGGCAGAAAAAGCCCCGGTTATTAACTTATTTTTATTCATTTTTCCATGAACCACCCAGCAGAAGATTATGCCATTAACTTGTCTTGGTAAGTACAGCCAGAGAGATGCACGCTCTATTCCCATGATTAAGTCTCCTTTTCAACTAAAATATTGATTGTAATTAGGAAATAAGGCCTAGGGAGGGTGCTGGGAAAAGTGGCAGTAGGATGTGGAGACAATAGGCTTTTGTGAGAAGAGGAGAGAGTGGCAATTCTGTCTCCTTGTGTTGCTGGCATTCTTCTTTCCCACATAGAGTGGTGACAAATTGGTTTCTTTTTCTTTTTTTGAATTGGGGAAAATAGTACCCACAAAGTACTTAAATCAGGGATAGAACGAGTCTGACATCCAGACAGCTGGATCACCCTGTCTATTTAGCAGCTGTTATTCGTGGGTGTTGAATCAATACTATTGAACCCCCAGATTTCCCAGACTGGACACTTCCAGATGCCCAGCTCTGATGCAGGGGGACCTGGGAAGTGAGGCAGGCCTGGACCAGTCACAGCTGGACCTGTGAGATGGTAACCAAGCAACAAGGCACCCAGGGCCATGTGGCAGGATGGCAAGCAGAATTCAAGATGGCAGCCCCTCAAGGCAAAGTAAGAGCAAGGTCCTGAGATGGAGAGCTCAGAGGGCCAGAAAAGCAGGAGGAAAAAAAGCACCTGGTTACTAGAGATGAGAAATCCAGATGGGCATGGGAATTTCTGAATTCCATAGCAACCTAGTAGCAACGAACTATCCTTGATACAGAAGCCAGATCCTAGCCCACAGAGGAGCTTGCCATACTCTTCCTTTTAAGGATGAAACCATTTTAATACTCGATAAATAAACACAGGAGCACTTAACAAACGAAGCCATACAAATGGCCATTAAGCATATGAAACAGGTCTCATATTTTTTAGTCATCAGGGAAGTGAAAATTGAAACCGCAGTGAAAAACCATTTCATGTCACTGGATGGCTAATCTTAGAATGGCACCTCCTGCTGGAGGGAAGGCAAAATGGTAGAACCACTTTGGAAAATGGTTTGACAGGTTCTCATAAATTTGAACACATAAATGACCACCCTATGATCCAGTAGTTCCATTCTTAGACATTTACCCAAGAAAAATGAACACATGTCCACAAAATTATTTGTATATGAATGTTCAGAAGCAATTTTATGTAAAAAGCCGCAAACTGAAAACAATCCAAATATCCATCAACTTGAGACTAGATAAATACATTTTCCATATAATGAAATACATTCGGTAATTTAAAAGAAAGAACTAATGGTATATGCAAGAGGGAGAATGAATCTCACAGGCATTATGCTAAGTAAAAGATTCCACAGTCGTTTCTAGGTAATTCAAGAACGGTTGAAAACTCATCTGTGGTGATGGAAATCAGAATGTGGTTGGGGTTGGAGAAGGTGACCGGGAGGACCTGAGGGAATGTTCCAGGGTGACAAAAATGTTCTATATTTCACTTTGGGTGGTGGTTCCAAGAGTATAGACAACTGTCAAAATCTATCACCTAAAATCATTGTGCTTTGCTGTGTGCAAATTATATCTCAGTTAAAGCAAAGTCATAGGCAACTTGCAATCTCCAGGTCTAGAATGACAAATACAAAGATCACCTACTGCTATTTCCGCTTCTGCTCCCAGGGCAGTAATTATTCATTGATTTCAGCATTCTGTGCCCTTGAGCTTCAGTGGTGCTTCAAAATACACCACAGTATGGCTCTGTGAGCAGCCTCTATCAATCCACCAATCTGTTAGGAGTCAAAGTCGATAGAATGATATTGCTGTTACTGTGGCCATCGACTTGTTTCTTTAGTTTGGTGAGGCCTGGAGAAATTCAAGTTTTTTATAAAAATGGTGATCCACAGAGAAGTGTTATAACAATTCATATCCCACTTTCCTAATCGCACCACTAGCACCACTGAAGTGTATTTCCTTCTACTCTGTTGTCCTAGGTGTAATTTAGCATACAAGTGTGGGTCCTGGTTCTCTCCTCCTAAGCATTCTTCTTGGTTACTAATAGCTTTCATCACTTCTTTTTATTTTCTCAAATGGTGGCATAATTCTCTGAGGTGCTGCACTGTCGTTTACTGACGCTTTCCTATGGTGGCAACCACCTGTCCTCCCTTTTTATTCATACGATGTGGGAGGTGGGTATTGAGTTATGGGCTGTAGTAAATCTTCACTGAGTGCCTGCTACAAGTAGGCACTGCATTCAGCATTTTACGTATATTTTATTTAATCTTTACAACCACTGTTTAGGGCAGGCACTAACGATGCTTTATGGATAGGGAAACTGAGGCACAGAGCCATTAGGGAACTCACGCAGGGCTACACTGCCGCTAAGTGGCAGTGTTAGGACTGAACAAGATTCCCACTCTTCGAGAGTAGCAAGTGGGAAGACCAAGGTACTCCCTGGAGAGCAGGGAGCCTCAGATGTGGGGGAAGCTGGTTCTCCTGGCCTAATGCCACCAGCTGGAGCAGCCCATTCCAGTTAGGCCAAACCCCACTTATCTGCTCCCGCTGGCCCTCCTCAGCATCCAGAGAATGACCTGATTTGTTATTGGGATGCACCGTGTGCTAATTCACTCCAGGGATTCCTGGGGGCCACTGGGTGGCTCAAGATTAACTCAGCAATCCAGAATCTTCCATCGAAGAGGCAGATGCTGGGAACATCCTGCCCTCAGTGTCTTCTAGTTCATGGTTCTCCTCTGCTCAAGTCTTAGGGGCAGAACTCTGGATGCTGTCAAGTATCATTTAATCATTGGAGCAGATTCAGGTTTGGGTTTTTTTTTGTTTTTGAACAAGGCCTGGGGATTGTTTGCTCATGGGTACTCCTGTGGCCTCATTCTTAGCAAAGAAAGCACTGAGTAGTGAGGTGGTTTGTTCTGGGCCTTTCTTTCACCATATATGAAATGGGGTAATAATGTCCACCTCACATGGTAACGACTGTCTAGTACCTGCTCCCAGCTCTCCATGCATGGGGCGGGCACTGTGGACTCAGGTGTGTCCACTCTGCCCCTGCCTCTCTGGCTAGAGCTGGTGGGCCATGAGGGTACCCATACAACCAAGCACTGTGAAATCTGGTAGCTGAAACAACAATTTCTTTTTTTTTTTTTTTTTTTTTTAAAGATTTTATTTATTTATTTGAGAGAGAGAATAAGAGAGAGAGCATGAGAGGGGGGTGGGTCAGAGGGAGAAGCAGACTCCCTGCCGAGCAGGGAGCCCGATGCGGGACTCGATCCTGGGCCTCCAGGATCATGACCTGAGCTGAAGGCAGTCGCTTAACCAACTGAGCCACCCAGGCGCCCCTGAAACAACAATTTCTTATCACCCCCAAGTCTGTGGGTTGAATTGGGCTCAGCTGAGCAGTTCCTACTTGAGGTCTCTCATACAGTTTCTGTCAGACGGTGACTGGGGTCATCAAGAGGGCTCACTCCCGTGACTGGTCGTTGGTTCTGGCTGCTGGCTGGGAGGTCAGCATGCCTAACATGGCTTCTCCATGTGACCTGGGGGCTTCTCGCAGCACGGGAGCTGGGTTCTAAGGGCGAGTATCCCCAAAGGAAATTTTCCAAGAGACTCAGTCATGGATGCTTCAAGGCTTCTTATGATCTAAGGGGATGAATATTGAGAGGCATGGTCATTGGTGGTGGGAGGGACATTTGGGGAAACTAGCTACCCCATTTCGGGGTCTTTTCCAGCTCCACTATTTCCCATTTACTTTGTAACAAACCATTCTCTGTGCCTGGTAACGTGTCATGTCCCTATCTGTTTTCTCATTTCATCCCCATGACAATCTTTGGAACTCCCACTTTCAAGATGAGGAAACCAGTTACAGGTTAGGTAACTTGGCCAGGATCCCTTTCACTGCAAGGCCAGTTCTCTCTGCCTAGTGGTTTGTGACTAGGAACCAGAGAGCTGCCATCAATTGAAACCCCACCCACGTTCCTAGCATGAGGCTGGGTCCCCAGGAGAGGCTAAACGTGTGCCTCCTAATGAAACACAGGTCTTTTCTTTGAGAACTCACCAAAAGAAAGGATTGCCTTGAGTCTGTCTCCCTGGTTCACAGGACTTGAGAAATGCAAACACATTCTCACTTACTGACTGTATGCAAGACAGAAAAAAAAAAAAAAAATCTCTCCTCAGACAGCCATCTTGGAAAAGAGAAGTCCAGAGCTCCTTTGCTGTAGACATGGGTTGACGTCCACGCTTTGCTGGCAGGCAGTGGGTCTAAGACTGTGTGGTCACAGAGGAGGATCTCGACAGTGGAGCAAGCTGGGGAATTAATCTTTTCTACCACCGAAACATTGACTCCAACCCATCCTGTCTAAGCATGTTGCTGCCCACACTGAAACAGGCAGCATCAATTAAACACCCCTAAAAATACCCTTCACAGAGGAACTCGTGAGAACAAATTGCCTTGACAAAAGTTATTTTCCCCGGGATTCTTCCTCTCTCAGGGCCTTGAGGGAGCTTTGCCTGGGCAACTGGTCATCCAGCCCTGCCTAGGTAGGGGAGGAAATCCTGGAACCTCTGAGCTTCCTCTCTTGGTCTCCCCTAACAATTGCTGTTCTGCCCAGCACTTTACAGTTTATAAAGCCCTTTCACATACTTCCCTCCCCAGAGACCTTGTGAGCCGGCTATTATTCTTATTTTACAGGAAAGGAAAAGCAAGTGGGAAGAGGGAGAATAACAGGCTCAAAGAAATGTAGTTCGTAGAGGTCAAAGCTAGAACCTGAATGACAGTCTTCAGACCCCAAAAGCCAGCCCTTTCTGCTCTTCTACAGCCCCCGTGCACCGTAGTTACCCTAGAGCATCCCCTGCACTGGGAGAGCCCACCATGGCCCCCAAGGAACAGCACTGAGCTACTCAGTCTTGGTCCTCCGCCCGCTCTGGGGTCTGCTGGTCACCTCAGTGGCGCCAGTTGGAGAACAGGAGCCACCTCAGCCAGGGCACTCCAGCTCCTGGGTTTTAGGCTGTGTGTTGCATAGCACAAGCTGTAACCATGAAACTTAACGTTTTTCTTCCCACCTTAAGTCTTTCGGAAAAAAGTTCCAGCTAAATATAACAAGGATGCCCTTTGGCACATCTTGCCAATCCTGCAAGTGACTCATAGACCTCCCTCAAGACACCCAGGGATACAGCGGGTGCCATGTCGTTAAAAATACCCACTGGAAGGTGCTGGAAGGTGTCGCAGATGGACCTAATGAGCTTGCCCAGCTTCTCCAGACTTGCAGTCGTGTGGGCTGAGCGAACCTGGCAGCGGGTGGGTTCACACGGGACTTCCTCTGGGCCTCGGGCCTGGTTATCAAACCAGGTGCCAGCCTTCCCAAACACCCACAGAGCTGACCAGGCAGAAACATGGGCAAGAGATCAGAGCAGCAAGGAGCCAGCCTCATTCCGTGCACGAGTTCTGTTCTGCAGACCTGACAGCCCCAGAGGCACTGCCTTAGATGAGGGTTTATTAGAGGTCTGCTCTGGGGACCCCGTAAGGGGGCAGAGAATTCAGGATGGGGTGGGGGGAGGCTGAGCAAATATGAGGGTTCAGCTGAAGTCTTGTCTCAGTGGAGCTTGGAAGCATGAGTTGCTTCACCTGGACGTAAAGCCTTTGGCCTTTGCACACCCGTTATCAGTCACCGCTGGCTGTGGGTTGCCCTGGGGAGGGCAGAACCTTCCAGGCTTTTCTGGGTGAGGTGTTCCCTTGGTTGGGGATGATTCTCTGGAGAAGGGAACAGCTGTGAGCTGGAGACACTCACAGCAGCTGGGGGACAGGTGCACTGGCCAGGTAAAAAGCAGCTGGGTGAGACACCACCTGCCTCTACTAGGGGCTGTTTCTTATCTGCCTTAAAATCAAATTAATCAAGGCATCTGATGTCAAGTCCTTTGCTCATAGCAACACATTATTTTCTATCTGTCCCAAAGGCAGGAGGAAGCCAAATATGGTATCAACTCCTTTATCTTTCATCTGGCTTTACATCTGATTTTCTGTGCATAGGGCCATCCCTACGATGGAGGAAGAAGGAAAAGCATAATTATAAGTGACTACTCTTCCCCCTTACCTGCTCAGCTCCCACCACCCACACCCCCTTTCTCAGGGCACGTGCCCAAGCGTGCTCCCTTGCCCCACACTTCGGGTTGGTCTTGTTCTTACTTCACAACTCTCTTGGCTATATCAGAGGCCTGCGCAACAGCAAGAGCCTTCCCCATGACCAGGCTAAACATGACCTTGACTGAGTTCACCCCTGGCTGTCACCTCTGGGAAGCCCCTCTTTGCACTTCAGACCCCGCTGACTCCTCCTGCGGCAGAGTGACAGCAGTGACCACAGCCCACCTTGTATTAGGGTCCCCGGTGGAAGCTTGGGAAGCTGCCAAGCATTGTGCTAAGTGTAATGTGCATAAATGAGCTCATTTAGCAGAGCACGCATGTATCAGTTGAGATGAGTTTGGTCTTCAGTAACTTTCTGAGTTCCAAGTAGCTTAAAGAATAAAGAGGAGGGGCGCCTGGGTGGCTCAGTTGGTTAAGCGACTGCCGTCGGCTCGGGTCATGATTCTGGAGTCCCGGGATCGAGTCCCGCATCGGGCTCCCTGCTCGGCGGGGAGTCTGCTTCTCCCTCTGACCCTCCTCCCTCTCATTCTCTCTGTCTCAAATAAATAAATAAAATCTTTAAAAAAAAAAAAAAGAATAAAGAGGAACCATTTTCTACAGAACGAGAAATCTAGAGGTCAGTCAGTTCAAACCATCGTCAGCCACTGCATCCGGTTCTCACAGCCTTAACTGGTATCTCCGACATCCTTCCCCTAACACACCTACTCCATGTGGCCTTTCCCTTTAGCAGCGTCGCAACTGAACAGAGTTCTTGACCCAGCGAGGTGTCCCACACTGTGATTTCTGAGGAATCTGAGTCCCTGTGGTCCTGCCTGAATGGGGTTGTCGAAGTCTTCCGTTAACTTTTTTGTCATGCTGGGCCTGACGTAACCAGGTGTTGCCCTCCCTGTCATGTAGGCGGCATTGCTCCCAGTTATTTATATAACAGCACCTGTCACTGCAGCCTACTGCGAACACTCTTTATGCCTGTTCACCAAGTGGCATGAAGGCACTGACATGGACAGGTGGCAGCCTCAGTTTTCAATATAGTGGCACCCTTCTTTTGTTTTCTTTCATGGGTGTCTGACCTCAAAGCCAGCAGAGATGAGTTGCAGAAATAATATGCCACTCTGGATCCCACTGGGAAACTGAACTCAACTCACTTGATTTAAAAGAAGAGACTTTGGTGGGGGACCACTTACAGAGGGGAGGGCAGGGTTAGGGGGCCTAACGCAGGATGTCGAGGTACACAGAGACTAACGCAGAGCAGAAAGCAGATACCACCCCTTGGTTTGAAGGGGTAAAGGGGGGAAATAGTGTACTTGAGCCCAGTGAGGGTGGAGCTGAGGTTGGTGGGGGGGTGTCACTGGGCTGCAGCCATATTATGGGAAAAAGTAGCCCCTGGCAGACACAACACCAAAGCTTGGAGGAAATGGGGAAGAAATGCCCTGCTCACTTTCTCCTCCGGCCTCCACTTACCTGCTTGTGCTGTTCCCTTGGCTGATCCAGAGACTAGCCAGCATGGGAGGCCAAGAGAGGCAGTCTGCAGGGCTATCTAGCAGGGCAGGAAGTGGGAGAGTGGATCTTTAAGAATAAACACAGAACAATCAACACACATAGGAAATAAAATCATTTGCAAGTGGGTGGTTAGGTGTCGTAGCAAGAGATGCCATCCCACTTCTACCCACTTAGTTGCCCAGACCCAGGTATTCTGCCTGTGGGATACCCAGCCCCAGATACTGGTTTCTAGCTCAAAGCATAGACTCAGTCAATGGGATAGCAGCCCAACCTCACAAGAGGCTTTCTCCAGCCAACGCTGTTACTGGGTATTTCTTAAACATTCTAACCTTCTGTAAGACCAGCGAATGCCCTATTTTCCATCTGGCTTCCTTAGTTCTTTCACTCTAAAATAAATTCCTTGCTGAGATGCAGTGTGGTGTGGAATACCTCAGTGGTGGAATAAAGTATTCAGTAAGTCTACTGATGATGTTGTTGGAAGGAACATGGTACCCATGGAAGGCAAATTCAAATCCAGAGTGGGCTTTTATTACCTGAGGACAAATCATTGCCTCCTTCAAGATGGAAGTGTAAACAACCTGCCACTGGCTACCTGGCTATTCTGGTGATGTAGGTGCCCAGCTGTGGCCTTTGCTGCTAATTGGGGAAACAGTAGTGGCGGTAGCCAAGTCAGCTTGGTGAGGGAGAGTCCCTGTTCTTGAGCTCATGTATGATCTCTGTCAGTGCCAATATAGTCCCTTTGTCTGAGAGCCCAGTGGGGTGGTAGAAGTGATTGAATCCATAGTCAGATTATCCATCTCACTTTTGAAAGCCTCCTCCCCAGAAGAGCCCTTTTTGTGACTTGTCCACATGAAGCACAACATCACCACACACTGTGCACCCATTCTAAGAGGCCCATTCCAACATCTCCCCCCACAAATTTCCTTGACACTAAGCCTCCAATGTTGTCCCTTCCAAATTTCTGACCAATTAGCCAAACTATTAGCCATAGCCCATGAATCAAGATGGATCCATTCCTCTGGCCATCTTCCCTTCAAGTAAAAGTAGATAACTCAAAGTTCTTTCCTCTGGGAGTATTACTTCTTATTGTCCTTCAAAGCTACCTCTGAATGAGTCCATAGAAGTTCAGAAAATAGAAAGCCATCTGTAAGCTACACTTGACCATTTTTCTTTTCAGTCAAGGCCTCAGGAATTCCCTACGAAGCTGTAGGTGTGGGTTGAAGGAGAGGTGGCAATTTAACCAGAGAAGATACATCTTGCTCACACAACTCATCAGTGGCTTCAGAACTACTCATGTCCATTTTATATGTACTGTTTTCACTTTCACTGTGCCTGCTTTTACAGCTTGGTATATCAGATAATATCCAGTTATTCACGGGAAGTTCAGATCTCATGGTATTTGGTGCCCTTCAATCATGCATTTGGTCTCTACTAAAGCTCAGAAGCAAGACAAGAATTGTTTCCCAAAAGGCAAATGGTTATCTGTGAAGAAGACTTGGTTCTTCTCTTAAACCCTTGGGTTTGCACTATAATTGTCCTATTGCTGTATACTTTGCATAACATCCCAGTCTCCCAAACCTAAAGTGAACAATGTTGGATCTTCTGGCCATTGGCTCGAAGAGACAGAGCTCCTTGCACCACAACTTACACTAGCTGGAGAGCTGAGTCTTGCCCTGGGCCTCATTCAAAGCTGGTTGTCTTTTGGGTAACTCGGTTAATAAGTTGGAGGAACACATCCAATCATAGCAAATATTCCCTCCTAAATACAATGAAGCCCAATGAGTATTATGCCTTTTTCTTAGCGTTGGGTACAACTACTTGCCTTTCACTTTAGGGGAGTTATTGCATCATTTCCCAGATTACTGTATTCCCAGAAACTTCACCAAGGTGTCAGGACCTAGGATTTCCATGGGATTTCTCTCTCACCTTCTGGCATGCATGTGTCTTAGCAAAGCCTCTTAGAACACTGTCTACTTCCTGCTTTTTAGATTCTAGAAGCATGATATTATTGGGGGAGCATATGATATCTTATGGGATGGCAAAACAAGCAAGATCCCTATAGACTAAATTATGGCTCAGAGTGAGAAAGTTGACATAGCCCTGAGGCAAATGGCGAAGGTGGACTGTTGTCCCTGCCAAGTGAAAAAAAACAGCTTCCAGTTTTTCTCTGTTTATTAAGATAGGAGACTTTTTTTTTTTTTTTTCCTAGATGAACAGCTACAGTTCCAGAAACTATGTTTATTTATTACTGGTTAAAGATCTATGTTTGAACAGTAGTTGCAATTGGGGTCCTCTCTTAACTAAGCTTATGATAATTTGTTGTCTTTATCCAAGACCCATTTTTAAATCTTCATACATTCTTTTTTAAATTGGTGAGTTAAATGGGGGATAGGATAGAAATCAATACCCCTATATCTTCTACATCTTTCAATATTTTTAACATTAATTTTTATTATTTTTTAAAAGATTTTATTTATTCATTTGAGACAGAGAGAGAGAGAGAGCATGAGCAGGGGGAGAGGCAGAGGGAGAAGGACAGGGAGAAGCAGACTCCCCGCTGAGCCAGAAGCCCGATGTGGGGCTTGATCCCAGGACCCTGGGATCATGACCTGAGCCAAAAGCAGATGTTTAACCATCTGAGCCACCCAGGCACCCCTAACATTAATTTTTAATTCATATTAACTAATTTTGGTAATTTTCTCATGGATGTAGACTTGTTTTTTGGTTCATAATTTTGGATTGCAAGAGAAGCTCTGGGGCCTCCTTCATGACTCTTTGTACTACAATTGCCTTTAATCCAAGGTTGGAGAGTCAGTGTGGGGGTTCTTCTTCTTGATGAATATGTTTATTCCAACTGTATACTCAGGAACTGGGAAATTGGCCATTATGTGCTAGGGTAGAAGTGTGTTAGAAATCAGCAGGGTGACTGGGGTGGACTAGTTCTTTCTGGTTCCAAAGGACCATTGAGGAACCCTGAGCCCCTCAGAGTAGATGTCCAATTCTCCTCAAATGGTCTGACAATTTCCCTTTTCTTTCTTTTTTTTAAGATTTTATTTATTTATTTGACAGAGAGAGAGACAGCAAGAGCAGGAACACAAGCAGGGGGAGTGGGAGAGGGAGAAGCAGGCCTCCCACCAAGCAGGGAACCCAAAGCAGGGTTCAATCCCAGGACCCCAGGATCATGACCTGAGCCGAAGGCAGACGCCCAATGACTGAGCCACCCAGGCGCCCCTGACAGTTCCCCTTTTCCTAGGACAGAATTACCCTGGGGAACAGTCACACGTCCTTTGGGAGAGTGGTAATTGCGAGGAGTGGGGGGAGCTTGAGATTTGAATTTCCCCATGAAAGTGACTTCTTCAGGTGGCATAATCACAGGGCCTCAAGCAAGGCAGGAAGAGCTTCTTCAAATTGGGGAGGAAGGGACACTTTCTGGCAAGAGTGGATTAGTAGAACTTGGCATCTTTCTCACTAAACTTCCCAGTGCAACTGGAAGAAGCCGGTTTATCCCAGGCTCGTTATAAGACATGACGTACATACTTTTGATATTATCACATTATCAAGGGTCCCTGGGTTTTCTAAATAACGCAGATTTGGGAACTGCTCTGATGTCTCAAGTTAAGCTCTAGTTGGCCAAACTAGAGGTTTGGGGTTATAATGTCCAATAGGATCATAGTTAGCTGCCAGCCTATTTGAGTTCATAGACCCCATGATCACTTGGCTACTCCAAAAACCTCGGTGGTCAGTCTACTCTGAGTGCCTCCCCAGTCCCTTTGCTGACTGCTATACCCTGAAGCATCTTCTAGTAGCTAGTGCTACCTCTTGGCCTTAGCCAATTCTGCATCCCTTCAACCCCCACTGACATCAGGGAGCCCATTTTAATGCAGTCTCTCCCCCTAGCACGTCCAGTCTATAGGTAAGAGCTACAATAGCACCTTCCAAAGATTCTGATTCTTTCCTCATTTGGAAAGAATCTACTTTGGCAAGGAGAGTATCTCCAGGGTCCTTTCAAGGTACATAATTAGGGAATAAGTAAGTGGATCTCATAGAATTAATCCAGTCCAACATTTATAGCTATCTCTCCTCTACATCAGAGCTTCATAACCTTGGGTATACATTCTAGTCACCTGAGGAGCTCTGAAAAATTCTGATGGCTCGGCTCCATCCACAGATATTTTGATTCAATTGGTCTGCATGCAACCAGGGCCTCAGTAGCTTGAAAAGCCCCTCAGGTGATTCTAATGTGCAGCCAGGCTTGAGACCTGCTGTCCTACATTATGCCATGGAATTTTTGGAACTCTGTTTTACGTTGGCTGCCAATGAATCCAGGATTAAGTCAACCAGTCAATTAGAAAGAGTAATTAGAACTGCAACCAATTGTTCAAGATAGCCTGCTAAGCACAGAATCTCTGGTCAAAGCACTCCTATTGACAAATGCAGCCTATTTATACGATGTTCCTCCTTCCCTCGTCTTGCATCTTCAGAATTAATTTCCATACACACCTTCATGCTTCTTTCTGCTATCAATTAGCAAGTTCTTGCAATTCTTTTGACATAGATACCTTTTCTTCCCAGGTTTGACTTTACAGGGTGGCCTCCGGTGACTATCAGGGTCTGATTCTCCTTGTAGGTCTCAAGACAATCATTGGTGCTGGCAGGGGTGAAGGGAACTTGGAGAGATTTGGAGTTCCCTGACAAAGTAACTTCTGCAGGTGAGCCATTCCAGGGTCTCAAAAGCAAGGCAGGGAGAGCTTCTGCAAACAAGGAAGGAAGAGAATACTGGTGTGACAAAGGCAGGGTAGTGGGGCTCAGCACTGCTCTTGTTAAGCTGTCCAGTGTCGCTGGAGGCAGCCAGTTTATCCCCCACTGGCCCTGAATTCTTCACACTTTTCATATCTTTTGATGGCAGCACAATTAGATCCCTCTGAACTTTGCCTTCAATGTACTCTTCAAGGTGACCCCAGGAAATAGCTGAATTCACTGTTTTTACGACTCATGGCTTGGACTACCAGGTCCCATTCCTTAATGCTAGCTGGCTCTTGAGTGCCATTCCTTTCAACTGGGTCAGATAACCAAACCCACATTCCTCCCCCAAGGTTCTGTAGCTGGCAACGACTTCTGGTCCCAATGTCTGGATAAGTCAGGTGTCTGATGGTGAAAAGCTGACCCTGACAAAGTAGAAAAGGTGTTTATTAAAAACACATTACCATAGCTCCCAGAAGTGTCAGGAAGGCTGGAGAATCATGCTCAAGGCTAAGTTTTCAGAATCACACTGCAGAATTGATCTCATAAGGACACCACCACCTCTAGCACTCAAGGACCACCCCACCACCACCACCGCCACTGAAACCCCTTCTCTCCAGGAAGTAACCTTATATCCATGGCTGACCCTGAAAGCCAGATGCCTCTGCCACCATCCTGCGGAAGGTTCTGGATGTAGCCTCCTTCTTGTATTCCTTATTTCTGAAATCAAATCTCAGACAGGTGAGTCTGAGAGTTGCACAGAGGTTATGTGCCTGTGTCTCAGCAGCAAATGAGGCCGGGGAACTGAGATTTCTGAATTCTACCCTCTAAGAGCAGAATTCATATGAGATTTATCTTAAGAGGTAGGTTTGTGTGATTGTGGAGGCTGGCAAGTCTGAAATCCTTAGGGCAGTCCAGCAGGCTGGAAACTTCCAGGCAGGAGCTGGTATAGGCAGTCTTGAGGCAAAGTTTTTCCTTCCTCAGGGAAACTTCAGTTGTGCTTTTAAGGATTTTCCACCAATGCAGTGAGGATCACTCCCATTATCAAAGATAATCTCCACATCTATAAAATACCCTCCACAAAGACACCTAGATTAGCATTCGATTGAATAACTGGGTACAATAGCTTAAACAAGTAGACACATAAAACTGTCACAGCTGATTATTTCCCCAAACTAGCAGTGGTGTTCAAAAGAT
>NC_138369.1:12331207-12341368 GCF_054177405.1 Leptonychotes weddellii
AATATTTATTCTTCCAATCCATGAGCTTGAAATGTTTTTCCATTTCTTTGTGTCTTCCTCAATTTCTTTCATAAGTATTCTGTAGTTTTTAGAGTACAGATCCTTTACCTCTTTGGTTAGGTTTAGTCCTAGGTATCTTATGGGTTTTGGTGCAATTGTAAATGGGATCGACTCCTTAATTTCTCTTTCTTCTGTCTCATTGATAGTGTATAGAAATGCAACTGATTTTTGTGCATTAATTTTATATCCTGCCACTTTGCTGAATTCCTGTATGAGTTCTAGCAATTTTGGGGTGGAATCTTTTGGGTTTTCCACATAGAGTATCAGGTCATCTGCAAAGAGTGAGAGTTTAACATTTTTGCCAATTCGTATGCCTTTTATTTCTTTTTGTTGTCTGATTGCTGAGGCTAGGACTTCTAGTACTATGTTGAACAATAGTGGAGTGAGTGGACATCCCTGTCATGTTCCTGATCTTAAGGGAAAAGCTCTTAGGTTTTCCCCATTGAGCACGATATTCACTATGGGCTTTTCTTATGTGGCTTTTATGATATTGAGGTATGTTTCCTCTATTCCCTACACTGTGAAGAGTTTTAATCAAGAAAGGATGCTGTATTTTGTCAAATGCTTTTTCTGTATCAATTGAGAGAATCAAATGTTTCTTGTTCCTTTTTTTTTTTTATTAATGTGATGTATCACGTTGATTGTTTTATGAGTGTTGAACCACCCTTGCAGCCCAGAAATAAATCCCACTTGGTTGTGGTGAATATCCTTTTAATGTACTGTTGGATCCTATTGGCTAGTATCTTGGTGAGAATTTTGGTGTCCATGTTCATCAGGGATATTGGTCTGTAATTCTCCTTTTTGATGAGGTCTTTGTCAGGTTTTGGGATCAAGGTAAGGCTGGCCTCATAGAATGAGTTTGGAAGTTTCCTTTCCATTTCTATTTTTTGAAACAGCTTCAGAAGAATAGGTATTAATGCTTCTTTAAATGTTTGGTAGAATTCCCCTGGGAAGCCATCTGGTCCTGGACTCCTGTTTGTTGGGAGATTTTTTGTTACTGCTTCAATTTCTTTGCTGGTTATGGGTTTGTTCATGTGTTTTATTTCTTCCTGTTTCAGTTTTGGTAGTTTTTATGTTTCTAGGGTTTCTAGGAAAGCATCCATTTTTTCCAGATTGCCTAATTTGCTGGCATATAGTTGCTCATAATATGTTCTTATAATTGTTTGTATTTCTTCGGTGTTGGTTGTGATCTCTCCTCTTTCATTTTTCCCACAAGTTTCAAGTTACTTGGGCAAACTCTTCCGATGTGTACTAATCAAGTTCTAATGCTTGATCTGGAAACTGCAGGTCCTTCTAACTGCTGGTGAAAGAATTCTCATCACGATAGAAAAAAAATGTTGCCTCCTTCCTTGCAGTTGTAGAAAAGTAGATACTATTCTACATCTTAATACTGTCTTTGCAAAAGCTGTATCTGACAAGGTCTTCTCTAAGACACCTGAATTTTGCAGATGGTTGCACTGCAGCTTTAACTATGACCCATGACCTCTAAAATATCTCTGGTTCTAGCTGTTTGCCCTGGTAATAAGATTTAAAATGGCATCCTTCTCACAGTGAGCATTGTGTAATATATAGAATTGTCAAAACACTATGTTGTACCTCTGAAATGAATATATCATTGTTTGTCAACTATAAAGAAAACAAAACAAAACAAAAGATCTTTATTTTCCAAAAATAAGTACTTATTTCTTTCTTAAGCCCTGAGGAGAAAGTTGATCATCCCCTCTTATCTCTTTGTAAGAAAAATATACTCCTTTGTAATTTTTTTTCAAACAGAGTTTGGTAGCTTGGGCTCATTTAAATTAACCCAGGGGCCCTTGTAGGTAGCTTCTGCAAAGCCTGGTAGGGAGATGCTGCCGGCTGGGGTTGGGGTAGGGGCAGCAGGGATGAGAGAGTTGGGAACTGGACTGAGAAAGATTCTGGGAATTGAATTGAAAGGACTTGGGGGAAAGTCTGCACCAAACATGGGCAGTGAGCAGGGAGCCTTAAGCCTTAAGTCTTAAGTCTGCCAGCCTCCTTGCATAAACAGCATGGAGGATTACCCATGAAAAGAAGCCAGAGTGTGGAATGTCTCTTGAAGTCTGTTTATTCCACAATTAGTGGTGTCAAGAGGTCCTTTGTGCAAAATTACCCTCCTCAGAGTGAAAATGTAAAGGTCATTGACTGTATCTGATCAGTGTTGGAGGAAATGGGGGTGGCGTCGGGGGTGGGGTGACATGGGTTCTAGGTGACTCAGAAGGTGGATTTTCCTCCAAGGACATCTCAGATGTTGGATGGGGACATGAACGGGAGCAGAGCTCAATTCTGGAGTCCCCAAAGAGGCGACAGTTTTGCTGGAGCTCTGCTCAGCCGTGTCCTCTGGCCCCTGAGAGCCTGGCGGGTTAGGGGAAGGCATGTTACACACACTGTGGAGACTGTGACACTGGATTGTTCTGAGAGAAGTAAGGACAGGGCCGAATGGCTAGGAGAAATATCCTGGGACTTGAATTCTGTGTGACTTGAAATACACCAACGGCTATGACCAAACCATGTATAAAAATAGAATTCTGACCCACAATGTACAGCCACTAGTTCAGAAAACAAACCCACAACTCCTGTAGCAATCAGCACCAAATGACTGGGATGTGATCAATGGTTGGATGTAACTGCCATCTTCCCTAATGTGTGTCCCCCTTCCAATCTAGGACCAATGAGAGAAAGCCAAATATGCTCCCCTAACCAATCACAAAGGGTGCCCCACTTCCAGCTCCCCCGTGTCCACACCTCCAATCGGGGCACCCCTGGATCCTTCTCTTTCTCACTAGAAAGCATCCTGCTCCTCTGCCTGCCTGTGAGCCTCTGCCAAAGGCAAGCGGTGGTGGCTGGCCCCCTTGCTACAGAAAACTCTGGATAAGTAGCCTTGGCTTGTTCTCATGTGGATGGTCTTCCTTTCCTTCCACACCTGGCTCCTTCTGAGACCTCATCCTCGCTGTCTTTCTGGGGACCTGGGGAGGGGGAAGGCAGACTCTGAACTTGAGCTTTCCATTTTTCTCAGTGTTTGGGCAGAAGGTGATTCTTCATCAGGGCTGGTGCAGGCAATATCTGGCAAGTTAGTCCAACATCTTCCCAGGGCAGGGCAGAAGTCTGATTGAGTAGGAGGAGGGCTGTCTGCTGGCACAGATTCTCCCAGAAATAGCTGTTTCAAGGTCCTGAAATCATTTATCTTCTTTACAGGAAAAAAGCCCACAAAGTTTGGAACTGTACAAGTGACCCGCAGGGTGTGTTCTCCTTCCCAGAGAATTTGTACAGAGTATGCTCACACTTTTCTGGCACTGGGTCTGAATCCTGGCTTTATCACTCTCCGTCCTTATGACCTTGGGCAAGTTCCTTGGCTCCCCAGGGTCTGAAAGTGCCCCTGTGTTTAGTTCATGGACATTTCCATGCTGTACAATTGGTCTAAGTGTGGTCCACACACTACCTGCATCTGAATCCCCTGCAGTATTTGTTAAGTATACAGATTTCTGGCCCCCCCCCGCCCCCCCAGACTTCATGAATCAGAATCTCTGGCAGTGGGCAGGGAAGTGCCGGACTGGCCAGCTCTGCAAGTGACCCCTCTCTTAATTCGAGTTTGGGAATCTCAAGGTTACTGCATCTTGGGTAGTTGAGACATTATAGTGATGATCAAGGCCCCATATTCCTCCTCGATGAGGGCTTGTGTACAGATACACCCAAGGGAAAGAAAATGGCAAAAAAGAGGAACTGAAGAAACAAGAGCTGTGGGAAGAATTGATGAATTCCAACTGGAGAAATCCAGTGACATTTGTATTGAAAGAAGTGCCTTGAGGAAGAGGTAGAATTTCATCATGCAGACATGGAGAAAGAGGATGGAAGGGACCAGCAAGAGCCAAGACACCGTCTCTGTCACCTTTTGCTGTATAAAAAAATCACCCCACCACTTAGTAGTTTCAAACACCAACATTAATTATGGCGTTCGAGTCCACTGATCAGCTGAGTGATTCTGTGCATCTGGACCAGGTATGGCTGATCTCGGTCTGGCTTGCTCATGGGTTTGCAGTCAGCTGGCCGGTCAGCTGGGGAGTGGCTGGTCTAGGGTGGCCTCACTCATACCCATGGTGTCAGCTGGCTGGGCTGGGGTGACATGGGTGACAGAGCGGGTGTTCTGTCTCTGTCATCATTGCCTCACTGACCACCATGGCCGCGCGATCTAGCCTGGGCTTCTGCATATGGTGGCACCAGGGTTCTGGGAGGGAGAGCAGAAACTTGCCACAACTCTTGAGGCCTAGACTTGTAACTTACATATCGTCACTCCTGCCACATTGTGTTGGCCAAAGCAAGTCATGGCCCAGCCCAGATGGAAGGAGAAATTGCTTCCATGACTTGATGGGATGAGCTACAAAACATGGAAATCTACCACAGATCCCAAGGCAGGAAAATGCTATGGATCTTCTCCAAACACCAGAGAGCAGGTGTTTGTTGGGGCCCAGGAGAGACCTGAAGGGCCATGATTGTGAGTGTCCAAAGCCTCGCTGTAGCCAGGTCCCTCTCTTAGCTGTTGAGCACCCACAATGGGCCGCTGCCAGCAGAAGCCTGCCAAAGGGGATGGGCAGCGGGAGAGTTTCCCCCAGCTGAGAGAAGAGGAGTATTTTATCATCGATGTTCCTCAGAATCATGGGCACATGGTGATTTTAAAAAAAAGCAGACCAACTTTCAGTCAGTCTTGGTGTTCTTTATCAGTTCTCTACAGACAATTGCTCCCTTATTGCCAGCGACCAGGGCAGGCCACTCCCACTGCCCCTCCTTCGTTGTGCTGTGGTCGGGGGTTAGACCCCGCGTCCATAGGGCAGGGCCCCACCTGAGGAGTGGGTGGTGAGGAAGAGCAAGACCTTTTCCTTCCATTGCAGAGAGGCTCCACATGGTCCACGGGTCCACTATTACAGCAGCACAGGGGCATTATAGAGCCCAGGTAGATGCCACCTGCCAAAGGGATACGTAGTACTGTCCCTGTTTCACGGATGGGGGACCAGAGGGCCAGAGAAACCCAGAGACTTGCCCAAAGGCATGCAGCTAAGAAGGACACAGGAGGCTTGACTATGGACGTAGCAGATTTATAGAAAGAAGGGGTTTCTATGGAGCATTTGAGGAGAGGGGATCCCCCACAGAGCTGGTGTTTTGGAGAGGAGCCATGATGCCAGTTTGCCACGGTGGGAAACATGCCCTCAAGGCAGGAATATGTTCAGCTGCCAGCTCTGGGGAGAGAAGCCCTGGGTTGTAGTGCTTGCTAATTGCTCTGGTATAATCACTCCCACCATGGCCATGCTATCGACATGATGTAACCGAACAGAGTCGGGAAGAGATGCGCTCAGTGGGCTCTCGGGATCCTGCACTGTGGCTGAGGGCACCAGTGAAGGAGAAGCGAGGGCCGGACACACCATGGGAGCGAGGTGACGCAGCTGGCTGCTTCGTGGGCCTCTGGCTGGTTCTGAACGCCCCGTGGTCTCTTTGATGGGCTGTGCCATCCTTATGGCATCTTGGTCATGCCTTTTCTGAAGGATCTGAGCCATTTGCAGCTAAGGAACTCTGGCTGTAGGCGGTAGGGGGTGTTGAGCACTGCTTTTCTACTCTCAGGAGGGAAAGCATCCAAGATCTTCACAAGAGTGGGGTTTGCAAAACAACTGGTCTCAATGGTCGAAGAGGCTCTGTGGCCCCGATGGATGAGCTAGAGGAGAATGAGGGCTTCCTGACCTTCAGGATCCCGGAGAAGAGGTGCTGGGAAGGCAGTGAGGGGCCTCCCACCTGAGCCTGGCTTCGCAGCGTGGAGACAAAGCTGAAGGAAGGAGGAAAATTTACAATCAACAAACCTTTGCAGAAACGATGGCAACCAGATAAGTAAGAAGTTATTCTAATTTCAACATGCATGTAAATTCTGTGCTTTATGATTTTTATTTGGAATTACATATAGGGAGAGGCATGACAGATGTCTCTTCTTGTCCAGGGCACTAAAAGGATTTATCCAGTCCCACCCCACTCCCTCCTGACCCACATCTGCCTCCTCCAGCCATGCGCTTCACTCAAACATGGCTGCTAATTGAACCTCATGTTTGTAGTGGGGCAGGGGGTGCTGTTACTCTCCCCCTGGATAGGAAGCCCAGCTGTCCCTCTCTGAGGCCATCATCAGTAACAAAAGAGACCAAGTTGAGGCAGAACACACCTCAAGAGGGCCACACACATCATCTATGCAGAGAACACCCACGGGCAGAGGGAGGGAACCAGAGAGAGACCAAGTGCCCACCCAGTCATGGGAGACCATCCCTGCTCCCGGTTGTCGTCCCTGCTCCACGACCCAAGGACCCAGGAAAAGGTATTTGATATTGTTATTTCTATTATCCAGTGGCATCTTATGGGTCTCAGGGTGAGGACAATGCCTGGCATGTGGCATCCACTCAGGCATCTTATGGTCAGGTAGGTGCCTAAGAAGGTGGGCACTTCTCATGATGCGCTCTGTGGAGGGAAGATGGGGCCAGACTGGAGGCAGGAAGAGAGCCCAGGAGAATGGAGCAATAAAGAACAAAGAGCAAGGTGTTAAGGTGAGGATGGGGGGCACCTCACCCCATGCCCTTTCTCCCAGAAACCCACAGCCCCGTCTGACATCCGACAATCCCAATCCACAGGGCTCTCTTCAAAACACCTCACCAGTAATCTTCCAAACTGCCGGGATCATCAAAAACAAGGAAAGACTGAGGAATGGTCGTGGATCAGAGGAGCCTATGGAGAAATGACAACTGAATGTAACGTGGCATCCAGGAGGGGTCCCGGGACAGAAGAAGGACATTAGGGAGAAATTAACGAAAACAGAATAACGAGTGAGGTTTTGCGTACCAATTAATTTCTTAGTTTTGACAAATGTACCATGGTAACCCAGGATAGTTAACATAGCTGATGCGGGGTGTGGCATATATGGGAACTCGCACTACTATCTTTGAACTTCCCTGTGAATTTAAAATGATTCTCAAATTAGAAGGTTATTTAAAAGGGTGCGAGGAAAAGAGACATTGCTTCCTAATAGGGCACAGTGTCATCTGAGCTGTTGAACAGCATGCAGGTTTGGGTGGGATGGGGCTTACAGTGGGTGGAGGAGCAAGAACAGAGACTCCGAGAGACAGAGGAGGGGGCCTGGCTATCACTGAGGCACTGTTTGTCTCCCTGGTAGATGTGAACAAATAGCACAATGATTCCTCTCCCCACTCTAGTGAAAAACAAGTATGTTGGTTCCCCACAGAAACATGCACACAGATGTTTACAGCAGCTCTATTCGTAATTGCCTGAACCTGAAAGCAACCAAGATGTCCTTCAGGAGGTGAATGGGTAAATAAACTGTGGTCCATCCAGACAAGGGAAGAGTAGTCAGTGCTAAAAGAACATGAGCTATCAAGCGATGAAAAGACACAGAGGAAACGTAAATGCATTTTACTAAGTGAAAGAAGCCGATCTGAAAAGGCTGCACTCCGTATGAGTCCAACTACATGACATTCAGCAAAAAAGGCAGAACTATGGAGACAGATCAGTGGTTGCCAGGGGTTGGGGGAGGAGGGGTGAATAGGCAGAGCATGGGATTTTTAGGGCAGTGAAAATTCTCTGTATGATACTGTGATGATGTCATTTCACATTTGTCCAAACCCATAGTAAGTCCAACACCGAGAGCGAGCCCTAATGTAAACTGTGGACTTTGGGGGATGGTGATGTATCGCTGTAGGTTCATTGGTCCTAATGAGTGTAGCCCTCTGGTGGGGAATGTTGATAAGGACGCTGTGCATGGAGGTGGAGTGGGGGGCAAATGGGAAATCTCTGTACCTTGTTTTTAATTTCACTGTGAACCTAAAACTGCTCTAGAAACAAAGTGTTAAAAAAAAAAAAAAAAGGCATGCCTGGGTGGCTCGGTCAGTCAGTTAAGCATCTGCCTTCTGCTCAGGTCATGATTCCAGAGTCCTGGGATCAAGCTCCGCATTGGGCTCCTTGCTCAGCCGGGAGCCTGCTTCTCCCTTTGCCTCTGCTGCTCCCCTTGCTTGAGCTCTCTCTCTCTATCTGACAAATAGATAAATAAAATCTTTAAAAAAATGCCAATCAGAACAGAAAACAAAAAACCAAGTGTGTTGGGGGTGAGCCGGGGTCCAGACGAGCCCTCTCCACTGCAGGGTCAGCCGCTGAGCTCCCTTTGAAGACGCCCAGCTCTGGTCTGTCTGGGAGGCTTTGCTGTAACCAAGGTCATTCCAGGACTCAGGGGAGCACTGAGCCATTCTTCCATCGCCAGGGGCCCGGGAGCACAGCAGACATCACTTACAGGAGCGCTTTGTGGAGGAGGATCCATGTGAGTGGGCATTTTGCTGACGTCCCCCCTGTGACCGAAGCCCCATCCTGGCCCTCCCCACTTTCTCAAAAGTCCCCTCTAATGGGAACATTTTGTTAAATGTACTGTCCACACACATACTGCTCCCTGTTTATGGTGTTCCTGCCACTTAGCCTGTCACGGGGTCCCCTCCCAGGCCTGGAAACCATGCTGATGGGCCCCTGGGTGGGCCACTCTCCTTCCATTAGAGCTAAAAGAGAAGCTCTCCCAGGCCCTTTGCTGCCCTGGCCACCCTGTTCTGTCCTTACGGTGGCTGCTCTGGAAAACGGGAAGAGGCTGAGTCAAAAATTCTGATTCTGCTCATTCCATCCTGATTCCCAAATAATTGACCTGGAGACAAAGATGAGCTCCAGCCTACAGAGCGGTCTGCCCTTTGAAAGGAGCCAGACAATGGCTAAAGGACTATCATCGCTGTTTCTAAGAGTGGACGGCTGTGTGTCCTACGATGATGCCCGGTCTGGACTGTCCCCAGCGCAGGTGGTGGGACCCTAATTGGAAGAGGATCCTGCGACCTCCAAACCAATTAAACGCTTTCTCAGGAGCCGGGGACAGCTGCGTGAGGAGAGCACTCATAATTGCTCTGGGTAGCCGGTGAATGTTTTTCTGCCACCAGCAGTGGCTCTAGCCATCGTGGGAAGTATTGACTGTGGCTGCTGTCTGGGTCCAGGAAATTGGACTCTGAAGCAAGAAAAGTGACATCAGTAAGCTGGCTTTTTCAACAGAAGCTCTAACGAGGCAGAGCGGGGCTGCTGGAGAATAATGACTTCCTACTATCAGAGAAGTTTCCTGGGCCAGAAACAGGTGCCTTCCACACACAACTTTCAGAGGGGCAGAGAATTTGGGGGTGGGGGCAGAGAATTTGGGGACAGGGGCGGGGGGAACCTCTGCCCCCAATCATGCCACTGGAACTGCATCCAAATGTGTCTCTTGAGACGATTTCTTGGGGATAGAATTTTCTAGATCTTGGTTGTGGCTGATGGTCACACTATTCTAGTCATCTGTCAAAACGGTCATAAACTGTAAACCTCAAAGGGTCAATTCTGTGACACGGAAATTATTCCTAAATTTACGCACACACAAAACATACGCACCCAGTGTCCCTTGAGACTGCTCTCCTCACCCAGACCTGCGTGGGCCTCTGCGGTGGTCTGATGCTAACCTCATGTCCTGCCTACAGATCCCGAGGCTCCTTGTATAATCCTTCAAAGGAGGAGAAACACCAGCACAGGATTTTGAAAACCTGGAAGCCTCTAAAACAGTGGTCTACCGTTGTGGTTGCTCTCAGAACCCCCCGGGAGCTTTGACACCCCAGACCCAGGCCCCACCGGGCCGGCGGTGGGGCAGAATCCCTGCGGTTGGGACAAGACCTCAGGACTTTTAAGCCCCTCCCCCCAGCCCCACCCCCTCCCCATGATAGTTCTGTGAACCACAGCGGTAAAGTCGTGAGGAGTGGTTCGTGGTTTCGACCCTTCGCTCTTACGTCTTTGAAGATAGTGTCAGATGGCTACACTTGAGGTTCTGTGCTCTGCCCCCCAACCCCGCAGGTGCTCGGGGCCCTCAGATGTCCGTCTTGCTGCTACGGTGGGAACTCAACAGGGATCCCCTTGAAGCTTTGGCCCGGGGTTCCCGCTGCCTCCCTCTGTCCCTGGGAATGTGTGAACATACTGTGTCCGCAGAGGAAGGAACATGGAACCTGGAGATGA
>NC_138369.1:12341468-12387465 GCF_054177405.1 Leptonychotes weddellii
CTCTGTCTCTGGATTGCCAGCAGGAGCCGCTGCAGTGATCCCGGGGAAGCCTTTCCCAAATTCCTTATTGCTGAACCTTGTTTCTCACCGGGGAGAAGGACCAGGCTATTTTCAGGCCGGGGTGGGGGGTGAACTCGGAGCGCATTGCAGGCCTCCTCTCGAACAGCTGCTCGCTCCTGTGGGGAGGCTTCTGAAGT
This sequence comes from Leptonychotes weddellii, assembly GCF_054177405.1. Taxonomy (NCBI): domain Eukaryota; kingdom Metazoa; phylum Chordata; class Mammalia; order Carnivora; family Phocidae; genus Leptonychotes; species Leptonychotes weddellii. The sequence goes on from NC_138369.1 coordinate 12,341,666, forward strand.
GACCCAGATTTCCAAGTGCTCCTGTCCTCACAGAAAGGCTGTCCCCGTAGCCACGCCGCCCCCCCCCCCCCCCGGGAGGACCCTGAGCCCTGCCCTCCCACACCTTCTGGCCCTTTCCTGTGCAGCCCTGACCAGGCATCAGGCTGTCCCCTCTGGTTTAAGGTAGGTCTCCAGTTGTGGGGAGCTGATTGGGAATCAGAATCGGGGGGCTCAGTGGGGAGTGGTGTTGCATTTTGAAGCTTTTCCAGAATTGATTGGTTGGGATCTTTCTTTCTTTTTTTTTTTTAAAGGGTCCCTCCTTGAATGTTGGCAAAGTGGCTGGACTGCCAGAAAAGCTATGACAAGGACACTGACCCTCAGCCCTCCTCAGATTTCCCCACCTCCTCAGAGCCCTGGGGACGGGCACATCCCACCCCAGGGCACCCATTTCCCATTCTGAGGTGCTGAGTATGGGGCGGGTGCCTTGGCACACTTGGCAGAGTGGCGCTGAAGGGGGGAGCTCAAAACAGAAATTTATTCTCTCACAGTTCTGGAGGCTGGACATTCCAAATCAAGGTGACCTATGTTCCTTCTGATGGTCCCAGGGAAAAATCCTCTCTTGCCATTCTAGGTCCAGGAGGTCCCTCCCCTGCCACTCTGCCCTGTGCCCTCATTATTTTTAAAAATATTATTTTTAAAATAATTTTCTTTCTGATAATAACACGAATTCAAATTCATTGTAGAAAAAAATTTTTTAAAGAAGTGGAGATATCCCTACCATCCCCAAATAAATATATTTCGGTGCATTTCTTACCAGTCCTTTGTTCTCTGGATATATATAAAGCGGGAACAAGAGAAAAAAGGCATAAATATTATATTTAAAAACAAAATTAAGCTCACAGTCTCTCTGTGTGGTAATGTATGTGTGTGCGTGTGTGTATGTGTATGAAAGAGAGAGAGACAAAGAGAGAGACAGAGACAAGAGACAGAGAGATCCGTTATTTTATCTGTTTTCTTGTTGGGCATTCAGGTACTTTCCAATTTGTGTCCTCTACATATATGATAAACATGCTTGTGCACAAATCCTCATCCTCTTCCAAAATGGAATTACTAGACCAGTATTATGCACAAGATTTTTGACACACATTGACAAGATGCCCCAGTTGATTAATGTTTACATTAGCCATGTCTGAGCCTGCCCATTTTGCCAAAACTTCACCAAATGAGAATTGTCTTTTAAAAATATTTTGATAGATGAAAACACAAGGGTATCTAATTTTAGTGTTCATACCTGATTACTTAGGGAAGCTGAGCATACTTCCACATGCTCATTAGCCCATTGGGTTTCTCTTTAGTAGGATTTTATCCATCATTTCTTGTCTGAAGGGGTTTTTATCTATATGAAGAATTGTCCTACGTCATGTATGTCGTTCTTATCAAGTTGTAAAATGAAAAGCAATCTCAGAGCTCACTCACAGCTGCTCTCTCTGTGGGAAGGAGGCAGGAGCCTATGACCTGCTGAGCAGAGCAGGATCTACGGCATGGAGACAGCATCTGGCACAGTGCCCGGCACCGAGGAGGCCCACAGCAAAGGTTGGGTGCATGCTGCCTTTGCAAATGTACACCCCCAGGTGATCCCAATAAGCCTCAGAACGTGTCCCCTCCTGTGACCACAGGCACCCTGTACTAAGTCACCAGGATGACGCTCAGTGCTCAACCTGACCTTGCTTCCCTACCTCCCACTTCATCCCTCTCTCCCCATCTGCTCCTGGTGAGTCCAGACCTGCTTGGATTTACCTCTTGATTTTCCCTTGGCTGAACTACAGACGGTGCTCCCCAGTTCACTGTGGCCTGATCTGCAAAAGCCCCACCCCTAGGATCACGGTCAGTCTGAGATGCCTGGCTTAGAGGATTGCACCTCTGGAAGCTGCTGAGGGTGGGAGCTGGGATGGGTGCAGAGGCAGATGCATGACTCCAAAGAAAGCCCAGTCCAGGCTGGCCTGGGGCATGAGGACACCCTGGGCAGACCAATACCTTGATGTCCCATCAGGTTGATTTTTTTTTTTAAGGTTTCATTTTTAAGCAATCTCTACACCCAACGTGGGGCTTGAACCCACAACCCCAAGATCAAGAGTCGCATGCTCTACCGACTGAGCCAGCCAGGTGCCCCCAGGTTGATATTTTTTAAAACTTCTTTAATGGGAAGAAAATAGAAAGTAATTTTCTGTTTTATAAAACAGTGTGCAAGAGAGAGCTATTTTCCTCTATGTTCCCAGAGTGGCTCCCTAACCCCTGGTTCTGAGTTTTCCATGTTCTCCAACCAGACTGTGAATGCCTGGGAGGTGCAGACTTGCCCCATTTGTCTCGGGGTCCCCAACACCTGGGCCAGTGTCTGGCACATAGAAGGTACTGGAATGAATTGCTGACTCTTTCTGTAAAAGGCTGCAGCAGATACATGGGCTCAACAGGAAGGGCAAGACACCCACACACTGCTGATCTCACGCTCCTTTGGATACCAAGGCCCAGACCTGGATGACTCCGAGCCCTTCTGCCTAGGCTGAGGAGGGAGGCTCAGGGCTGTCCCCTGCTCCCCTCATCTGTTTCAGGAATTCACGTCTCTGCATTCCCACTCACATGCAGCTCACCTTGCCCTGGATTAACTGAAATGCAGCAATTAGCTTGGTGGGGGGGGAGGTGTGGGGGCAGGGATCTGAATGAGGTCTGGGGCTGGGAGGGTCCCCACGCAGCCCTAGACACTAGAAACAAGAAGTCAGATTTGAAACTGAGCAGCTGGAGGCGGAAGGGGCTTCAAGAGGTCACCTTGAACAATTTATGATAGCCTATGACAGTTCTCCCCCACCCACCTGCATGTTTTAAATCATTTAAGCTCTCTTTCCATCAAACGTTTTTACAAGAAAACAGCTCTGTTAGAAACCTGCTGTGGACAAAGAGAAAAAGATGGACCATGGTCATCCATCCTCCAATTTTCTCACTCCTGGTCCCAAAGGGGCGAGATGCTGTCTCTGGGCCCTCCTCAGGATAGATGCAGCTCCTGGGAATAGGATGCAGGAACACACACACACACACACACACACACACACACACACACACACTTCCCCAGCTCCAGGCTAAGAGATCAGCCCTCTAGGGCCCCTACACCCTGCCCTCATCTTTGCAAATCACGTCTGTACTGAGCTCTCCACCACGGATCTTATTTGCCTTTGCTGGCCTTTAGCGTCTGGAACCCTGACTGATAGTGTTTCGCTTGGAACTTTTCCAAGAGCTGTTTGCCATCTGGGAAAATCATGTCACCACCAGCAATGCCACTGGTGGTATTTGAGTCGCTAATTCAACGCACCCTTCCCAGCCTGCATTTCAGAGCAGACACATGCGTGTCTGTGCCCATGGTGTTTTCTAGCATAATCGTGCTCAAGCATTCAAGCACGTTGAAATGAACGCTGTTTTATTATACACTCCTCTCCTTTTGCTTCTCCTCCTCCTTCTTCTGCAATTAGGCATTGTGTTCATTTAAAAAAAAATCATGTGTATGGGTAGATTATTAAATTCAGGATAGCAAAAAGGGTCTCGAAAAACGCCTGTTATAAAGGGAAGTCACTGGGGCGGAAGGCTGGGGAACTAGGGCTCTAATCCTGTGCCCAGTGATCTGTGCGGCTTCTCCGGTGCCAGAAGCCCGGACTCACACTGCGATGCTGACCACAACCTCAACAGACCCGTAAACCTACAGCCCTCGCCATTTGTCACTGTCTTCTGTGAGCTCTCCGCTTCACATACGCTTTCTCCTGTAGATTTGCCCTCACCACTCCTGATCTGCTATTTGATATATGATAATACCTCTCCTCCCCTCCCTTTGCAGCTGTAATAAAAATCAATATGACAATAAAAAGCACTAAATTTGTCTGATGGAAAAAAACCTCTATAGATATGATATTAACAGCTCCTCTTGGCATGGGGCTTGGCTGTACTAGGACCCGGGTTCTAACGGGTGGGTTCACAGTGAAGGAGAAATCACTGGATCCAGGCATCACAGAGGGGAGCCCCCATGCCCTGCAGCAGCCCTCCCGCCCCATCACCCCAGTCCCGTTCATCAGAATGTTCTGTCTCCCCAAGGCTGTCACATCAGAACTCAATGCTTATTTCTATATTCGTGCATTATTTACATATAGTGAAGTTCAGCATTTACAGCATACAGTTGGACGAGTTTGAGCAAGTGTATACAATCAGGTAATCACCATCACAATCCAGATGAGAACCACCCCTTCACCCTAAGAAATCCCTGTGCCCCTGTGCCCTCGCCCCTTTCCCCCCACCAACCTCAAGCAACCACTGGGTCGCTCTGTCACAGTTTTGCTTTTTCTAGAATTTCACATAAATGCTCTCACATACAGTCTTCTGTGTTTGACTTTTTTTTTCACTTTCACGTAGTGTCTTTGAGATCCATCTGTGTTGTTCCATGTATCGCTCTCTTGTTCCTTTTTAGTGCTGACTAGTATTCCATTATATGTATCCTCCACAGTTTGTTCATCCACTCACCCATTGAACATTTGGTTGCTTCCAGTTTGGGGTGATTATGAATAAAGCTGCTGTGAACATTCATACACACACATCTCTGCGTGGATATAGGTTTTCATTTCTCTTACGTAAATATCTAGGAGAAGAATGTCTGGGTTATATAGTTGATTCATGTTTAACTTTTTTTTCAAAGATTTTATTTATTCATTTGAGAGAGGAGAGAGACAGAGAGAGCACAAGCAAGGGGAGAGGCAGGGAGAGAGGGAGAAGCAAACTCCCCGCTGAGCAAGGAGCCCCATGAGGGACTCGATCCCAGGACCCTGGGATCATGACCTGAGCTGAAGGCAGACGCTTAGCCATCTGAGCCACCCAGGTGCCCCAATTAATGTTTAGCCTAAAAAGATGCTGCCATATTGCCTTCCAGAGAGGCTGCACCATTTTGCATTCCCACCAGCAATGGGTGAGAGTTCTAGTGGCTTCATATCCTTATCAGCACTTGGTGCTATCAGTGTTGGTCATTGACTTGTTTGGTTTAACCATTCTAATCGCTGTGATGTTGTGTATAGTTGTGGTTTTCCTTTGCATTTCCATAATGACTAAAGATGCTGAGTATCTTTTCATGTGTTTACTGACCATTTATTTATTATTTATCTTCATTGGTGAAAAGTCTGGCCGAATCTTTTGCCTATTTTTATATTGGATTGTTTATTTTTTTATTACTGAATTGTACAATGTTTTATTTTTAATAGGCACGTTTTCCCCATGGCCCCATCTGAGGAATGAAAGTCTGATTTCTGCCTCAATTGCTATGTGTCATTCAGAGAGACAGATTGAAAAATAGTAAAATTCAGAATGCGACTCCATCCAAGTCATGCTGACAATCACAAAGTTACTTTCATCCATTGTGCATTTTATTTTATTAAAGATTTTATTTATTTATTTGTCAGAGAGAGAGAGCAAGAGTGAACAGCACGAGCAGGGGGAGCAGCAGGCAGAGGGAGAAGCAGGCTCCCCGCCGAGCAAGGAGCCCAATGTGGGCTCTATCCCAGGACCCTGGGATCATGACCTGAGCCGAAGGCAGACGCTTAACTGACTGAGCCACCCAGGCGTCCCCCATTGTGCATTTTAAAACTAAAAAAGTATTTGGGATCTGAACACCTAAACATGGTTGACATGAATTCTACTTCTCTTTCTCAGGAACATAAACATGTAATAGTCCTTGTGTAAGTAAACACCCACACATAAGCTGACACCTGCTTTTCTTTTTCCTGTACCAACCAAAGCTGGGTAATCACAAACAGAGCTTGGAGAAATCTATTCTAGAGGTAAATCCTTAGCTCCTTGATACTCTGATGGGCCATGGCTCAGAATAAGAAAACCCTTACATCAGATTTATGCTTTGGCTCAAATTCCTGGAGTTTCTGATTTTTACATAAAGTCCTAAACATGCCAGGGGACCCTTGTATACAGTTCATCCACTCCTCTGTGATTCATCCACTTCCCTACCGTGACGGATACAGAAGAAAACTAATAAGTTTGATAATTGAATAATACTTACCATCTGTAGACTGCTCACTGTGTGCCTGGCCCTAGGGACTTTGAGTCCATTGTCTGACTCAATCCTCACATAAACCCTGAGACATAATGACTGTTATTATCCCCGCTTACAGGTGCGGAAGCCAAGGGTTACAGAGGAGAGCTGACTAACCAGCCCAAGGCCTCAGTGGCCGCAGGGGCAGGGCCAGGTTCAAACATCAGATCCAGTGCCACTGACCCCTCTGCTACTCTCTCTCCCATTCCGTTCCAGCCAGAATACAGAGGCTGTGCTGGCCACACAGGTGGGCCCCCCTTTATTCCCCTCACTCGATTTGCAGACCTTGAAAGCTAACTGTTTCCTAGACTCCTCGGCTGGGGGTCTGATTGTGAATGAAGTTCTGAGAATGAGACGCTCCCGTGCACGGTTAGGGAGCATTATGGGCTAAATTGTGTCCCCCCGAAAGACCTGTTGAAGGCCTCACCTCCAGTACCTGGGAATGTGCCCTTTTTGGGAAATAGGGTCTTTGCAAATGTAATCAGGTTAAGATGTGGTCACTGGGGGGCGGGGCCCAATCCAATATGACAGGTGTCCTTGTCAGAAAAGGAAAATGCCATGTGAAGACAAAGACACACAGGGAGACTCCATGAGACAAGAGAGGCAGAGATTGGAGTCATGCAGCTGTGAGCCAAGGAACACCAAGGACTGACAGCCACCCCCAGAAGCTAGGAAGAGGCAAGGAGAGATGCTAACCCAGAGCTTCAGAGCGAGCAGGGCCCCACCAACCCCTTGACTTCAGACTTGAAACCTCCACAACTGTGAGAGCACACACGTCTGTTTTTAGGCCCCCGGGCTTGAGGCCCTTTGTTCTGGCAGCACAAGCAAACCCATACAGGAGGCTGGACATGAGGCAGAGGCTGCTGGTGGCAAGCTCAGGTGGGCACGAGCCGTCGTAGGGCCGACTCCTCACTCATTACGGTGGCAGCTTCGTGGCTGGAGGCAGTCACAGCGGTGCCCTGACTCTGGGTCTCGTCTGGGGGGCTGGACGTGAAGCCTATGGTTCAGGAGTGGCCCCCGGACCCCACTTCCTTAGTCCTTCCCTTTGTAAGTGCTCAATTTCTTGTATGACATTCATTTCTGTCTATTTCCTGTACTCACATAAAAGAGAAGATTCTCATCTGGTAATTGGGGCGAGCTCTAATGGACAGCTGGAGGGGTGGAGGGCTTCAAGCCCGCCTTGGCCCCCCTGCTCTCCTCCCTCTGCCCTCTGGATCAGACATTCTCCCGCCCTCCAATACCTTGCATTTCTTCTGCAGAGCTGACATCCTCCCAGTTTGGTTTGGCAACTCTCGCTGGATTGTTCTACTGCCCACGTGTTGACTCTGAGAACTGTATTTCCCAAGATCCCCTTCCTGGTATGGTTCTGGGTTTGATTTCGCCAAAACTGAAGTTCTGCCAGACCTGAGAGGCTGAAGCAAAGCAACAACCCTGAAGGTCGTGGCTGGTGGGGGGTGGGGGGGTGACCAGGACCGCGGACACTCCTGTTTGTCCACACCTTCCTCATTCGAAATTCTCCCTCCAAACGCCCAGGATCACTGCCAGATACTTCCCCGTGACCTCCCAGAGCGGTAGCCTCTGCCCTTGGTTAGCACTTAGGATGGCAAATCCCTTCTCTGAACATCGTGTTTTCCCTGTCCCAAGGGCACCCTATTTTTGGGCTCCGTTCTTCTCCTCTGGGGATTATGGTGCAATCAGGTGGATGTAGTTCCAAGTCTTCATCTTTCTCCTGTCTGCCTCACATGATTAACACAGCTCATCCTATTTTGAGGTTGGATGCTGGGTTAGGACGAACAGGGATTTAAGGATCATCGCTGGCACCATGAGCCACTGGGGACGGTTACAGGGCTAACTGATGCATGTTGTACATTTCAAAATGCCAAAAACCAGGGCAGATTGGAGGGCTGAGAAAACCCCCGATGAGAAATATCAAGCTGCTCATTCTGTCTGTCTTGATAGCTTCCCTTTTTCTTAGGGGATGAGGGTTGTTATGGCGATGGACTGAAGAGTGAAGGATTTGGGTTTTATGTGATTTATGTATATGCAGGGGCACAACTTGTAGGAACCACTATAAAAGTTTTCTTCCTTGCTTGAGACATGTTCCCTTTATTAACACCGTGGACCACCACCAGTGAGGAGGGTGCAGTTTTCTACGATTCCCAAAGCCGGCTTGGGTTTTATCTTCTTGGCGTTGCCCAAAGATCCGCAGGGAGTCTATTGCTACTAAAGAGAGTAGAGAACAGCCGGGGCAGGTGACTCAGTGGCTGGGAATGGATATGCTTTATTGGTCATTTTTCCATCCGCTGAGTTGCGCTCTAGAATGTGTACATTTTGGTGTGAAGCGGTGTGGCTACGCTTCAAAACCAGTCACAACTCTTTGATGGGTACAAACTGCTTTCGTTGGCAAAAAAGACACAGAGCCTGGCTGGAGAAGTCACTTGTCAGACTTGGGTAATCTGTCCCTAAGGCCATTCCTGGACGGTAGGTATCCTTGTCTCCTACTCCAGGCGACATTACATTTACTCACATCCTGGACAGTCCCAGGGAAACCCTCTTTGAAGCTATCAGAACACGTCTGTCTCCACCGGAAATCTCGGGGCCACCCAGACCTCCTCTCATCTTTGGCTTCCGTGGCTCCGGGACGCACATCTCTACAAGCTCCAGGAAGCCTCAGGCTCGCTTCACACGCGCTGCTCTTGACTGCTGGCATTATCCTTGAAGACGGAGGCTGTAATTATACCAATCACTCTGCCGGATAGACCTGGAGTATCCCTGTGATTAATGGAAGAGATTCACTCAAAACACAAGATGTCTCATTTTCTAGTTGGGTGTGCAAGCAAAATACTGGGGAAATGTAGCCTCCACTACTCCAGCTGAAACGTCTCAGCAGGTTCCTTCGATTCCTGGGCAATTGGAAGCAGCAGGGGTGTCTCCTTAGAAACCAAAATCATATGCAGGATGGGGGTGGGGGGGAGGTGGAAGAGGTCCCAGGTGGCTTTCAAGTGAGTTTTTCGAATATCTAATTTCAAAAGTGATTTTAGGTAAGTTCACTGTAGAAAAGTTGGAAATTACAGAAAAATATGTAAAAGAAACAAAAAGTCATCCATAATCCCACCGGCCACAGGTAACCCTCCTTGGCATGTTTAAGTATCCACTTCCTTTTTTTTCAGTGCGTACACATAACAGCTCACATGAATTATTCTGTGTTTTTTTTTTTAACTTTTTTTCCCCCCTTAGTTTACCCAGGTTATTAACTATTCCCAGTCAACCCATATGGAACATTAGCTCTGTCCCAGGACCCATCTGCCGTGTTGTACTGGTATGATTTCATTTAATCCTCTCAAGTATTCGAAGGAAAGATAGTTCGATCTCTTCCATTTTACAGATGAGGAAATCGACGCACAGAAGTGTTAAAACGCTTGCCCAGGGTCATGAGCTACTACACAGTGGAGTTAGAATGCAAACCATGGTAGCCCGGCCCCCAGCCCATGCTTGGCTTGGCCATGCTCTGGCTTCCGGTGCGAGCTCCCCCACCAGGGAGCTGTCCACCTTCGGTAAGTGCCTGGTCCTTCCCGGCACCCTGTGCAGGCCTGGCCCAAGGCGTGCGGTGCAAACCTTTCCCGAGCACCTGTAATGTGTAAGGTGTTTTGGCTACAAAGTGCACAAACACTGGGTCCTGTCCTCAAGAATCTCAAAACATAGTGAGGAAACAGACACCAGGTCCTCGAAGCGTGGCAGAGCCAGGGGGGGTCGTGGAAGGACCTCCAGGGGGGCCCTCCTGCTGTTGGGGGGACTCCGAAAGCAGGTCAGCAGACCAGCTTTATCACCTGGAAGAGGCACTTGCTCTAAACGGTTGTGGATCCTCGTGAGGTCAACCTGGGCCAGGTGGTAGCAGCGCTGGGAGTCCGGTGGTGGAAGAGCCCCGGCTGGGGGAGGTAGAGTTTGTTGCCATGGCACCCCCGAGCAGGAGGGGAGCAGCAAGACAGGAGCCTCTGTGCAGCCTGCCCCTCAGCAGGGAGACATTCGTGGGACGGGGATAAGCCCAGGCAGGAAGCAGAGCCCCAGGAGGACAAGAGGACATCCCCCCTGCAGCCGGAAGGCTGAGCTTTCAGTGACATGGGATGTTCAGGTCAGCCAATGCTGCAGGACAGCCTTGGCCAAGGTGGCCACTCATCCTTAGAGCTCACAACTGAGGGACACCCCAGGGCAGGCTGGGCTGCCACCCCTGCGTCCCCCCTCCTTCATCTCTCCTACTGTGCTGATGAGAGGAAAGGGGAGATGTTGAAACACCTTGAACAGCCAAAAGCAGCTGGCCAAGGTAGGAGGTCTGGAGGGGTGCGTCTGCCTGCAAAAAAAAGTTGATTATCCTCATTAATGCACGTCTCTTGAAAATTGAGCCTGTCCCCTCTGGTGACTGGGCTGTGCCCTTCTGTTGTTGGACAAGATGTCAGTGTCTGGGAAGCATGCACTGGCAACCTTTTCCGGCTCATAATAGCTATGACCATGGCCTCCAGGCATTTCTTCCGGGCAGGTGCTGGGCCCAGGGTTCCCGATATGCTCTCTCACTGAACCCACACAGCATGAGGCAGGTTCTAGGACCTCTCTTGTGATACAGATGAGGACATGACCCTTGGAGAAGCCAAGGCCATGCCCAGGGCCACACCGCCACCAAGAGGCAGAGGCCAATTTTAAGCCCAGAGTCCCCTAATCACACTTCGCTGGCTCGGCCATGTCGTGACTGTATCCCTTTGTGACACTTGGAGCTCCCTTTAGCTTGGAAACCATACATTTAAATCTTCTGGGCTCATTTGGAGTCATTGTGTTCAGGCAAAGTGTTCTGGGGTTGGGGGAAGCAGCCACCAGAGGGGGCGCGGGCAGGTTCTGTTTGTAGCCCTGCAGAGCCCGGGTGCCTGGGTTCTGTCCCCACTCCAGCCCCCTGGGGACTCTGGGCGGAGCTCCAGGAGCGGGGGCTTTGCTGCTGACCTCTGTATCTGCAGCCACCAGAGAGGCACCTGCCAGCACCCAGCGCTGCACCCCGCACCAGATGGAGGCAGGGAGGCTCGGGACACGGAGGCTGAAGCAGAACTCCTGAGCCAGCCTTGACGATCCTTCTCCTCTGTCTTGACCAGCCTACCCCTCCCCCCGCTGCTCTGATGAAGGTCATCTACACCTCGCCCAGTCCCACCTCTTGCTTTTGCTGACATCCTTCCTACCAGGGACACACCATCCCCATGTCTGAGGCCCAGCCCGCATTCCTCCCTCCCGCACAAAACTAGCCCCTAGCCAGAGCTCTCTCCTCGCAACTCCTAGTGCACCTGTCTCAGCTGTGAATGCCCGTGGGTGAGTGGCCAATGGGAGTGGACGAGGGAGAGTCAGAGCTGAGAGCAGAGGAGGGACTGATCACTGAGGCCTTGTAGAAGCTCTTAAAGGGCTTTGGTTTTGTGCGGGTGAACTGGGGAGTCTTTGGAGGATTTTGGCTTGTTTTTGACTTATGTTTGAAAGCATTACTCTAGTTGCTGAATAGAGAACAGACTTGGGAGCGGGGGCAAAAGAAGACCCGTGTCAAAAGCGAGGGCATCGGGGCACCTGGGTGGCTCAGTTGGTTAAGCGACTGCCTTCGGCTCAGGTCATGATCCTGGAATCCCGGGATCAAGTTCCGCCCCAGGCTCCCTGCTCAGCAGGGGGTCTGCTTCTCCCTCTGACCCTCCCCCGTCTCATGCTCTCTCTCTCTCATTCTCTCTCTCAAATAAATAAATAAAATGTTTAAAAAAAAAAAGCGAGGGCATCAGAAGCAGGGCAGGGGGGCGGTGGTCAGGGTCTGTCTCTGCAGCCCCCACTCTGCCCTGCAAATGTCCTTCACCATCAACAGAATGGTCATCTACTCTGTTGGCTCCCCTCTGGCACCAGACTGCAGAGTAGATTCTATTCATTATCACCCAGAGCTCCCCACTCCAGCATCTTCTCGTGGTGGGCCCAGCATGATTTGTCATTGACACACAGAAGCCCCACTGGCCTCAGAACGACTGGGAAAACCAGACCCTTTGAGGTAACCCAGGGAGGAAATGGGATAAACATGATACCTGATGGGGTGCTCCTATGCTGTAAAATGGCTTAAAACGTGTGGTCACCCAGTTCATCAGCCAGCGTCCTGGCTAGAACAGAATCCAGCCCTCTGTTTCAAGAGATTTTGGCAATGGGGCTATTACAGAGTCCACCTGATAGAAGCTGTGGTCATGGGACCATGGCCAGGGCCAGAGCAGGGCCCAACAAAGAGGATCCTCTCAGACTCTCCTCCCCCATGCAGATCTCTGCCAGGGGCTTGCACTGGCCAACTCAACCAGGATCTGGAAGGTGAGGGAATCTCTGGCGATGCAGTCCTCAGGACCCGCCTCCTGGTACACCAGGTAGGGCAGAGACGAGATGAGGGAAGAGGCAAAGAGAGGATAATCAGCACCCCCGGAGATGTCCTCACACTGGGGAAATGAGCACTTAAAAACCACATTGATTTTTTATTACTGCTTCCCATAGACGCGGGCTTAAGTTACAGCTGGAGAAAATCAAGTTCTCTGGAAAGAACATCCTGGTAGGAATAGTGATTAGGTACTAAAAACCAGAGACTGAAATCCTGGCTCTTGAGGGCTTTCCAAAACAGACTGAAACAATCACTGGCTTCAAATGTCAGAGATCTTTCAGAAAGCAGAGGGATAGATGCAAGACCCTTGAAGTCCTACCCAGCTCTAGGATTAACATATATGACAGTGTTTTCCAAAATGGCCTATGTAACTTTGCTATGATGGAAACAGAAATCATTTCCAGGCAAACTACGTACTAGCATATAAGCTCAGACTACTCTTATGTAACCCTTTTCAGGGCAGACACATCATGGTAATTGAAATGGCATAGATGGCTCTTAAAGTCCTCGTAAATTCCAAACAATTAGAATACTTTGGAACCTAAAGGAATTCATAGTAAACGACAACTAAACACATTGCCTTCTTAATGTATTTTTTAAAAATTAGTACTTTTTAAATTTCTCTTTTCCCCCAACAAAAATCTAGGTTTCCACAGGAGAGCAGCTGGCCTTTTGAATTGAGCTGAATTTGCAACTGATTATAAAGTCAAAGATCAATGCTTATAAAAAATCAAGTCAGCTTAGGAATCTATTTATTTTTCCTGAGCTGTGTAGGCGGCTTTTCTGATAATGTGCTCTCACTCTGGTGTCTGCATTTTGGACACATTCTGTATCTGAAAAGCACCCTACAATCCACCTTGCCTCCCAACACGCAGGCAAGGTTGGTGGCATTTTCCTATCAGTCCTCCCTAGGTGCCCCTTGGGACAAACGCTGGGCCATAAAGCTCTGGATTCACTATATCTATACAGACATGGGAGCCTAGACCTGCAGTGGGGCCTGAAGGCTTCGCTGAGATGCACCATCTTTAGCCCCCTGTCTCCTCCCCTGTGTCTCTATGGTTGCTTCATGGTGTCTTTTTGCCCATTTTTGCCCTTTCTCCTCTGGTAAGGATTTTTAAAGAGAGGATTTCAAATAATAAGTGTTTGATGCACTCCCATTCCTTCTAAGGTAGGGGGATTTGGGGTCACTGGGTCAGCATCCTTTGTTTTGTAGAATCCAGGGAATGGGTAAAGAGGAAAGATGAAAAATAAGATTTGGATGAACAGATATTTAAGACTAAGGCAGTCAGAGTGGTCAGACTGATCTATGTAATAGAGTCTGCGGGAAGAGGGAGGGAAGGAGGAAGAGAAGAAGGTTGGAAAGGGAGACAGAGAGAGGGAGGTAAGAGGAGGGAGAGAAAATGAGACCAGATCCCAATGGTCTCCATCGAAAGAGGAGGTTTGGGGATCTGAGAAAGACACTGAAATGTCTGGGGAAAGATTTGAAGGAATTTAGTCAGATGTTTTTCTATTGTTTTCAACTGTTGGCTTGTTGTTTATTTGAATGCAACCCATCCCCTGGCAGGGTCACATGGGGCCCTGGGTTTATATGGGTTTCATTTCTTTTCTGTGCGAGAGCAACTGGAAGTCTTCCAGCCTTTCAGATTCTTCTCCCCACCTCCTCCAAGACTTGGCTCCGTCAGTCACCATTTCCTGTCTTCTTTCTCTGCCTCTCCTTGAGTCCTTCCCCTCTGCCCATAAGCACGCTCAGGTCTCCCCACCGTTGAGAAAGCTTGTCTCTGAGAAGGCTTCCTGTCTAGGCTTCTGCCCTGCGACCTCCTTCCCTCTCCCTAGATTCCTCATCTTCCCACCCTGGATTCGGCTGCATCATCGGCTCTCCAGGATCCCTTCCTGCCACGTGTCAGGGTTTCAACAACGTTGGCAGTGGGATCTGGACCTGTTCCTCTCCCCCACACTTCTGTTTCCGGGGCAAGGCCTCCCTCTTCCTCCCAACCCCTCAGCCTTTCCGGTTCCGGTTCGGCTCCTACCGGCTCCTTCCTCAGGGCCAGTCCCACACTTCTGCAAACGGATTGCAGTCAAACCTCTGCGGCCCACACCCGCGTTGCTCCTCTGCCCTGCTTCCTTCACAGCTGCCCCTGCCCCTGCTTCAGGTCACTAGGTCTCCCCGTCAGACCCACCACCTTTCTCACTCCTCCTGTGGGTTCTCCTTGACCCTTTCCACCCCACTCTCCTCCCTCACCTGCTGGCGTTCTGTCCTCCTTGGCGACCTAGATACCACGTCTCTGGCATCTCCAGCTGACCTTCTTTCTTTGGAAGCCCCCCCTTTTATATCTTTTCCCCTAATTATAAATACATCCCGAGTCTCAGCACCGACCTCTGGGTCAGCTGGGCACCAAAGGATGCTGATCCAGTGACCCAGTGACCCCAAATCCCCCTTCCTTAGAAGAAGTGGGAGTGCAAACACTCCACATTACCACCCAGTAGGCACTTTATAGGGTTCCTATGAAGCTTAACTAAGAGCGAGTGTAGGTAACATCCTCAGTGTGCCTGGCAAGTGGCCAGTCCTCAACTTCAGGGATTCTTCAGAAGACAAGAAGGCAGCGTGCGCAGACGGTGGATGTATTCCTCCCGCCGATTCAGTTACTGTCAGGTCCCTGGAAATTTAAAAGGGAAAAATCTGTATCTGTAGATGTATGTAATTGAACAGCATGATTTCCATTTGCTGTTCAATTACATACATCTACAGATACATGATTTCTTCCTTTCCTTGTATTGTGCCATTTGTTTTTGTTTCTTTTTTTTAGTTGTCTATAGCAAGAAAAAGGACACAAAAGGAATTCCAGGCCTATGTAAAGTCTTGTGCTAATGAGTTAAACCAAGCGTCTCATTCATTCATTCATTCATTCAGTAATATTAACAAAGGACACTTTTTGAGCATTTATTTCCTCTGTGCCCAAGAACTTCTAAGGACTTCAGATGCTAAGAACTTCAGATGATTTTCTCATTCAATCTATAAAATTACTCCAAAGGATAGCCACTGATATTTGTCATTATTTTGTAAGTAAGAAATTTTTTGAGAACTATTTATTGTGTCAGGCCCAATAAGCTAAATGGGGAGGAACAGAAAAAAATAACATATTGTCCTGGCATCCAGGCAGAGGACTGTGGGGGGGGGGAGAGACAGATGCATAAACAAAAACATGCAATAAAGTATTATGGGAGCCACTGTGAGCAACTGTTAGGGTCCAGATGGGCATGAAGGAGGGAATGGTCTCTTCTTGGTGTTATTCAGCTGGATATAAGTCCCGGGGATTTTGAAAAGTTTAGGGGGAAAAGTGGACCTAGGCCCTCATCTCAACGGACACACTTTTTTGTTGTTGTTAAACCAAAGCTCTCAGCCACCCTCCTTCCTCCCAGTCACCTCTGCTGGCCAGCGCCCCCCCAACCCCGGGCCCTGCATCCCCATTGCTGTGTTATCCCCCAGGCCCTTGGGACTGCTCACTCCAACCTTATTTTTTTTTTTTAATTCATGTGACAGAGAGAGTTAGAAAGAGAGAGAGAGGGAATGTGAGCAGGGGAGAGAGGCAGAGGGAGAGGAAGAAGCAGACTCCTCGCTGAGCCAGGAGCCTGATATGGAACTCGATCCCAAGACCCTGAGATCATACCCTCAGCTGAAGGCAGATGCTTAACCATCTGAGCCACCCAGGTGCCCCTCACTCCAACCTTAGAAAGAAAAGCCCCAACACTTTTCATCACATGTAAGTAATTGTAAAGAATATACTCTCTTAATGGCAGCTACCGTAAACCTTCTTAGGGAAGCCAGCCAGGGAAAAATAGCATGACCAACTCCTTGAGGGTAGAGCAGGGTGTTTACAAGGTAAGAACCCAAAAGCAATGGTTAAAAATGAAAGAGTAAAAGGAATTTGTTGTCTCTTGAGTAGAAGAAGTAAAGAGCAAGGAGGCAGAGAGAAGCCAGAGTTACTGAGAGGGTCCCTTGGGGCGAAGTTCTCAGAAACAGAGGGCCCATGCTGGTGGCCAAAGGAAATTTCTAAGAAGGAGGACACTTGATGGCCAGTTGTAAGTTATAAACCCTTTCTTCACATCGCCAGCGCACACTCACACACACTTACTTGGGAGAAATCTGCCACCCTCAGGAACACCTTGACATCTTTTGGGAGGAAACAAAGGGCTGAACTTTGGGTACGGGTGAATGCCCTGTGGCATTGAGCCAGGGGTCTAGGTGCAGGGGCAGAGCCAAATTTCACAGTACCTGAAGCTTCTACAGTTTGGTGGGATCCCCTTAAAGAAAAAGAATATAAAAATATCAAGCTTTTGACAATTTTACTGAAGCCCATGACCATATGAACACTTTGCTTGGCCTCCCACAGCTGGGGTTTAGAGTTCATTGGCTTCTTTATAAATCTTCCTCTGGGCAGATGTGACCATGGGAAAGCCAGACCCCCCTCCCCCCTTGAAAATCCCCGAGACCTTGGAGCAGGTGTGGGGCTCCACAGGCCATGCAATGGGGGAATCTGATCCAGATCTCAGGGGCTGGCTGGACAGACTGACAGCTGGGTTATAATCTCTGGGGAGGAGAGTCCCAGGTGGAGAAGGTGCTAAAGGCAGCTTGGCTTGATCTGGAAGGGCGAGTCTGTGAATTTGTGCGCATGGAGGTGTTAGGTGGGAGGATGACCACAGGCCTGCAGGGTGATATGAGCTGGCTTGTGAAAAGCTCTTAAAGCCTTAATTAGAAAATTAGGATAGCAAGATCCCCTGCCCTCTCCTCCCTCCCGGGGCACATGGTAAGATCTTTCCTCCACTCTGATTACCCTCATTTTGGAGCTCGGAAAGAAGCTAATCAGAGGGCTGACATTGTATAAGCCACTTCAAGTGCAATTCAGAATTCAGCCTGATGAAGGGAGTCATCGGGTGTGTGATTATAATGCAGTGTTCCAAAGTAATTAAGGCACTGAAGGTACAGGGCTCTCCATTTAGGGGTGGATGGACAGGCAGGGTCAGGAGAAATGGGCACAGCTCAACACCACCCGAGACAGCTCCCACCTCTACATACCAACCAACAAGGACAGACAACTTCGCTGCGTTCCTGCGTGTCTGGCAGCTTCTCTTAGAATCCTCACAACAACCCCTTGAGGGAGGTGTGTTAGTTTCCTAGGGCAGCTATAACAAAGTAGCACAGATTTAATAGCTTAAAACAACACACATTTATTTTCTTAAAATCCTGGATGTCAGAAGTTCAAAACGGGTCTCCCTGGGCTAACAACACGGTGTCTGCCAGGCTGTGTTCTTTTCTGGAGGCTTTGCAGAGAATTAATTTTCTTGCCTTTTCCAGCTTCTAGAGGTTGCCTTTGTTCCTTGGCTCATGGTCCCTTCCATGTTCAAAGCCAACAATGCCAGTCAAGTCCTTCTCCCGGTGACATTGACTTTCTTGCCTCCCTCTTCCACATGTAAAGGCCCTTGGGATTACATTGGGCCCATCTGGGCCCATCTGGGCAATCCAGAATACTCTTTATTTTAAAGTCAGCTGATTACTTCCCCTTTGCAATATAATGTAACATAGTCATATATTATAGGGATTAGGAGGTGAACATTTAGGGCCATTATTGTCCTTACCGTGGTAGGTAATATTATTATTATTATTATTATTATCATCTATCTTCCAGGTGAGGAAAACGGGGCACAGAGAGGTTATGTGACTTGCCCAAGGCCACACAGCTGGTAAGCAGTGGAGTTGGGATTTACTCAGAACACCTGATGACAGACCCTGTATTCTTAACCTTTAAACTGTACTCCTTCCATATGTTCCTTGCTCTTTCACTCAGTACTTTAGCAAAGGTCTGTGTTGATAGAAACAAAAAGATTTAAGGTAACACAAAGAGAGCAAAGGGCCGACAGGAAAAAATACGAGTTGCGTGGTTGTGTGATGAAGAGCGGGGCAGGGATTGCTGGTGGTATGGATGTGCAGGGAGAGGCGTACTGTGTACCCCAGATCAGAGCCTAATGAGTGACTATCTCCCCATGTTAGGTCACAAGACACCTGGGTTCAAATCCCAGCTCTGCACTGATATCTGTGAGCCTTCCAGTCAGTGTCTTGGTCTCTTGAGTTTCTTCATCTGCAAAATGATAGTAACAGAAGCCACCCTGTGGGTTTGGTGTGTTACCTAAAACGTGTATGAAACTCCCTGCTGTGCCTGGAGCACGGGCAGTGTTCCCTAAATGCTGCTGTCCTCCATCGCCCCCCTTCCCCCTGCTCCTGACCCCCTCTTGCCAAGGAAACAGAACTTCCTCACATGTGAGTATTAACACAGGAAGTGGTGGCTGAGATTTATGGATCTGAGGAAGCAGATCTACGGGGAAGGGTGGCTCCCAGTATCCCTTCACCAGGCTAGATGGGAAATATATCTAACACCCTCGATTGCTTTTGAGGAGGCAGAACCTGGCGGCCAGCGATGGGTTACAGGCTGGAGGAAGCTGAAAGAAACAAGGAGCTCTGTTTCATCTGTCTTGGGTAGACCACATTCGATTTAATCAGGAGGAAATGGCTCTGTGGCTCAAACAAATCTTAAAAATACTAATGTTGGGGTGCCTGGGTGGCTCAGTCATTTAAGCATCTGCCTTCAGCTCAGGTCATGATCCCGAGGTGCTGGGATCGAGCCCCGCATCGGGCTCCCTGATCAATGGGGAGCCTGCTTCTCCCTCTCCCTCTGCCTCTGCCCCTGCTCGTGCTCTCTCACTATCTCCCTCTCTCAAATAAATAAAGAAAATCTTTAAAAAAAAAAAAACACTAATGTCATCCTATCTGTTTTCTCATTTCCTTCCTCTCATCCTTGTTTTGTTTGTTTGTTTGTTTTTAGATGAGGTTCTAAGAGAGGGAGAGAAGAAATGAAATGCTCATTACAGTTAGAATCCCTTGGTTGCAAGCAACAGAGTCCGACTCTGGTTAACTTAAATGGAAGCTGCATTTGGTGGAAGGATGTGAGGTGACACAGAACTGAAGATGAAGCTGAACATCTGGGTCTCAGGAAGACAGGAGCAGGTAGCTGTGGGGATCTAGACAGCAGGAAGGAATGGAGGGCTCTTAAGTGTCATGCTTCTTGGTGCTTGGAGAGAGAGGAACACCTTATGTATGTTTTATTATGGGGCCAGCCAAGTCTGGTCAATACGGGATCCTGAGCATGGTGGCCTCCTGCCACGTCATCATCAGTCTGAAGAATAAGGCCTAGCATGTCCAATCTGGCACAACCTTGGATGTTATGGCTGACACACAGATCTGAGAGGCTCAGCAACCTGCTCAAGGTGATGTGGCAATGTATGTGGCAATGTAGAGGCAGGATCACTGCTGGCTCCTTCCATTAAACAACCCAGGCCTTTGGGGGTCCATTAAGAGGAGGCCCTCTTACCTGTCAGGCACAGCATTGCCCCATTGTGGGTGAGGATGGGAATGGTACCCCCTGAGGTTGATGATGACAAAGGGCTGGGACCCAGCAGTGGGGAACACATGCTGGCTGTTGAGTTGTGCTCTTGGGAGAGCAGGTGCCACGCTGGGGAGTTCTGAGCAGACACCACTCCCTCAACAGTCAGTGCCCCTGGGGCTTCAAAAGGATAAAAAAAAAAAAAGAGAAAAGAAAAAGAGAGAAACTTCTCCAATCTCTGATCTTACAGAACAAGGCAAATTTCTCATTTTAAAAGAATCAAAACCCAAATCTGTCTTACCAGGAGACCAAAGGAAGTTAGAAAGTTCAATAGATTTTTTTTCCTTAAACTGTTGGATCCCATTTGAAAGGAAAAGGGTTTCTTTCTTCAACAGAGAGAGAAGAGGGAAATGAGAGTGCCTCCAGCATGGAGAATTCAGAAACGTGGTTTGTCCAAATGCATCCAGAACCTGAGGGAGGGCAGGTTGTTTCAGAGTGTGGTTGGCAGGTCCTTTGAGCAGGGGGTACCAAACTGGAAGAGGGGCTAGGTTTCCAGAAGAACTGGGGGTCTCCTGCTGTCTAGTGACTTCCAGATCACATCCTTCGGTTTCAAGGAAGGCAGCTCAGAGTGATAAACTCTAAGCAAGGTTGGCCCTGCAGTGAGCCTCCAAGCCCTAACCCCCATCACTGGGCCTAACTGTCCTCTAAAGCAGGTGGAATCTAAACCCAAACACCTCATTTTACCTTTATTACATTTTATTTCTATGCTGTTTTCGCACACTGGCTTTTCTTTATGAATAGGCCACTTGAGTCCAAAACAAAACAAAACACAATAACCTGAGCCCAACCAACAAAATGAAGCAAAACCAATAAGGTATTTTGTCAGGATAAAACATCTGAAACCGACACACATTGCTTTGGTATCTCATGTACCTCATTTTATCTTTCTGATACCTTTAGCCATCAACTGGTGGGAGGTTTTCAGAGTAATGCTCAAGCACCATCTTATTGGAGAGGCTGGCCATCCTATTCCAAAGAAAATAGGGTCTAGCACCTAGAGAAGCCCCTGACATATATTTGATGTTCAACAAATATTTGTCAAATAAATAAATGGCACATTCGTCCACTAGGATGCGCCCAGAGCCAGTCGTGCTGATGCTCGAGGAGTGAGTGGGTTTTTCCACAACATTGCTCGACTGGCCCCTGAGATGGATATAGTAGGCACAGTGTGGGAAGACATAAAGGAAATGGTACTCCAGGTTGCTCCCCTGGGACTTATCTGTGTAGTTTGGGAAGGAAAAAATGTACGTGGGAATTATAGGGGTTCGTGAACTTATAATAGAAACAGAGCAACATGGAGGTGCCTGGGCAGTCCATGTGCAGGGGACTGCACTCATCCGAAATGCTCTGAGTGCTGGGGCGTGAGGAGTCCTGAGGTTCACTTCTGCCCTCCCAGAGCCTTGAGTCTGGAAGGGTGAGGTAGGGGTGAGGGGAATGCCCAGAGGCAGAGGCAATTTAGGTTTCAGACTTTACAAGAAA
This sequence comes from Leptonychotes weddellii, assembly GCF_054177405.1. NCBI lineage: Eukaryota > Metazoa > Chordata > Mammalia > Carnivora > Phocidae > Leptonychotes > Leptonychotes weddellii. The sequence goes on from NC_138369.1 coordinate 12,363,147, forward strand.
CTGATTTAATGTTGTGTAATTGCCTTAAAATTGAGGCAGAAATTTGACCACTAATTAAGGCTCAAAAAATAAATTTTAAGTTAATGAAATTTATTTTATGGAATCAACTTTTTTTAAATGGTATCATTTTATTTTTATTAAAGTTTTTATTTATTCATTTAAGTAATCTCTATTCCCAATGTGGGGCTCGAACTCACAATCCTGAGATCAAGAGTTGCACGCTTTTCTGACTCCTGGAATCAACTTTTAAAGCTGAGACAGAGGTTGGAGATCATCTAGCCCACCCCATAACTCTTTTATTAGCAGATGTGGAAACTGAGGCTCAGATTAGCCAACGAATAGTTTTCCAGATAAGAAAGAGGCTCATATCCCAGAGGTGAGGAAATCACAATCTCTATACCGTCACGGGTCATATATGGGAAAAGCATATGTGGGAAAAGCATACCACATATGGGAAAAGCATATGTGGGAAAAGCATACCACATGGTAGCTACTTTGTGATGCTAACCTTAAAAATAAAACTGCCAGGGGTGCCTGGGTGGCTCAGTCGGTTAAGCATCTGCCTTTGGCTCAGGTCATAATCCTGGGGTCCTGGAATCGTGCCCTGTGTCAGGCTCCCTGCTCAGTGGGGAGCCTGCTTTTCCCGCTCCCCCAGCTTGTACTTTCTCTCTCTGTCAAATAAATAAAATCTTAAAAAAAAAAACCAAAAAACCTGCCAGTTATTTTACCAGCCAAAAAAAAAAAAAGGTTTATTTGGGAATAGCAGAGAATTGCAGTCCCCTGCAAGAGAACTACAGGGAAAACCATAGGTAAGTCTGAAGAACAAAGGAGAGGAACACTCTTTTATAGAAGAAAGGAGGGGCGGTAGGAAGGGCTGTTCTAAACAAAAAGTCCATTGGAGTAAACTGGGAGTTCGAAGCATAGTGGCTTCTCATTGGCTGAGTTGTGACAGTCTCTCATTGGCTGGGTCGTTGCCAGGGGAGGAGGAAACCTTTCTTACTCCTACTAGGAGAGTAAAGTAGTAGTCACAGTAGTATTAATTTGCAAGGTGTGTCTCTTCCAGTTGGGTCTGCAATTGAAGATGAACGGTAGGGCATGAGAGCTCTTCCTCCCAGCCTCCTGACTGCATTCTAAACAAGCTTTCCTTATTACTTTTTACAGTGGTCATAGGATTTTACTTTTTATTTTTTTTAAAGATTCTACTTATTTATTTGAGAGAGAGAGAGCAAGCACGCACGAGCTGGGGGCGGGGAGCAGCAGAGGGAGAAGCAGATTCCCTCTTGAGCAGAGAGCACCGTGCAGGGCACAACCCCAGGACCTTGAGATTATGACCTGAGTTGAAAGCAGATGCTTAACCAACTGAGCCACCAAGGCACCCCGGATTTTACTCACTTTTTAAATTTCAAATTTCATACAGCATTGAAGCATGATGTGAGAGTTGATGTTTATCAAAGTGAGATTGTACACCTGACCCAGTTCTCTTCAAAAGTGACATGGGCATGAAAGATAAGGAAAGACCAAGAAACTGCACAGAGAAACCCCTCGGAGATTAAGGAGCTCTAATGGCTAAATGTACCATGGATAAACGTCTCCCAGTTACTTAAGATGTGAACAATAGCGGGACAGGGATGGGGGGCATACAAAAATTTTTTGTACTATCTTTGCAACTCCTACAATTCTAAACTTACTTGAAAATAAAAAGCTATTTTTCAAAAAGAGAGAGGGGTGGGTGGGGGCACCTGGGTGGCTCAGTCGGTTAAGTATCTGACTCTTGGCTTTGGCTCAGGTCATGATCTCAGGGTTGTGGAACTGAGCCCCACCGAGTTGGGCTCTGTGCTCAGCGGGGAGTCTGCTCGAGATTCCCTCTCCCTCTCTCTCCCCCTCTGCCCCTCCTCCCTGCTTGGTGTGCACCCTCTTTCTAAAATAAATAAATAAATAAAAGCTTGAAAAGTAAAAAGTAAAAAAAGACAGCAAGGTGCAGTAGATCGTATTTTCTAAGAATGGTCCCAACAACAGTTGTGCTGTTCCAAAAGTGAGCCACTTCCTCCTCAAGAGGTGGGGATCTGTGTTCTCTCTTTTGATTGGGGGTAGGTTATTTAACTTCTCTGTGCCTCAGTTGCCTCTGTAAGACAGGAAAAGTCCTAGTGTTGCTTTTACTATGAAATAACACAGGTGGAGCACTCATTGCTTGGAAATGTTGGATGTCATTGTTGCAGGGCACAATTTAGGAACCCAGTTATCACACTGGGACACAAGGTCAGAGCTGAGCTGACAACCAGAGTAACCTCATACGGAGGGAGAGAATCCTTCGTGGGGGTGGAGATGCCAAGTCTGCAGGTGGGCTCTGGTGGGGATGGGATGGAGAAGGCAATGCGGATTCCAGGAGTGGACAGGAATGGGTAGTGCATTTATTCAAGGAGGAAAGCCTTATAGGGGTGTGTCAGGAGGGGGTGAGCCGTAGGGGGTGAGCTTGCACCTTGAAGTCTGGTTGATGGTGCAGCTGAGCAGACAGGTGGGGAAGGGTGGCAGAGGTGGAACCAGGGCTTCCTTGGCATGTTCTCATGATCTGGCCAAAAACAGGTGTTTGTGCTGATGAGCTCCAGGAGAGATAGTCAGAAAAGTAAGTTGGGGTCAGGCCTCAAATGACATGATCAGGAGTTTGGACCAAGACTCTCCTTTGCTTGGAAGGACCAAGCAAAGAATTAGTCACCACACACACACCTGCCCCCCCACCCCAGGGCCCCCACTCAGCTTCCTGTCAATTCCCATCTCCATCTGGTCTCCCTATCTCTGTTCTCTCTCCAAACCAGCCAACCCATGGCCAGACTTAACTTTCTGAAATGTGGCTTCTACTTAGGATGTTCCACACAACACCCTCCTTCCAGAACCTGCTACTGAAGGTCATGGATGCCTTAAGTTGCCAAAGGTGTATCTGCTGAGTAGAGAGAGAGAGAGAAAGAGCTTGCCTGAGAAATAAGCTGGCACGGAGCTGACGATGAAGAGGATGAGAGAAAGATCCAGCCCTCCTTAATGATACCATTCCATCCCCTGAATGGAGATGGCTCAAATCTCCCCTTCAACTTCTCAGTTAATATAAGACAATAAATTCCTTTAAAAAAAAAAGTCTTAAGTTGATTTGGTTTATGTTCCCCGCAATTATAACTAGAATAGAGGGATAAAAAGGAAAAAAAAGGAGGACAATAGAAATGGGGGGTGGGGGAGAAGTTGGACAGGACCAGACCTGACCTGTTTTCCATTTAAATGTAAGTAGTATCTGTAGCAGACACTGTAGGTTGCCCACCTGATATGCACCCCCCCATCTTCTTCCTTGTAAACAAAACCTCAGTGTTTCTCAGGTGTTACCCTCCCTGCACCGACCCAAAAAAGGTGACTCAGGTTAGAGCCAGACAGGTTCTAAACTAATCTCGGGCATCCCCTGTCCCTTACCAATGATTGGCTCAGGAGTGGGCATGTGACCACGTTTCTCCAGTGAGACATGAGAGGGGCGGTCTCTGGGAGGAGCCTTTGGGAAAGACTGCAGGAGAGTTGGGGGCTCTCTTAGTTTTGAGCAGTATGGGTTGGGATGAGACACCTGGGATGGCTGCGTGGTCACAAGATGTCCCTAAGCAGTACAACCAGCAGAGGAGATACCTGGGCCTCTGATGACATCGAATCTTCGAATGCTGATGGTACCTTGCTTCAGGCGCACCCTCTTCTGCCTCTTGTTATGTGAAGTAACAAATGAGAAACCGGCTTGAACTGGGGTTTCCCGCGACTTGCAGCCCTGATACCGCAGAGCCTGCAGGAGGCCGACTCACAACCATCTTATTTTGCTGAGGAAAGAACTAAGGCCCAGAGGGACAGCCCCGTGTGCAGGTCTCAAAGCTAAGTAATGGCAGTGGGACACAGGAGATGGACCTCACTTCTACGACACAGGCTTCAGCCTGTCGTAGCACAGGTTCTAGAATCTTCAGTCATTGCCTTGCCCCCATCAGCCCAGAGCCTTGTGTAGTCAGATGTGTCTACGGAAGCTCATCTGATTGGAATCCAGCAGGCGGTATCCCATCTAATTCAGCGATTGTAAGCAGGAAGGCTGTATCTCCGGAGCCTACCTCTGTTTTGTGAGGACTCTTTATAAACCCTCACTGGCTGTTGTGACGGATACCAGGGGTTGCTGAGACTTCTGGAAACAGGGTCCTGCTGGGCCACAGTGAGGGCTGTGACAGTGTCTGTTTATAGAACCCAGAGTCTGCGTTTGGATAATTACCTCCATGTAATTGTCAGATTAATGTCACTTGTGCTAGAAGGTCTGGGCTTTTTTTATGCTTAAGGAAAGAAAAAACAAACCCTTTGGAGATGCCCAACAGCTGTGAACTTGAAAAAGCCCAACTCCTAAAAATTAGGGAGCCAGTGGGGTGAGGGCAGAGCACGGCCAGCAGTGTGCTGAGCAAGTGTGCTTGTGAATGAGGCAGAGAGGAGGTTGGCAGAGAACACGTTGATTTTCCTGCTTTCCTCACACACACACACGCACACCCATGCACGTGCACAAAAGTGTGCAGATTCTCTGAGAAGTCAGCAGCAGTGGGATTCTGAAAAGCTTCTGCAGAGTTCAAGCTGGAAGATTCAGAAAGAAGAAGGCTGGGGAAAAAAAGCAGGGTCGGGTCTTGAACACCCGAGCTGTTGCTCTTGTAACCCAAGGTCAGTAATAGTGCCGCACCGAGCTAAATGTCCTTCTCTTGGAAGAGCTCCTCAAAGAAATGAAGGCTGGTAAGAGAGGTGCCGCCTGCCCCCTGCCCACGGCTCAGCCACATAGAGCAGTGCTGATCTGTGCGTGGGGGGCACCCCCAGCAGGTGCTCCACGGCAGCGTTTCCATTTCCATCAAGGTCGTTGGCGGGGGTGGGGGGCGTGAGGTCCTCAGGCAGGTGCTCTGAGGACAGGTGTGGAGGTTGCGTGCTTTTATGGCAGCTGAGGGGCCCTGGGGGGGGTGAGTGGTGAGGGTTTGGGGGGAGGGGGCGGAGAGTGGGAGCGATCCTCTGCACAGGTGGGATTGTGTATGTGTGTGCACGTACCCATGCATTGTTGTACACAAGACTCTGCAGGGATTTGGGTATCCCTGACTATGAGAAGTGCCTGGTGCTTTGGGAGGGAGCACTAGACCAGGAATCTCGAGTCATACTAATAGAAATATAATGTGAGCTAGATATTTAACTTTAAATTTTCTGGTGGCCACATTAGAAAATAAATTAATTTCAATCATGTATTTTATTTAACCCAACCTATCCCAAATATTATCATTTCAACATACAGTTAATGTAAAAATATATAAATGAGATCCTTTACATTCTTTATTCTTCTAACAAAGTCTTCAAAATCTGGTGTGTATTTTATACTTTCAGCGACATCTCAGCTCAGACCAGCCACACGTCTAGTGTTCAGTAGTCACATGTGGCTCATGGTCACCATACTGACCAGTGTGGGCCTAGAGACCTGAATTTGAGTCCCTGCTCAGTTTTATTCCAGCTTTGTAGCCCTGAGAAAAATTATGTCTTGGAGCCTCAGTGTTGTCATATGTATAATGAAATTAATAATAGTCGTGGCAGTTGTTCGGTTAGTGTCTTGTGTGTTGCTGGGCACCTAAGGGACCACGTTGGTGCTGCTGGACTGGCGTGTATAGTGGTCTGTTGGAGCGGGCTCATACTGGTTCCCAAGAACACCTTGTTAAATACTCAGAAACTTCGTAGACGAGTGTTAAACCATTGGTCTCTTGAAATCTGCCACGGTAAGAGAACATTCACACCGTGGAAATGGGCAAATGCTTACTCATCAGTCCCTGCCCCTGAAGAGAGTGGATGGTGAGACATTTACCTGTACACTGCTGAACTTGGGTATATTTGCACGGGATTGAAGCAGTGAGTGTGGACCAGAGGCTGCCGCCCTGGCCGTTTTCCCCTCATCATCTCCATTCACGTGGTCCCGTCTTGTGGCAGCCCCTTCCAGATTCTTCTTTCCCACCTTGAGAGGCAATATCGAGCAGTCGTTAGGTTCGCAGACCCTGGAGCGGACCCTGGTTCCACTATTTACTAATTTTGTGACTGTGGACGGGTTATGTAGCCTTTCTGTGGCCTTAGTTTCCTCATCTGTAAAAATAATCCAAGCTGAATTTCATAATGCATATAATTGTCGAAGCCCCAGGTAGCACACCTGAAACCAGTATAATAGTATATGCCAGCTCTTTAAAAAAAAATAATAATACCAGCTGAGAAATAGGGTTGCTCTTGTTGAGGAGTAAATACCATCAATGTAAAGTGAGAGAATAATGCCTACACAGTAGGAGCTACATATATGTGCCTGCTCTATGATGGTGATGATGACCATCTGCAGGCTCTCACCGTTGGCCACTGTCGAACATTCCAGAAGGGGCAGGTGCTCATGGCAAGTGGGGACATCCAGAGGAGGCACTGGTGAGATGGTGGGGTGGGTAACACCACAGTGACATTGGACCTGGGGTGGTCTTTCCTTCCATCCCCCATCCATCCTCTCTCTGTCTCATCCTGCCGCAAGAATTGACCACCTACTGTGTGCGTATTTGATGGGGAGTGGGTGAGCACACAAAGTTGAGAAAAGGGTGACCCCCCCGTTCCCGTTCTCATGGGGCTTACAAAAGTTCTTTCGGATCTTCAATATATTTTTTTTAAAGATTTATTTATTTTAGAGAGAGCATACCAGCAAGCAGGGACAGGAGCACGGGCAGAGGGAGAGAATCTCAAGCAGACTCCCCACTGAGCATAGAGCCCAATGCAGGGCTCAATCCCACGACCCATGAGATCACGACCTGTGCCGAAACCAAGAGTTGGACACCCAACTGACTGAGCCACCCAGGTACCCTGGGATCTTCAATCATTTTTAAAAGTGTAATGGGATCCTGAGAAGGAGAAGCTTGAGAACTACTGGCCTGGGGTATATGGACAGACCATTTAATATGAAGGCCAGAAGGCTTGATCCAGCCACCTACAGAGCACTGTGAAAGTGTGCTTGAAAACTCTCAAGGCCCAGATATAAGCAGAGCAACCTCAGGGTTAGTGTGTGTGTTAGGGTGGGGAGGTGCTGGAGGCACAAGATCAGCCCTGGGGAAACCTGTTCTGAGTCTGACATTTCATTACCCAGAGGATCGAAATGATTCCCTGAAGTGCAGGGAAGCCTAGAGAGTGCGCAACATACTACCCCAAACCCTGTCATCTGGCTTCCCAGAATACCAGGGATTCTCTGAGAGTATTTCCCAAATCAATGCATAAAAAGCAAAACCAACCCATCTGGGTGACTCTGAAAGCATTGCTAGCAAATGCAGCTAGTAAAAGGATTTGGGTTTGGAATGTCCAGGTGTCTGCTCCCCTTCTTTGACAGGAGTTAACAGCCTTGAGTGTGTCACCTGCCAGGATCAGTCTCGAGATGGAGGGCTCTAAGACTCCAGACCAGCTCAGAGCGGACATCCCTGCTTACCCTGCCCTCCCCTGCTCCTGACCTTCCTTCTGTTGACCCTGTCCTCCTCTGGGCTCCAACGCTTTTCTTCCTCCCCGGAAATGCTGCCTTGACTATTCCTGCCCATAGGAATCCATAGGTTGTCCCCCACCAGAACCCTCATCCCCTACCCCGTCCCCCTAGGGATCCCTACCCGAACCGTGGCCGTTGACTAGGTGGGGTGAGGAGACCCCACAGGAGCTGAAGAGCTTTTCCCAAAGAAGGGCCCCAGAGGTTTCTGGGATGTTTAAATGTGTCAATATTAATAGAGACTTTGTAAGTAGAAGAAAATGCCAAAATTAGAGCTGGTGAAAATGCCTAGAACCACTTGATGCAAATTCAGAAACCAACAGGGCAGAGAGGATAGAGCCTCCTTAGCAGCAGTCAGGCCAATGGGCTCCACTCCCAGCATGCTCCACTCCCAGCAGTGTGCCTTCCGGGGGTCTTTCCCTCGCCCCTGCCCCTTAAGGAAGACAATGAACATCGGAGCAGAGGTCTCCAAATGATACCCCATCATGTTTTCTATATAGTTCAATACCATTTCTTTTTTTTTTTTTTTTTAAGATTTTATTTATTTATTCATGAGAGACCGAGAGAGAGAGAAGCAGAGGGAGAAGCAGGCTCCCAAGGAGCAGGGAGCCCGATGTGGGACTCGATCCCAGGACCCTGGGATCATGACCTGAGCTGAAGGCAGACACTTAACCATCTGAGCCACCCAGGCGCCCAGTTCAATACCATTTCTGACAATGACTTTTAAAATTGAAATGATTTTTAAAATGTGAGTTTCTTCACCATTAAAGTAAAGCTTCATTTAAGAAAATGTTTAAAATAGGGAAAAGGAAAAAAAATCACTCCTATTCCCCCCACCCCCAACACAACTACTACCATCATATTGGGGCTTTTCCTTGCAGTTCCTGTCCCTATAAATATATTTTATTCTAACACTGTGATGCTTGTCTTGGTCTTGTTCCCTGGAAAGCAGAGTCTGAGACAAAGGTTTTGATTGAGGTACGAGATTCCAGGGAGTGGTGACGAGGAGTGGGGGAGTGGGGCAGGCACAAATGTATTATGAAATTGGCCACAGCTTAGTGCTGGACCCAAAACCATCTGAGGAGCCATATGAAGACCTTCCACAGGTGGGAGGGAGAAAGAGAGAAGCATTTTTCCACTGGCTCCCAGCCCCTGTTGGTCAGAGGCTTTCCCCAGGGAGTGACTTCTGGGCTGCTCTTGCATAGGGCTTGTGTGGGTTTCCTCTAGGTCCCAGGCAATGGGAAAAACAGAGAAGTCCCAGGGTGAGGGGCAAGAACCACGGGGCACACGATGTTGGGTTGCAGCTCCTAGAAGATGGCCAGAGTCTACCTAGAACTGGTCACCCCGGCACTGCCTAGGCTAAGAGACAGGCAGCGCCAAGAAGATCTGAAGAGGCATCTAATATGGTCTTTGTGATGCGCATGGAATTCCATTCTTGCTTTTCCCACTGAACATGATATATTGAACATATTGTTTAGTAGTTCTTATAGTTTTTAATGGCTGCTTGTTAATTTTCCAAGTAGATGAAAAGAAGCACAGTTTGAATATAACTCATTTCTATGCATTGTGGTATTTGCAAAACAGTGACAAGCCAGCCCACTGAAGTGACCTGCAAAGGATCATTTTATACCTTTGTAGCTTGGAAGGAGGGGCCGTTCCTCAACTCGAGTGGGTGGTGGGAGGGTGTTGATCTCGTTGCTAAACACTTCTGCTTCTATTTCAAATACCTTTGAAAGATATTGATGACTGGAAGCCAGGAGAAAAAAACCTACTGATTTCATGGCTCTGATTAAAAAATCTATTCCTTTTCTTCCTTCCAGTGGCAACACTTTTAGGATTGCTGAGGAACTCTGGGTAAAGATGGGCTTAGGACTCCATTTGTCTCTTCACACTCATTCATTCAACAAATATTTATTGAGCAACTGCTATACGTCACGTATGGCAGCAGGCAATGGGGAGCCAGAGAAAAAGGAACATCTTTGTTTTCAGGGCATCTAGGTGATGCAGGCATGATAATCAAATATTGTCAAAGCTGCGGTGGTAAGCATGGGGCACAGGAGAGAAAGTGTAGGTCTGATATTCATTCATTCACTGATTATATTATCTATTGCTGGGTAACAAAATGCCTCAATACTTAGTCATCTAAACCAACAATAATTATTATCACAAAGTTTTGGTAGGTCAGGAAATCAGAAGCAGCTTGGCTAGGTGGTTTTGGCTTGAGGTCTCTCATGATGCAGACGTCAAGATGCCAGCCGGCGCTTAGTGGTCTGAAGGCTTGACTGGGGCTCAAGGATCTGCTTCCAGAATGGCTCTTTCCACATGGCTGTTGGCGGGAGGTGTCAGTTTCTCAGTATCGAACCTGGACTGTTCCAGTGTCCATGACTTGGCAGCTGCCTACCCCAGAGCAAGTGATCCTAGAAAAGGAGGTTGAGGCCACAATGTCTTTTATGATCTAGCCTCAGAAATCGTATGCCATCACTTCCACCATATTGGTATCACAGCATAGGAAGGGACTACCCAAGGGGTAAAAGGAAGTGGGGATGATTGGGGGCCACCTTGGAAGCTAGCTACCACATTGGTTCATTGAGTCATCCAATTGCCATTTATTAAGCATCTTTCAGGAGTCTGATACTGTGCTCAGGAGTGGGGATACCAATATGGTTGTAATTATATTTAGGGACTGAGTCTTTGCTCAATTTTGTATCTCTGGTGCCTGGAACACAGAACATCTCCTTAAAGGTTTATTTGCCTAAAGGAAGCAAAATGTAGTGGTTAGGAGCTGGACCTCTGGAGCCAGTCTGTTTAGGTTCAAATCTGATGTCTTCCTCCCAGCCCTGATGCTTTTCCGATAAATCTTATTTAACCAGAGTTGGTTTCCACTGTCTACAACTGAGAATCCTAACTGGTACACTCAGTTTTTCCACTAATCTCCTTTGACTAGTTCAGAATCCAATCCAGATTCCCCACATTGCATTTAGTTTTTATGTCTCCTTAACCTCCTTTAATCTGGGACAGTTTCTCACTCAGTCTTGCCTTGTCTTTTGTGAACTTGCCCCTTCTGAGGAGTACTGGTCAAGCATTTCATAGGATGTCCCTCAATTTGGGTTTGTCTGAGGTTTTCTTGTGATTAGGTTGAGGTAACGCATTTTGGACAACAATACCAGAAGTGATACTGTGAATCATATCAGGGATGCATGATATCAATATGTCATTCCTGGTAATGTTGACTTTGATCCCTTGGGTAAGGTGGTGGGTGTCTGCTTGGTTTCTGTTTTTCCCTTTGTAATGAATAATTATCTTGAAACTAGGGAATTATCCTGTTTCTCATTCTTTGGCCCATAAATTTTAGCAGCCATTGATGATATTTTTAGACAACAGTTATTACTGTGCTGTTTGCCTATTGTTGATTTCCTATTTCTGTCATTCCTTCTACATTTATTAATTGGAATTGTGTAAAGTATAATTGTCCCTTCTTATTTATTTATTCAAGTATTTATTTATATCAGTATGGACTTGTGAATGTTTTCTTTCTACCTATGGGTTATAATACTTTACTGTGATTATTTGTTACTCAAATTATCTCAGATCTGGCCATTGGGAACTCTCAAGTTGGTTCTTGTATGTATAGGAGTATTTTTTTAAATCTTCATTTTTTTATTATAGAAGTAATACATGTCTGGGTAGAGGGCACGTGGGATTTCTCTGTACTATTTTTGCAACTTCCTGTAAATCTACACTTACTTCAAGAAGGAAGTTTAAAAAAAATAATATATGCTCATTGAAAAAAAAAATTCAGGAAGTACAGAAAAATATAAAAATCATTATCTCTTAGACATAATCTCTGTCTGTGTTCTGTTTTATTTTTCCTCTCCAGACTTTTTTTTTTTATCATTTTAAATGGTATCATAACACAATTATAGCAACTCTGAGACCAACATTCCAGTTTTGTAATGGAGAAAATGCACACCAGGGAGACAGGAATTAATAAAACAGTAACACCACCAGCCCTGACTTCATGTGTCCACCACCTGCTCCCAGGCCCTCCTGGTGCTCAGCCTCATGTAATTCCTGTCTGGGGTGGGTCGGGGTGAGCAATGCTGATCAGACAGGGTATTGGAGGGTCTCAAACTATTGGGTTAGGGAGAAAAAGGTATCAATATTGGCTCATAGAAACAAAAGGAGTTAAAGATAGTAAATTCAGGAGAATGTACACAGTCAGGCCAACTCTGCAGAGAGAGGAGACAGGGAGAGAGAGAGGCGGGAGGAGAGACAGAGATTATTAGAGGGAGAGAAAAGAGGAGAAAAACAAAAAATGTTGAATTTTTACATTCTTGCTATCAGGAAACAGGGCAGCTAAGAACTCAGTGGGTGTTTAACCAAACAGACTCAAGGTTTAGGTCAAAGATGGACTTCCCACCTCCACTCTGGGTTGCCCTGACAACCTCGTCCTTCTGGTATTGACATTATTGTGAGGAAGAGGGGAAAAATAGGAAGATGAAGTCATTAGAGACGGAACCAGCAGTGGTCTGGCTTGCTTCAACGTGTGTGCAGGGAGGTCCAGGGAGGAGCTGGGGAGGGACAGAGGGCTCTTGGGCTGGGGCCTCAGACAGGGGCATGACCATGGTGGACTTGAGCCTGTGTGCTAGAGAAACCTGAGGCTTCTCAGAAATTCTAGTGAAGCCAGTCAGTGTAAATGAAATCTCAGTGGTTGCGTCTCCTCATTGCCTCCCCTGCTTTCTTGGAATTAGTCAAGGATACTTAGAAGAAAACCCTAGAACCCTGGCTCAGGAAGTGGCAGCCACTCCCTCTTCCAGCTGGGCTCAGTCACCACATCATCCTGGCCCCGAGAGTCCCCTCTTTGTTTCCATCACCCAAGAAGTTTGGGACCATTGGAGGGAGTCACCAGTAGTTACTACTCTCTTCTCTTTCCAGAGAGGGAAACTGAGGCTGAGACATCAAGTAACTTGCCCAAAAGCACAAAGCTAAGAAGTGTCCAGGATTCAAACCCAGGTCTTGATCAAGTCAAAATATGTGCTTGGTAATCATCTCACTCTGTGATATACAGCAGTGAAGAATCCCCTGCAGGGCTTTGTTAAAACACAGGGTAGTGGGACCCACCCCAGAGATTCCGATTTGGTAGATCTGGAATACGGCCGGAGAATTTGCATTTCTAATACATTTCCAGATGGTGTTGATGCTGCTGATGCTGCTGATCTGGGGACCACATTTTGAGAAGTGCTTACGTAAAGCGAGCCATTTAGCCCTTGAACCTCAAATATGGTCTTTGTAGAACAAAGAGTAGGACTGGATTTGTGGTCTTTGATTGTGTTCTGAGGTCTCTACATGTTTCCAGAGGTGCCATAGCTATGAGACAGGGATAGGAAAGTTGAAGGAGTTTAGGTTCCCCCATCCTTACTTCAAGGAAAGTAGCTCCCTCAGATCTCTTTATAAATTAGGGTTCTATGTGAAATTTTATTTGGAAAAGAGGTTTCTGCTATTAAACACAAAGCCAAGAGTTTATAAACTACTGAACTAAAAAAGATGTTAAAATACTATTTGTTCCTATTATCTACTGCTGTGGCTTAAAACAACAATTACTTTAATATGCGATTTTGTGGGTCAGGAATCTGAGCAGACCTATTCCTTGGGGTACCCATGAAGGTTACCCAGTGCTATGCATCTGGTGTCTGGGCTGGTCTAGAGGGTCCAAGATGGTGTCACTCGCATGTCTGGAGCCTTGTTGCGAGTGGCTAGAAGGCTGGGCTCAGTAGTGACTACTGACTGGAACATCTGTCTACATGTGGTTGCCCCCAGCACTGTGGTCTCAGGGTTATTGGACTTCATGGTGGCTTAAGGCCCAGAGCAAGTGTTCCAAGAGACAGAAAGTGGAAAGCACCAGTCTCTTTAAGGGCCAGGCCTAGAAGCAGGCATGGTGTCACTTTGCCATCTTTGGTTTCTCAACAAGGTCCATGGAGCTCCCCAGATTCCAGAGGAGGGGACATACACCCCACTTCTCAGTGGGCAGAATGTTTTGTGTCTATCTTTGAAGTGCATCTGAGAAGCTTCATCCACATCTGAACCTTATTTAGATGATGAGACCCTGGTCCTCTATCAGGGGGTGGTAGAGGGATGCGACTATTGGGAGTGAGTATTTTGTATGTGGCATAAATGATCATTTGAGGATGGGTTGTAATATGTTCTGGAACACCTGCTTTTGAAGTCGGTCATCTTGCTGGAGAAAGTTCAGGCAGCCTCATGGAGAAGCCCAGAGAGAGAGAAACCCAGCCCCCCATCTCCATACCAACTGCCCAGCTGAGCTCCCAGCCCACAGCCAGCACTAACTGACCTGCCGTGTGAGTGAGCCAGCTAGGAAGGTTCTGCTCCTCCAGTCCCAGGAGAGCTCCTTAGCCGACACCATATGGAGTGGCATGACACCAGATTGGTCACTGTGATGGTTAATGTTATGTGTCCACTTGGTTGGGTCATGGTGCCCAGATATTTGGCCAAACATTATTCTGTATGTTTCTGTGAAAGTGCTTTTTGGATGAAATCAACAGTTGAAACAGTAGACTTTCACTAATGTGGATTCCCCTCTATACTGTGGGTGGGCCTCATCCAGTCAGTTGAAGACCTTGATAGAACAAAGACTGACTTCACCTGAGCAAGAAGGAATTCGGTCCACAGACAGGCTTTGGACTCAAACTGCAGCTCAGCTCCATGGAACACAAGTGTTTGGTGAAAGTTAGTAAGTCCTCATCAATTAAAAAAAAATGGTTCCATGGTCAATAATGTTGGGGAAAACCTTCTGTCAGACAATATAAAGTCTCTGCGTTGCAGAACGTCTCATAATTTGGCCTGGATCTTTTTCTGTGTGGCACATCTGGAGCCCTGGAAGAGGCTGATCTAGGCTTGTTGTGAGCTTCCTGACAGTGAATCTTTATTCTGTTTGGAAAGGAGTTCACCCTGGTCAGTTTCCCTTCCTTCAGGGGTCTCCTTGGGTGAAGGGGAAGTGAGGGGTCTCCTTGGGTGAAGGGAAAGTGAGGCATCACTTTGTTCTCTTCCATCAGAGCGGCACTGTGGGCCCACGAGGGAAGACTTTCCAGTATGAGAGTCGGTGCCCCGTTTCAGCCCTCCCCCTGCATCTTAGGCTTGCCCCTTCTGCAAGCGAGTTTGGACCACTCCATTAGATATTCTAGAGCAGAACCAATGAATTATTTACGCCTTTTCTGCTGTCAAAGGATGATGCTAATGAGATGCTAATGAATACATTAGTGTAATTTGAGTGCAATTCCTGGAGGCTTCTTTTGGCTCAGCGCTACAGGCTCTGCCCCCTACTGGCCATGCGAGGTAGGAGGTGGCAAGAGAGCCAAGTTGCTGAAGACTTCTCAGCCAGCTCTTCCAGACCATGGAGGCCAGAAGACTTCAGAGACTGCTTTTCAAGCCCTGCATCTAACCATCTTCCTAGATATAGTTTTGGGGACGTGAACAATGGACATCTGGAAGATTGTTCGACAATCACACAAGGAGGACAGCACTCAAATCACTTCCTCCAGGATGCTTTTCCTGATCTCTCTCTACCCCCTGTGCTCTACCTCTCCAGGCTGAGAGATTTGTCCCTCCTCTGTGTTCCACAGTCCCCATTCTTACCACCACTGTAGATTATGGAGGAGGGGAGTTTCAATTGTCTGTCTCCACCATTAGCCTTGAGCTCCTGAGAATAGGTATTTAGTGTCTTTTTATCTGTAGGACTGAAGACGGTGCTTAGTATATACAAGATGTTCAGACGTTGTTTGATGGGTTGAATTGATTTGTTCAAGTGTGGTTAGTTTAATTCAGAAGGAAACTTGGTTATTTTGATAGAGATTAGTCTTTGTCTTTGGATCTGCTAAGCAAATTGAATGTGTAAGCAAGACTCAGGTGGAGAGATGTTAACACTCAAAAAAAATCTTTCCCAAGCACTTTGGCAGCCTCCATTTGATGAACAGTTGGCTAATTTCAAATAATTTAAATGTATTTTTAAGTAAGTCCAATAGGACCAATCTCGATTTGGCAAAATTCTGTTGACTTGTCTTTTACTGCATGTCCTTCGAAGTAATTTTTCATTCTGTTTTACTTCTTCCCTCACTCCCTTCCCTCTCCCTTCTTTCTCTCCTTGTTTTCTTCCTCCTCCCTCCCTTCCTTTCTTCTTATTAAAGTTTTGTTATCCAAGCTTCCCACTCATTCAGATGGACTTTTGCTCCCAATTTTAACAGAATAAGTAAGTATGGGAAGCCTATCAGTGGCCATGAATCTTGTCTTTACTCCTGCATCACTTTGATGTTACAATTGACTGCGTTACACAGGAACTATCAGTTAGCTCTTTGCTACTCACAGATGCAGACCATGTGTTGGCAGCATCAGCATCTCCCGGGAGCCTGTTAGAAATGCAGACTCTCAGGTGCACCCCAGATTTTCTGATCCCTGGGTGATTCCTGTGCACATACATGTTTGAGAAGTAGAGGTTCAACTAATCCTGTCTCATACCTTGTAGATGATGCGGGGACTGAACTAGGAGAAAAGTATTGAATATATACCTCTTTGCAGTTTATCAGCACTAAGCAGCCTATACCTTTATTGGATAGATACCCACCAGCCAGGTTGCCTTGCCTGCCCCACCCTGAGCTCCTGGGAGGGGAAGATCCCATATACAGTACTAAGGGCTTCCATTACATTGTGCCAGGAACTGTGCCAACTACTTCACATGTATTCTCTCATTTAAGCCTTACAGTAAGTCTGTGAGGTAGGTACAGTGCCTGGCCCCTTTACAGATGAAGAGCCTGGGGATTAGAGAGGTAAAACAGCTTGCTTTCTGCCACCCAGTTTGGTGTGCAGTACCAGGCCTGTAACAAGGGTCCTGTAACTGAGGGCTCCTAGTATCCTCCTCTCCTCTTTCTGGGGTCAAGGTTGTCCAGATTTAAACAGCTACAGAACAGTCCAATGAGAAACTGCATCTTAGTGGGCATCCTCTCTTTTCAACCCTTTGTGCACGAGAGAATGGTATTTCCTTACCCTGGGCTGAGGGCCAGGGACAATATTTCATTGCCTGCCCTATCCCACTACTCCCTCTTCCTCTTCTACATTCTTCTCCTCATCCTCCTTCTCAGTCTTCTCCTCTTTCTCCTTCTGATCTTCTTCTGCCTCTCCTTCTGTTCCTTCTCTTCTTCCTTCCCTTTTTTTCCTCTTCCTTCTCTTTCTTTTGTCAAGCACTTGAACTCAGTTCAGCTTCTCTTTCTTTCTCCCCCCCACCCCGCCCCGCCCTCCTTTCACTCTGGGCTCCAGGTAGAGAATTTGGATGCTGCTGCTGTTGACAGCGATGGTGATGCTGATGGTGATGCTGATGCTGATGGGTGATGATGATGATAGTGATGCTGATGGGTGATGCTGATGATGCTGATGCTGATGGGTGATGATGATGGTGGTGATGCTGATGGGTGATGATGATGATGGTGATGCTGATGGGTGATGCTGATGCTGATGATGCTGATGCTGATGCGTGATGATGATGGTGGTGATGCTGACAGTGATACTGATGGGTTGTGATGATGATGGTGATGCTGATGCCGGTGGATGATGCTGATGCCAATGGGTGATGCTGATGCTTATGGTCATGGTGATTTTGTTGTTATTGTTTGGCTGACCAGGATTTTCAGTCCCTCATCTCCCTCTATTCTTCTTATCTTGCACACTGGTAGGAGAGAGGTCATTGAGCAGAAGAACATGAAGTTCTGCTACAAAAGGCAACCAATATAGGAAGAGAAAGGGCCATTTGTCGTGTAGATTTAGAAACTCTGTAGGCAGGGTCACGGAAGGTAAAAAAGACTACAGGGAATGAGGAGGGAGGAAAGAGGAGACTAGAAAGAAGGGACTGCAGGTGCTTCTCAGACACACGTTCAGACTGGTCTGAAAGGTGACTAGTAGGAAAAGTATAGATATGTTTGGCACCACATTCTCTACTTGGAATGTGTTTGTCATCAGCCACTGGAAAGCTACTGCCAGCAAGCCCTTCTAGCCCCTGCAGGGCATGGAGGGCCAGTTACATTACTGTTACAATTACTATCAGCCCACCACCTCCCAAGCTCCCTTCAGGTGCCCTGCACTTGATAATGCTTTATGTACATGATTTGTACCCCCCATAAATTGGGCAGAGTAGGAAACTGAGGCCTATGCTGTCTCTATTTGCCTGCTGTGTGACTTGGGCTGCAAAACAATAAGCTAGATCTTAGGGAGTGACATACAACTTGTGTTTTCTGCATATAAAACTATACTGCTGGTCAAGGATCAGAGAAGTATGATCATTGACTTAGTTATTGTCTACTTGGGAGAAGGCACATGCACATAAATTCAAGGGCTACTTAACCTTACAAGAATATAGAGATGCCAAAAGATGGTGACTAAATGCCAAATTAGTGGCAGAGGTGTAGGAACTATAAGATCTTCCTGACATTTATTTATTCAAGTTGCAGATATCACCAAAACATGGGCAAGATACATTTCACATATTTGCAAATAAATACATGTCACCTGTAGGCCACTCTTAGACCAGCAATAACAAATTCTGAATATAGTCAGGTCGAATTTAACTCAATACAGCTCTTCCTTGACTTACTATGGGGTTATGTCTCGATAAATCCATCAGATGTTGAAAATATTGTAAGTGGAAAATGCATGTAATACACCTAACCTACCGAACATCACAGCTTAGGCTGGTCTAATTTAAACATGCTCAGAACACTTACATGAGCCAACAGTTGGGCAAAATCATCCAACACCAAGACTATTTGATGATAGACTGCTGAATATCTCACGTAATTTATTGAATACTGTCCTGAAAGTGAAAAACAGAACGGCTGTAATTGTATTTATTGTTCACCCTCGTGATCACATGACTGACTGGGAGCTGTGCTTACTGCCCCTGCCCAGCATCACGAGAGGGGGATCAGACCACATAGCACTAGCCTGGGAAAAGATCAAAATTCAAAATTCAAAGTATAGTTTCGCCCAAATGCATATCACTTTCTCACCATTGTAAAGTCAAAAAATCATAAGTAGAACCATCGTATGTCGGGGACCATCTGTTTTATACATTCAGTATTTCTTCAAATAGGATTATCTTTTTCTAGAAGCAATCACAAGGCCTAAGAAGATTTGCAGCAATGGGAAGAATTTTTTTTCTCCTATAATGAACAGATTAAAAGCTTAATCCCAAGGTCTGTTTCTGTGTCCAAGTAGAATGGTGGTGTGAATCACTCCAAATGGGGTGATTTCTCATAAACACTCAAGAACTATAAGGCATTTTTGGGGGGAGGGAACCCAAATTTAAAAAGTCAACAAAAGAGGTCACTTTCAGCAGACTTTGTACCCTCGTAGGGATGACAAAAATGGGTACTTTTAAATATCAGGCCCTTAGGAAAATAATGATTTTACTCCTGACCCTTGAAGGTCAAGATTGCATTGTGGCAACTTTCAAAAGGGCGTCTACTCTTATTTTCCTAGTTAGTGACCTCGCTCTGCAAAGATTATTGTGAGTCTTTTGGCACATCAATGCTAGGTTTGACTTTCAGCTCAGCAAGAACTGTTAAAGAGTTATCTATGACACTAGTTAAAATGGTGAGGGGGACTTTTATGATAAACGTAGGGACCACAGCAATGGGTAGGGGGGCTCTAAATATAGTAAGGAAAAGTGGAAATTACAGCCAAGGAGCGGGATGTGAGGGGTCAGTGAATGAGCTGAGATATAATCAAGGAAGCCAGCTGGCCTCTGCAGGGACAGGAATCCAACATTTACCAAAAGACCCATGTGCCAAACACCATAGCGGGCATTGTACATGGGTTGTTGAATTTAATAGTGACACCATCTCTGCAAGGCAGACACCATTATTGTTGGAAGTAAGAGAAGCAGGGTAGGTGATCTGTCCAAGTCTGCACAGCTTGTAAGTGACTAAACTGTGATTCCACCCTGGATCTGCCTCCCTCCTGAGCTTATTCATTGGGCATGGTGTCACTGAGGGTATGTGCAAGATTCAGTTCCTGCCCTCAAGGAGCTTGCACTCTGGTGGGAACATCACTGAGGCCCATCCACGCCACCCGCTCCTGGCCTGAATGGGGTCAGTACCAGACAGGAGATCTCTTTCCTTCCAGTACAATCTTGGCACTTGCCAACCACTTAGCAGTGTGTTCAGACCAGCTCTTTAAATTCAATAACAATGATAAAAGCAAAAGGTACCATGTATTGAGTGTTTACCCTGTCTGGAACTTGGCAAAAACACTTTACATAATATAATAATGTCACTTAAAAATTTTTAATCCTCCCAGCAACTTAATAGGTGGGTATAATCTCATTTTACAGAGAGCAACTGAGGCTCAAGGAGGCTGAGGAACTTGCCCACAATCACTCATCTTGAAAGGGGTAGAGCTGAGCTTCGAAGCCAGGCTGCCTCTGCCCAGAGCCATGTGCTCTTGATGACTATGATGTCCGAAAGTCCGGGTCACTCCTATTTGCTTTCCACATACAGTTGTTTCACATTATTGACGGTAATTGTGATATAAAGTGAATACTGAAGCATGGTTCCTAAGGAAAATACAGGGTTAGGTTCCTGAAAACCTCTGGTCATAAAGTTTTTGTCAGCTGATCTATTTCTTGTATGTGGGTTTCTGCCTAAAGACGCTTTATTTAATATATATTATCGGTTCATTAACATTGAACTTTTAGCCCAGAGCCCTGTAACTCGTGCCTGATGAGGCACATCGCAGCTTTCTTGTGCTTAGGAACACGAGCCTGCACTTCTGCACTTTTCCTCAGAGCCATTTTAAACAGTGAATTCACTAGCAAAGAGTACAAAAATATAAAAAACATGGCATATAATCTCCTGGGGAAAAGAACCTGTTGATAGCATAAGGGGTAAAACAAGAAGGTGGAGTGTCACCTTGTTCAGCCTCAGCTGGGAACACGCATGGGCTGGGGGAGAGGGGCACTCCCATTTTTCACTCCCCTGTGTATGTCTGAATGACCACAAAAGCGCCACGAGTATTGATTTTGGGGTCACACATCAATTTTAGAGAGTAGGTGAATTCACAAATGTAGAATCTGTGAACTTGCCAATCTTAAAAGATTGCATTTAAAAGACATATACCAAGTACCCACTGGGTGGTGTCCAAAGTGGCAGATAGATGACTAGGACGTGGTAAGGAGGCTCTTGCAACAGTGCAGGTAGGAGGGGAGGAGAGCCTCAGCTGGGGTTGGGGGTTGTATTAGGTGCCAGGCGAGAGTGGAGGGCTGGGGAAAGCTACTTGACAGCATAGGTAACAAAAGCTGGGGATGGATTCCATGTGGAGGGAGGGTGAAGGGCAGCATCCTTGTCAGTTGG
Source organism: Leptonychotes weddellii (assembly GCF_054177405.1). Classification (NCBI taxonomy): domain Eukaryota; kingdom Metazoa; phylum Chordata; class Mammalia; order Carnivora; family Phocidae; genus Leptonychotes; species Leptonychotes weddellii. The sequence goes on from NC_138369.1 coordinate 12,384,099, forward strand.
GTAGGTGGGTATAGCAGGATACCTTCTGTTGTGATAAATGGAAAACCCCAGTTGAACTGGCTTGAACAACTAAGAGGCTTCCCCGGCTCCTGTGCATGGGAAGTTAAAAGGCGATCTCCGTTCAGGCAGGGCTTGATCTGGCAGATCCTTCTGTGGCACCAGCACCAACTCCTTCTCCTGCATCCAGTCTTAGCAGGCTCTTCTAATGTGATCCTGGAAGGGGAAGGCAGCAACTAGCAACCAGGAAAGAGAATCCTGGTTCTAATGTTCCCAGCAGAATGCTTAGGCTTCTGGCTTAGGTCAAGTGCCTGCCTGAACTGTCTGCATGGTCAGGGGATGGAATGAACAGATTGGATTCAGCCAGACCTGGGGGATGAGAGGTGAAGCCCACAAAGGTAAAGGGCTCAGAATTGGAGGAAAGGGGTGGTTTCCTCGAGGGAAGTCCAGGAGCCGTGATCCGGAAAGAGGGAAGAACAGGTGCGCTTGGGAAGCATAGATGATGAGCCTATCTACACCTTAAGTGATTTGATTATCAGGGCTGGCGCATTTTTTATTGAAAGAATCTTGCGATTTGCTTTCATCTCCATACTGGATGACTGAAAGCCATTCCCAGAAGACCCGAATCAATGTCTGAAACGTGACAGCTCAGGGAAGAATTTACATGGCTGCCCCAGTGACTTATTTTTGAGAAGGTCACAAAAGCATGGAAATAATTGTCAAGTTGGAATTATTTATGATTCCTGCACTTCTAGATCAGGTCTAGTAAATCTGCCTCATCTCGTGAGGTAAGATAGAGGAATAGTCTTGTTTTTACACTGAGGGGAAGAAGTGGTCAAAGAAATGGAGACTCCTAATCCTGGAAATTCCTGAAATGCAAGCTTTTATATCAGACAAAGAGAATGCAGAGCCAGATGGGAGAGAGAAGGAAATAAACAGAGGATAGAGAAGTGAAGCCACGCTGATTCAAACTGAACACATGGTGATGGGCATTCGTCTCTTTATTTAACAAACAATCTTTCTTGATTTTTTCTGCATACCAACTCATGGAAGCTGAACCATGATGCTTCCTACGGCTTTGATAACAAAGCATCACAAACTTGGTGGCTTGAACCTCAGTTTCACTGGGTCCAAAGTGAGTTGTCAGCAGGGAAGAACTCCCTCTGGGGGTTCTAGAAAAGGATCTGTTTTCTTTCTTTCTTTTTTTTTAATTGTAGTAAAATATTCATAAAATGTACCATTTGAACCATTTTTAAGTGGATACTTCAGTGGCATTAAATACATTCATGTTGTTATGTAACTACTCACCACCACCCATCCCTCTGGGACTTTTTCATCTTTCCAAACTGAAACTTTGTTCCCAATAAGCAAATTAAATGTCTTCAAGGTTCATCCATGTTGTAGCATGTGTCAGAATTTGCTTCCTTTTTCAAGGCTGAATCATATTCCATTGTAGGTATCTATCATATTTTACTCCATCCATTCATCACTCAATGGACACTGGGGTCCTTCCACCTTTAGGCTATTGTGAATAATGCCTCTGTGACCACGGGTGTGCAGGTATCTCTTTAAGACCCTGCTTTCAGCTCTTCGGGGGTATCTCCCTAGAAGTGGAGTTGCTGAATCGTAGGGGAGAATCTACATTCTTGTCTTTTTATCTTCCAGAGCTGTACTTCTTGCATTCCTTGGCTTGTGGTCCTTCATCTTCTAGATCAGCAGGGTAGTATCTTGTTTCAGGGGATCACGTTGCCTCTTCTTCTGTCTCAAAGTTCCCTCTGCCTCTGTTAGGGCCCACCAGGATAATCCTGGGTAATCTTATTGCAAGATTCCTAATTTAATCACATCTGCAAAGTCTCTTTTGCCATATAAGGTGACATTCCCAGGGTCCAGGGATTAGGACCTAGATATCTTTGGGGGGGGGTCATTATTCAGCCTCCCACACAAGCTAACAGAAAAGGCAAAAGGGACACAGAAACTTGCCATAAAAAGAAAGGCCCGTAGGACCACCCTGTCCCTAGAGATCATCACAGGAAATAGTCAGGGACATATTTTTCTATATTTCTTTCCATGCATATGCTAACAAATGTATTTCTTCTGTTTCTTTTCCTTTTTAAAAAATAAAAAGTGGGGTAACTTTCTACATGGCCCAGCAACTAGTCTCTTTCATTCAGTAATGCATCTTTGCAGCAAGCTCTTTAAGAGCGAAAGGGATTTACTTTCATGCTACTGTCTTCTTTGATGTAAAAATAGCAACTTTCCAGTAAAGCAAATGACTTTTAGAAAAATTCTATTTGAAATAATCTCCTAAAAATGTCAATGTTAACTTTAATTCTTAAGAGGAAAGAGAGATTTTGAACCAAAATAAGGGTGGAGGCTACTTAGAATTTAGTATTTTAGATAAATTAGAGAAAGGGCGCTCTAGTTATAGATGCATAAAACATGACGTACCTGAAGGCTAAACTACTTTAGGTGTAGCATGTTAACATGAGCATCAATGCTTCCATGGTGTCAGTTTAAATTAAGCATCTAGTATCAGGGGTGGAGAGATCAGAAGACCTGGATTGGAATCCTGGCTTTGCCATCCACAGGCTGTTTATGACTTTAGGCAAGCTGTATCCAATCTCTGGGCCTCGGTGTCCTAACTTTTGAAGTCGGAGGACTGCACTGGAAACTGTCCAAGCTCCTAATGACCTTCCATTCTGGAATTTGGGAAGGGCACTGTTCTAGCAGGCTAGAGGTCCAGTGGTGAATCACAAACCTTCTACCAACTTACTTATGACCTTGAGCTCAACAGTCAGTTCTGCAGGGCCTCAGTTTATTCATCTGTAAAATGAGCAGGCTGGTCTAGAGTGTTCTCAAGATCCTTTCTAACGTTCACATTCTAAGATAGTGAGTCTCAAACTTCAGTGTGCCTAAAAATCCCCCGGGGATCTTGTTAAAATGCAGATTTTGATTCAGCAGATTTGGATGTGATCTGAGATTTGACATTTCTAGCAAGTTCTGGGGTGAGGCTGATGCTAGTCTGGAGACCACCATTTGAATAGCAAAGTATTTAGATTTTGAACTGTCAGGAAACTTTGTCAAAGACTTGGAAATGGGCAAAAAAGATTCCTGTGTGTCCCTTGGGTGGAGTGCTGGTCTGGCGATTATCTGGTGCTAGAGGAGAATGCACTTTTTTTTTTTTTTAAGATTTTATTTATTTATTTGACAGAGAGAGAGAGAGAGCACAAGCAGGGGGAGCAGGAGAGGGAGAAGCAGGCTCCTCACTGAGCCGGGAGCCTGACGTGGGGCTCAATCCCATGTCCCCAGGATCATGACCTGAGCCAAAGGCAGCTGCTTAACTGACTGAACCACCCAGCGCCCCAGGAGT
>NC_138369.1:12387965-12425960 GCF_054177405.1 Leptonychotes weddellii
GGGTCGGGAGGTTCCGACTTGATGGGGGCAGGAAGGGAAGGTGCGGGCTGGGTTAAGGTGGTCCCGGAGCCGTGCGGTTTCTGACCTGGAAGTCCGGGTCTTCAGACTCGTGGAGCCACGGACCCTGATGATAGCTCTGGACCCTTTCCCATTCCCAGAAGAATGCATGTGTACACGTAGTTTTGTACTCAAGTTCCCATGTTACTGCTCCCCTGCTCCAATTCATCCCTGGATCTTTGCGTCCCAGGGCTGGGGGGTTTGGACTCAGTGAAAGGCCATCCAGTGCATCTCTGTGGCCCGGAGATCATTGCTACTGTATTAAGGCTCGAAAGCCCTCAGAGATCTTGTGGGTCTACCTCCTCATCCTAGAAAGAAGATGAGGTTCCCGACAGGAAATAATTTGCCTGAGATCCCACAGGGAATTAGTCTTTGCAAAAGCCAAGATCTTTATTTTTTTGTTACAAAATTTGTTTTCTTTAAGATGCACTTTCCGTGGTCCATTCTTGTGCGTTTTCTCTTGGGCGCACACAAATGCCCTCATGTGCTTCTTCCGGGTGTTGTTTCTTTGCCCGTCTCCTACTCTTTCCGTAGGTTTCTCTGCCCATATATGATTGTCATTTCGGGTCCAGTTCTCAGGCCTGTCCCGTTCTGACCACATGACGCTGCCTCCGTCATTCTCGAGAAAACTTGACCTTAAGCCCCAAGTGAGGGTGAGGTCAGGACTGACTCTAGAGGAGTGGAGTAGTGGGGATTGATGCTTTGGAAAGATATGGAGGAAAAGACAAGATTCCAAGCATCTAGGCAAGGAACTGGATGAGACAGAGCTAAGGAAGAAAAGGGCCAAGTTGATTCTAAATACAAGACATGAGCCACACCTTTCACGTTGATGGAATGGTCATAGTTCTCTAATAAAATGGCTGTATCTGCTGTCAGGAAGAGGTGATGCCCATCAGGGCTTTAGTGGTGGAGTGGCCAAGAGCAGGGTCTGGAAAGTAAAGGAAGGGAACAGGGTTGAGCATCAGGAAGTTCTGTAGTATACTGTTGAGGCAAATTGAACAAACCTTTTAGAATTTCTAAAAGAAAGTGGGTTTTAGTCAAGGCCAAATTAGAACAGCTGCCAGGGTACACAATCTTCACAAAGAAGAGAGTGCTCTGTGAAGGAACATTTGGTGTAGGGTTATATAAGCTCCAGCAAAGGAACATTTGGTGTAGGGTTGTATACATTTTTTTACATAAAAAGTTACAAATCATTAGACAAAGGACATTTCAGAAAGTTGCAGACCTTATCTTAAGCTTCTAGTATATGCAGAGCTGTATGGCTTTAATCTTATGGGAACCAGGGAGGAGGGAGGTTTTCTCTCTTTTTTTTTAATCTTTATGTTCGGAATGCTCCTTTTTGGTTCTTTCATAAATGAAGCAGATGTGCAGTCTGTGCTTGGGCAGAAATAGAGCCCATACTTTGAGTTTTGCTGAATCATTTTGACCTTGGTAAATGTTGAAGTATAGCTTCCCTGGGAGCCCAGGAGCAGGGGCCACAAGCATTAAAAGTTGAAAATTTCCTTTATTTTCTCAATATCGTAGCCCTGCGTACACTTTACGCTCTGTCCCCCTAAATCTTGGGGATCCCCTAACTTTGGGTGTGAACTTTTCCTTAAAGAGTCTTGACACGTTGTTACCACATTGCTACCCAGAGAGGTGGAATCCGTTTACATTCTCAGCAGCAGTGTAAAAAAATGCCCATTTTTTATTTAACAGGTTTTTGCCAATCTGTTAGGCAAAATATTTCATTGTTGTTTTAATTTGCATTCTCTGATTAATTCTAAAGTTGATCTTTTTCATATATTTATTAGAAATTTGTATTTCTCTTGCCATTTTTCCTTTGTCCATTTCTTTTTTTTTTTTTAAAGATTTTATTTATTTATTTGACAGAGAGAGAGAGAGCGAGAGAGGGAACACAAGCAGGGGGAGTGGGAGAGGGAGAAGCAGGCTTCCCACCGAGCAGGGAGCCCGATGCGGAGCTCAAACCCAGGACCCTGGGACCATGACCTGAGCCCAAGGCAGACGCTTAACGACTGAGCCACCCAGGTGCCCCTCCTTTGTCCATTTCTTAAATTGGGTTTTTAATGTTTCTCTTTTCATATGTAAACTCTTTATAGCGTAAGATAACCCTTTGTTACTGCAGTTTTGGCAAAGATTTTGTCTCAGCTTATTGCTTACTTTCTCATTTTGTTCATGGTGTTGATATACAGGCATTTTACACCTTTAGAGTCAGATTTATTAATAGTTTGTGAATTCTTCCATTGCTTTTTGCTCAGGACAGAGCATCTTGCGCCTTACAAAAATACATTAAATACTCACATTTTTGTTTTGTTTTATGTTACTTAAAAAAAATTCTTTAATCTATATGGGATTTACACTGGTTTATGGTTTGAGATGGGGCTCTACTTTGAAATTTTCCCCATTCATTAAATAATCTGACACTTTCTTATCTACTTGTGCTTCCTTCTTCATGAACTTTAAGTTCTTTGAATGCCCAGGTTAGTTTCAGAATTCTCTAGTCTATACCATTGGTTTATGTAAAGGAGAGGTTGTCAGTTAGCCATGTATTATGTAAACATATTTAGAAAGCTTATTCTCATTGGGTAGACAGAGAATGTTGTATGTGTTCTTTACGATTTGTATAATATAAGTAAGTTACAGAGACAGGATTAGAATTTTCAGTGAAAGAATGACCTCCCTTCATATTGTTCATATTGGTGATCTAGCTGCACTCTTTGGGATTTCATCTGTCACAATGGCTAACAAACATTGAAAGCAAAAACTAGTGAGACTGTGGTTCAGGTTAATTTGTATTTTTGTAGCTTTGTTGTTTCCCGTTGTTTCTGTTGGGGAGCATAGTCCAGAACCCTCTCCTTATGTATTCTTAGGGAATGAAGTCCAGGAGAGAAATGGCAGGCATCTCTCTATGCCCTCTGCTAATTGGGCAGTCTTTGGCTTATAAAGATAGGGAAATGCTGACTTAGTAAGGGAATCATAAACTCCATAACTCCTGTGGATAGTTCTAATTATGTAGAAACCCAACCCTTAAAAATAAACACAATTGCCTCAAGTGTACAAAGTGTCTGTATATTAGGTTGGTCCTATGGGCTTGTTGATACTCAACTTTTTTCATATAGTTCACCCTAATATCTATAATCACATCTACATATTTTGGAATAACCAAGCCCAGTGGATAGGGAGGTTTTCCTTTTTTGGATTTTGTGGTTTTGTGGGCGTTTTTTTTTTTGTCTTTCTGTTTCCACCCCCAAAGAAGCAAGAGGTGTTAAATACAGCGAGACAGTGAGACTTGGTATATCAAGAACTTTGGCAGACCATCTTGTAAAATGCCAACGCCATGGTGCCATTTTCTGTGAGTGTGAAACCTGCTTGTGTAAGCCTATAGGAAACTCTCTTGGCAACATCCATGACCCAGTACCTGTGTGAAAACAGGCCAAACGGGAGTAGCTGTGGAAAAGCTTTTGAGAGAATCAAACAACACCAGCTTCAAGTGCCTGCTTCTTTCTTTATTTCTCTCTTGGTTTTACATCTGTTTCTTCACTATAGCACTTCTCGCGTGGTCTCATGTAAGAAGGCAGGAAGGTTAGGCTATTTAGTCATAAATCGTAAATATTTGATGAACCGTCACCTCAGCCTTTTAGACTGTGATGAAATATGAAACTGCTTCCATGAGGTCATTTTTTGGACTTCACCTTTGGAGGAAACCAGTGAAACATTCAAGTTGAATTTTGAATGGCAGCCGGATGTCCTGGTGGACCCCAGCCTATGGGTTGTATTCCAGAAACACCATAGCACTCACCACTGTCATACATGTGTATTTATTTGTTTGTATGCTTACCTGCTTTTCTTAACTAGTATGTAAGTGTCGCGAGAGAAGTGACTTTGTTTTTGCTCACTGCTATATCCCCAGTGCCTAGAACAGTGTGTGGACCCAGTGGCACTCAATAAATATTTGGTGAATGAATGAAGAACTAGATGAATAAGCGGTCTTGTAAATAATAGTTATTTCTTGGCTCAGCTTATGAGTATATGGAACTTAAAATATGTATGAAAAATGCTAGTAATCGCACCAAGTCTCTGGATATCCTAGAAGGCAGGTGTTCAGATGTCTTCTGACAATAGAGCCTCGGGCCAGGCCAGCATGGGCTTGGAGCTCCTCTGAAGCCTGGGTGATGGGACAAGAAGCCTGCTGGACAGACACTGGGCTGGGCCTATGGGAAAGGGAGACTGGGAGCCTGTGGCAAGGGGCTGGCCCAGCTGGTGGTCTCCATTTGTTCCTGTGGGAATTTTGTGTCTTTGGCATTTGGGAACACTGAGTGTCTTTATATTTTCCATTAAAGAGTTTGTGTTTAGCTCAGTTGAAGTTCTCTGGTGTTGACTTTTTTTTTTTTTTTAAGATTTTATTTATTTATTTGACAGAGAGAGAGAAACAGCGAGAGAGGGAACACAGGCAGGGGGAGTGGGAGAGGAAGAAGCAGGCTTCCCACCGAGCAGGGAGCCCGATGCGGGGCTCAATCCCAGGACCCTGGGACCATGACCTGAGCCCAAGGCAGACGCTTAACGACTGAGCCACCCACACGCCCTGTCTCCGGTGTCGTCTTCAAGGAAGGAAGTCATCAACAGGATAAGAAGAAAGCATGCGCATGTTCAGAGAACACCAGACTGATCGGGAGGACAAACTCGGGAGGGTTCTGGGCTGCTCCTAAGTGTGCTTTCTGCCCTCTTTTTCAGGATCTTCCCACCTTCTGCAGGATGGCTTCTGCTTGGCGGAGACTGGGCTTTTATGTCTCTTTTCTGAAAAGCCAGCAAGATGGTGGGCCAGGGATCATCAGCAGGGGAAGGAGAGTGATTCCGGGATGGGCCAGAGATATTTACAGTGCCACGGGAGAATGGACGAAAGAGTACACACTGCAGACAAGAAAGGAGGTCGAGAAATGGTGGCATCACCGAATAAAAGAACAGGCCTCCAAAATTTCAGAAGCCGATGTGAGTATTCTGAGGGGTTTTGAGAGAGTAGAGAAGAGGGGCTAAGGCCTCGCACTCCGGGGTCAGATTGCCCAAGTGCAAATAAGTTATTCATTGTGTGACCTTGAACTGAATGATTGACTCTGTGCTTCCGTTTTCTTATCTACTATGGACAGTGCTAGTAAGAGTGCCCCCCTGCTTCCTAGGATGTTTGTGAGGGGTAAATGAGGTCAGATAAGGATAGTGCTTAGAAGAGTTTCAGTGTGGTGCCACACTGGGCATTCTGGAGCAGCATTTACCAGGGAGATGCATCAGGATTCATCCAGCAGGGGTTGGGTCCTTCCTGGTCCATGGTGTGGTGGGGCAGCACACAGGGGTCCAGCAGGGTCAGATGTGAGGCTCCAGGAGTGGCACCTGGACCCCTCACCTATGAAACTTTGAATCCGCATATTCTGAGAAACACCTGTCTCTTCCCTGGCATAGACCTTGGCCTCCAACCTGGTTCTGCCACCTCAGCAACATGGTTTGGGAGGTACCAGCCCTTCCCTGGTGTGATCTGGGTCTGTGATCCAGCCTTGCAGTGGCAGTTGTGTGACTTAGTGAACCCTTGGCTTCTGCTCTGGATGCATCAGCTCAGAACTCTACTTATAATTATCTTCAGTATTTGGTTGTACCCAGTTTCCATGGGGCGCCATATTGGAGGCTGGCTCCTTCTCTAGGAGTCCAGCCTGTCAGGGATTAGTCTTGGATGTGGTAGCTCTTACCTCTTGATATTGGTCAAAGTAACAAATGGGAGATGTGATTTGTTACTTGAAATGTTGAATCTGATCAGAGCCAAGCACTATAAGATAGTTTATCTTAAATTCTACCATCCCTTTGTAATAGTTGCCAAATAATACAGACCTTCTACATTTAATTAAGGAGATTAGGCCAGAGGCAAGCAGTTGAGTACATATAACTGCAAGAGACTGCTTTTCTCTAGACTTGGCCATTTCCCATCTCCTGATTCTCATTCTTTTCAGACACATTCCTTCTATGAGATTGATCACTGTGAAGAATGCTGGGGGCAGTTATTTGTGTTAAAGTGAAGAGGATGTTTTTGGGAATTGGTTAGAAAGAAAATCTGGTATTGAGAGAGGTGTGATGGATATCAAGTGAAGGTTTGAATAGGATGCATGATTATACAGTGAAAGCCTGACTTCTGCCTCAGCAGGGCATGAAGAGCCTTCATGTCAACATGACCAGACTCAGGTAACTAAACGTATTTTGGAAACAAACTAGGGAGCAGTTTAATTCTGAACAGGGAGAGTAAAATTATCATTTCTTCTTTTCTTTTTGGTTTAGATTATAATTTAGTGGCTTCTACACATTTTAAAGTTGTAGCTTACTGATTTTTGTGGCTTCTCATTCTTCTTAAGTATATGGTTTTTTAAAATAATTAAATGGATCAAGGGGCACCTGGATGGCTCAGTCAGTTGGGCATCTGGCCCTTGGTTTCGGCTCAGGTTGTGATCTTGGGGTTGTGAGATCGAACCCCACTTTGGGCCCTGTGCTCAGTGTGGAGTCTGCTTGGGATTCTGTGTCTCCCCCTGCCCCTCCCCCTGCTCACGCATGTGCACACTCTAAATAAATAAATAAAATCTTTTAAAAAATTAAATGGGCCAACATAGTTTATCAATAATTGGGGAAGCAGCTGGAGGGATGCTGAGGGTGATCCCCTGGGGGCACCCTCTCAGGGTCTGCACTGGGGAGTGGTAAGGTGGAGAAGGTGCCATATGACCAGTCTGGAGCCAGGGCAGTACCATGGGCTCGGCCTCAAGACCTCAGCGTGATCTCGTCCATATCACATAACCTCTTTGATCCTCACATTCTTTGCATTGTTTATCTCACAGAATTGTTTTGAGAATCAAATGAGAAAACGTGGCTGAACACATTTTACAAACTGAAATGTTACATAAACAAAAGATCCAAGAGGATAAAAGTGTGTGGTATCTTTGTCAGGAATTAAGAAGACAACTGGATGTCAGTGGATTTTGAAGCATTTATAATTGACCTCACTGTGGTATTAGATCTATTTAAAATCCACCCAAATGAGTTTCCAGGAGTTGAATGTCTTGCCATGATCACCATAATCATTATTAAATGAAGTTCTATTTAATGAGCATTTGACTATATGTCAGGTACCATCTTTCCATATATTACCTTATTTAATCCTGGAACAACCCTGGGGATTTTTGGGGGAGTAAGAAAACAGAGGCTCAGAGGGAGGTTTGGTAATTTACTGCGGATATGTGCCTGGGACCTTCTGGTGTCTCACCTTTGATTTATAGATTCTGAGCCCAGAAAGGCAGAGGCATTTGCCCAAGGTCTTGCAGATAGCTGGGGCAAGGCTGGGGCCAGAACTCGGGCTCCAGGCTCCTTCTGTCTGCCCCCTCTAGGCTCTGCAACAGTTTTGGAATGTGATCTATGAAGAGGAAAGAGTTATCTTTCCCCTGATGTCAGAAGCTGGCAAAAATAATAGGTCCCACTTATAAAAACTGTCCTCTTCCCATCGCTTACAATCTTAATTTCTTTCAAAGGCTTACATTCTTACACTTTTATATAATTATGAAAATTTCCCCTTCAATCAGATTCCTGCTCAGTTTTACCATAAACCCCCATAATTCCATCTTGCCATCCCCAGAGGATAGAACTCATTTCATTATCACGGAGGAAAATGACTTAATTCACACAGAAAAGCAAAAGGAAGAGACCTGAAGCAAGCTGAATACCTTTTCTGCAATAAACAAAAATAGTCATGAATATTAAAGACTTTTGCCAGCGGTGCCTTTCTATATATCTTCTGTAAGCTTCCTTTTGGAGTTTGGCTTAGTGTGTAACAAATCACTCAATGTGCTATACATTAAATCTCTGTTGGACAGACTTACCAGAAAGAGATAGTCATGAAGAAGCTATATGTGGAAAATGTTTGGGGTAAGATCGATTGTTCAATAAACATAATATAAAAAAAAATAGATATGTCCCTATAATGAAAACAAGGTGATTATAATAAAAGAAAAATGGGCTTAATGTAAAAACTTAAAATGAAAACCGAGAAATGGTTTATATCAAGGATTTTATTGATTTTTTTTTTCAGATGCTTAAGAGCTCTGTAATAGCTATTTTCCCACGTTCCTAAAAATGCCCCAAGGAAAGGCAATAGACTCAGTCTATTATGAGAAGGAATAAGGTTCAAATGGAGTGGACAGTTTGCTTGCTTCTGATTCTGCACCGAGTGACAGAGTAAGGTCTTGCGCCTCATTTGAGGGACTAGTTTACAAGCTGAGAGGATTATCTGTCGCTTTCCTTCTTAAGGACCCAAGTCGTGAGTCTGCACCGACTCCACACCTCAGGGCCTGTCTCCCGAGGTTTTCCTAAGGGTTATGGGTCTGCAGTTTCCAGTTAAAGTGTGTGATCAGCGTGCTGCTTTCCATCCCTTTAGGTAAATCAATTGCAGTTGTCACTTGAGCATTACGTGATTTTCAGTTTGTGTATTATCCAGACTCCTGTGTATTCTCTTTTCCCTTTTCTTCCTTTAGGCAGCTCAACTTACCACTCGGTAATTTCTGGAGGTTGGGCAGTACAGAGAACGTTCTAGTTAATTTTGCCACATGTTAGTGGCCCCGTGAAAGGTTTAACTTCTTTGCTGAGGGAAGTTTAAAGCAAGGGGTCAAATGAGATTTGGAAAGAATCTGATTTCTGGGTTCTTCCACTCCCCTGATTATAGTTGGCCGTGTCAGTGATCAGTCATGCAAGTACTTAGCAAAAAATCACCTCCCTATACACGAAGGAATGGTCATGTATATTCTGTTCTGTGTTTGTTTTCATTACTTTGGGAGAAGCAAAACCTGAAAGAGCTCTAGCAGCGCTGCAGGAAGGGAGTAAGGACAGAGAGAGAAAAACAGAAGGCAGAAATAAATGAGAGAGTGGTAATATCAGAAGATCCCAACCCTCAGAGACCAAACATAAGCAATTACCTCTTCTTCCTTTCTTCAGAGAGCCCTGCATGAGAGGATTTAAGGCTGGGTAGGGGGAATGCTCCTGTCACCTGGACAGGATTTGGGTAGCTGGGGGAAAAAATGCCCTTTGGTCATAAGTGCTCCATGGGGCCGGGAATTAAACTCCTGCTGGGAGTGGGGGTGGGTTGAAGTGAGGTGGGGGGGATGGGGAGAGGGAGATGATTAAAACATAGCCCTTGCCCTTGAACCACAGACCCCCTAATTAGCAATCAATTAAATCACTAGCACGATTCATTTGGAGCCTTATCCCCTCGGGTGGTGCACAAACCCAAAGTCAGCCGTCCAGGAAGGACTCCCTGCCCTGTGTTCATTCCGTCTGGACGCAGGGACTGTTTTTCTGTTTCTCGTAATGCAGCTGTGTCTTTAGCAGCTGGAAGGTTCTCTAACCCTGGCGTGAGGCTGTCTGTAGATCGGCCCTGGGAAACAACACCCTTCTTGCCTTGTTGGCTATGATTTTCTCCTTATTCTCCCATTTCAACTTTGTCTGTTGAAAGATAAGCTCACAATACAGCAGAGAAACCCAGGACCCAGACTGGTGCCTCAGGATCCTGCTCTTCCTGCTAAATCCAAGTTTGAATGCAGCTACGGGGGATTTAGAGATGTCACATCTGTGTGATTCAACTATCATGTCCGTGAATTACACAGATATATGCGTTAGAGCTTCATTTGGAAAAACATATAGTTCTTTAAGACCTAGGTAGAAACTGTCTTAGAAGCTTTTAAAAGAGAAAAAAAAAAAAAAGATTAAAAATATATATGGGTAATTCGCACTTTGAGGTTGTTCGGCATTATTTTGGACATTCTTCAGCTTAAACCAGGGCTTTGAATTTTGGTTTTTGACATTTTTGTCAGTTTACATTATGGGAGCAGCCTTATTTTTTTTTTTTTATTTAAGATTTTATTTATTTATTTGAGAGAGCGAGTGAAAGAGAAAGCACAAGATGGGGGGAGGGTCAGAGGGGAAGCAGACTCCTCGCTGAGCAGGGAGCCTGACACAAGACACCATCTCAGGACCCTGGGATCATGATCTGAGCCAAAGACAGTTGCTTAGCCAACTGAGCCACCCAGGTGCCTTTTTTTTTTAAGGAAACTTTGAAAATGTTAAACTGTTACCTCAAGTACAGCACCAACATTTTATGTGCATGTCGGGTCCCAGTCCATGCTTAAGAAATGCTCATTGTCATTCTTTGTCAATTCTTTCCCAGAAATCAAAGCCCAAGTTTTACGTACTGTCCATGTTCCCTTATCCTTCTGGCAAGTTGCACATGGGCCACGTACGTGTGTATACCATCAGCGACACCATTTCACGGTTCCAGAAGATGAGAGGGATGCAGGTAAGGAAAAATGCCCCTTCCCATCCCACCCAGGGGAGGAAGAATGTCATTAATGTGGTCAAGACAAATGAAGAGAACAGGTTATAGTTAAAATTAGGACAGCTTTGACGATAAACCCGAAAAGCCCAGTGTTTCCTTTTATGAGTTAGAAGACCTAACAAAACATCTGGATTAATGGGGGGGGGGAGGGGAACCGCTGTGTGTTCGGTGTTGTGCTGCAGATGGTGGTGGGGTGGGGCTGGGGTCAAATTTAGCTACAAATGTTGGTAACATGGGCCGTCTTCCCAGGACGAGTTCACCGTCCCGCGGGGGTGAAACACAGATAGTCATCGTGTAGGGGAATGAATCCAATAGTGCAGATATGGATCAAATGCTGTGAGGAGGAGGTGGGGCCACAGGAGAATTTTCTCTTTCTATTTGATATTTTCTGTATTCTTTAATGAGCATGGATTATTTTATGATGGAAAAATTAACATTTTTATAAGGAAAAAAATATCTGGGAGGAACAACCCTGGGGCATTTGGGAAAGGTTCCACTAAAGAGGGAGCGTCTGACATGGGTCTTGAAGGACAAGGTGAAATTTACCGGAACAGGAGGAGAAAGACCCTTCCTTGGCCATTGTGGGTCAGTCCCCTTCTCCCCCACTGCCAGTTACCCCAAAGCTTACTGTTTACTCTTTAGCAGTGTATCGTCTGTAAAATGGGGTGGGAATGATCACCATACCTTCTTTAACCACTTACAGAGAGGTGGGATTGAAGAAGGGTTGAGAACACGGACCACTGAACCCGACTGTCCAGGACTCGAATGCCAGCTCTTAACACGTACTAGCTGTGTGACCTTTGACTAGTTACTTAACCTCTCTAAGACCTAGTTCTCCCTCATCTGTAAAATGGGGATAAAACAGTACCTGCCCATTGGTCTGTTACAAGGATCAAAGAGGACGGCTGTGAAGCATTTAGCACATACCTGGCACATAGTACATAACCAAGAAATACTATTGCTCACCAGAGGCTGGCTGGAGCCTGTTCACAACAGCTCCTGAGAGCCCCCTGTGCACCTCTCTGTCCAAGTCTGTGTTTATCAGGCACCCCAGGAACTTGAGATCCAGCCATGGGGGAGTATTTACACCATGGACATCAACAAATGCTACGACTCTGGGCATTTTCCTCCAGAGGGGCAATTGTTAAAACATCCACTGGGATTCCCACTGGCTGTTGCCATTATTAACCTGCCTGTACAAAGGACATCTGCCACCTCCTAGTTCTTTGTAAAGATTTTCTTTTCGAGACATAGGTGCATCTGTTGTCACAATTGGTTCGAAAATTTATGCTGAACTGACATTGGCAAGAAGTATTCCTAAAAAGGAAGGCAAGCTAAAATGGCTCTTTGTCACTTAAAGGGTTAATAACTTTATACTACCAAATGCAGAGATTTGTGTTCTACTTTAATAGTCAAAGGTATTTGTCTTCCTGCCTTATGTCGAATGTTATTTTCCCCAGACATTGCTTTCCATCATTGCTGCTATGTTTATTAGAAAGAGACAGTGCAGAGTGAATTGGCTCTTTGCCAAAAGTATAATTCTCTGTCTTACTGTGATTCTTTGACTAGATTTATCCTGTGGTTTTTTACTTACGCCAACTTATTTTGGACAGTTAGTGAGTGCAGGCAAATTGCTGAAGATGAAGCTTTTATAGCAAAGTTGTACATTTATGAGAGGATACAGGTGGTTGAGAGGGTGTGGGTGGGATTCTGATTCTCTTGGATGGGATGAGATGTTCCAGAGGAAGCTCAAGGCAGAGCTCCAGGCCTAGAGCCACTCAGGCCCAAGAGGCAAAATGGAGACTCCTATAGTAACTGAAGCCCAAGGTCAGGCTGGACCCAGGAGTTGGACAACGTGGATTTGAACAGCATTCTGCCACCTTCTTACTGAGGGACCCTGCACAAGTCATTTCATGGCTCTAAATCCCCACTTTCCTCACCTTTAAAATAGGGCTAACAGTAATTCTTGCCTCATGGGATTGTTGTGCAGGTTAAATGAGATAGTACATGTGTCTGGCATAATAATCCCTTAATAAGTGATAGCTGCAATTACTCTTTACATTGATTTGGTACTCTGGGAGGTCAGCCACTGTCATTTAATAAATGCATCCCACTCTCTTCAGCCTGGAGTATGCTATGTAGAGTTACCTCCTCAGAAGCAGCTTAACTGTAAAACATTGCCTGCAATTTGTATTACCTATCCTATCACTTGATGGGTGCCCAAAACTACTCTTTGTTGTTTGGTTTATAGTGTCTGAGTCTGTGTGACCAACAGGCACCTAGGGTTCTCTTTGTTCCTAAGTTTCAGTTGCTCTGTTCAAGATGATGAGCTGTCTTTTTGGGGTATTCTCCAGGTTCTGCTGAAATTAATTTCTTGCTAATTTTCATAAGCCATATTTAAGTCAGTTTGTTCCAGTCAGTTCATCCAAATTGGTGGAAACTTGTCCAGCTATTTTTCAAGCGATATGGCAAAAGAGAAACAAATCTCAGTGTAATTGTCAATAACACCAAAGCCTGTTGAGTTTGCTATTGTTTTAAAATCCATTCCCAATGTCAGGACTGGTCCCAGAGATAGAGTGAGGTTGGATTCAGGTCAAGTTCAATGGTTCTCACTCTAAGAAGGAAGGAATATCTAATCTGGAGTAACAGCAGGGTCTGACATGTGTATTCATTCATTCATTCATTCAATATATAGTCATTGAGTATCAGTTATTCTAAATACTGGGGTTTTTATTGTATTCAATAGAAATATTAAGAGTCTTAAGTTCAATATCAGTCAGTAGGCCTAAGAAAAATTCAGCAAGCTTTGGCTTTTTCTAGAACTTGTTAATTTGTCGACTGGTTTGCTTTGTTCTTGAGTGGAGATACATGAAATAATTTTAAGTTACACGAAGAACAGTATGGGAAGTAAAAGGTGGAGTGAGCAGTGTGGCAGTTCTGCTCTCTTCAAGGCTACCATTGATCTCCATGGATGTGCCCCTGTCCTTGTCTTTCTCAACCTCGGCAACATGAAATACGGTAGGCCATTTCCTCCTCCTTAAAACACTCTGCTCTCAGTGAGACCCCACTCTCCCAGCACTTCTGCATTTTTGCTTCTCCTTCCCGGTTTACTCCACAAACTTTCCCTGCTCCACTCCATCTTTGCATACGCTTTATCAGGTTGAGAAAGTTCCCCTTTATTCCTACTTTTCTGAGAGTTTTTCTCATGAATGGTGTTGATTTTGGTGAAATGCCTTTTCTGTATCTGTTGAGATGGAATAAAGTTTTTCTCTTTTATTCTGTTAATGTGATATGTTTTGTTGATTGATTTAAAAAAAATTTTAAACCAACCTTGTGTTCTTGGGACAAATTTTATTTGGTCATAATGTATTTTTTTTTTTTTTAATGCATGAATTGCTGTATACAATTTGTTAATCCCACTATGTGCATGGGAGCTACTGCTCTGAAATTTTCTTTTCTTTAATGTCTTTGTCTGGTTTTGCCATCAGGGTGATGTTGGCCTCATAAAACAAACTAGAAGGTGTTCACTTCTTCCTATTTTCTGAAAGTGATGTGTATTATTGGTATTATTTCTTCCATATTGCTTAACACAGTTCACCAGTGATGGTATCTGGGCCTGCTATTTTGTTTGTGGGAAGTTTTAAAATGACAGATTCTATCTCCTTAATGATATAGGGCTATTTAGATCTTCTGTTTCCTTCCATGTCAGTTTTAAGTTGTGTTTTTCAAGGAATTTCTCTACCTTACCTCCAGGTCTGTTCTGGACTGCCTTCTCTTTTTTTTTCTCTGTCCACTTTTCCTGGGTAATCTCATTTATCCCCTTCAGTTTAAACAGGGTACTTTAAAAAATTATGGAACATTTCCAACAGAGAAGTCTATAGAGCATTGTCACAGATACCCAGATCTGCATCCTGCTAGAAGGTGCCACCATGTAATCCTATTAGCCTCAGCTCTTTTGTTTGTTTTTTTCCCTTTTTTATGTTGCACATAAGAGTTGTTTCTCTCCACAATTGGATTCCAGTCCTTGAAGTCCAAGTTAAAGTAACCACTATTCAGGACTTAGTGTATATCCTTTGCCTTCATGTTTTCATGTTTTTACTCTATCTATTGTTTAGGGATACATACATACTTATATGTAGTATTGTTTTTAATTTTATATAAAAGATATTTAATATTCTGCATATTATTTCACTCAGTATTTTATATCAAGGATTATCCTGTGTCTCTAGAGTTATTTCATCCATTATAAGTACTGTATAATTATGACAATAGTTAATTATCCATTTTCACATGGATAGAGTTTTAGGTTGTTTCAAATTTTTGCTCCAGTGAGCATCCTTATACCTGATGGGTTAGCCTGTGGGAGAAGTGGCATTACTGGGTCATAGAGTGTACATTGCTCAGCATTACTACATCTTTCTAAATCACTTTCCAAACTGTTGAGGCCAATTATTACTCCCACCAGCAATGAAAGATACTTGTAACTGCCCTACATCCTTGACAGCACTTAGTAATGTTAGACTTTTTAGTCTGTGCTAATTTGTTATATGGGAAATGGCAATCTAATTGTATTTTTAATTTACATTTTCCTGAATACTGTCCTATAGTGAAGCTGAGATATTTTCATATGTTTATTGCTTATTTAATTTTCTTCTTTTCTTTTTGCCCTGCTCATATTATTTGCCAAGTTCCTCTTGGGTTGTTTGTCTTTTTCATATTGCTCTGTAGAATTCTTTATACAGTCTGGATTACTGATTCTGTGTTGGTTAAATGCAATGCAAAAGTCTTCTCCCATGGGGCACCTGGGTGGCTCAGTCGTTAAGTGTCTGCCTTGGGCTCAGGTCATGATCCCAGGGTCCTGGGATCCAGCCCCACATTGGGCTCCCTGCTCTGCAGGAAGCCTGCTTCTCCCTCTCCCACTGCCCCCTGCTTGTGCTCTCTCTCTCGCTGTGTCTCTCTCTGTCAAATAAATAAACAAAATCTTAAAAAAAAAAAGTCTTCTCCCAGTATGTGGTTTGTCTTTGAATTTTGTGAGCCCAGCCAGACCGCAGAGTATAATTTGGGTTTGAGAATGGATGAGAATGATGATTTGGAAAGTTCAAGGTTGCTTTTACTTTGGTTTCTTCTTAGAGCAGCAAATAAGTTGTGCAAAGGAGAGAAATGAGACAAGAATGCAGGTGGGTCAGGCACCTGGGTGGCTCAGTCGTTAAGCGTCTGCCTTCGGCTCAGGTCATGATCCCAGGGTCCTGGGATCGAGCCCCACATTGGGCTCCCTGCTCTGCAGGAAGCCTGCTTCTCCCTCTCCCACTCCCCCTGCTTGTGTTCCCTCTCTTGCTGTGTCCGTCAAATAAATAAATAAAATCTTAAAAAAAAAAAAAAAAGGAAAGAATGCAGATGGATTGTTGCGGCCTTCCACGCTCGCACTCGTTCATGGAGCCGGGCCTGAAAGCCATGACCATCAGGCTCATACATACCAGATGTGGACTTTATAAGTGGAGAGGCAGGTGGTTTGGGGTGATGAATTGATCAGGAAATAGGGGCTTTAGTTAATGGCAGTGGTGATACCTGCCTGACCCACCTCACAGATTTGTGGCAGGGGCCCTGGGAGGTGATCAATGAGAAAATCTGCAACGCAATTTCCCAGTGTAACCCAATTAATAGTAGCAATAATAAGGTAGTCCTAACGTTTGGATGTTGAAGCAGGGGCCTCTTGAAGCCAGAGATCAGTTATTCTCTTTCAAGAGTCAGAAAAGGCTGCACTGCCAATTGGCTTCTTCTTAAACTCATATACAATGTCTCATGACACATTTAAAGCTTAGCACATATGGTGATTTTGTCGTGTCTTTGTATGTTGTATGCACAGGAGATTGGAAAATAAAATGACCCACCTCCCACCCCGGCTGGTTTCCCTGGCACCCTCCGGGCCAAAAGCAGGGTGATGACAGCATCAAGGTGCCCAGTCCCCCTCACAGGGTTGGGCTTGGACTCATTTGTCTCAGGCCAAAAGCCTCCGCACACTGCCCAATTGGGTTTTCTGCTTGGGCCTTTTTGCTATTCACTGCGGAGGAGGAAGTAAATTGAGGCTCTGTGTCTGGCTGCTGCGTGATCATAACGTGATTACCCCTAAATATCAGGAAGCGAGGGGAGTTCTTAGCAAGTGGATGATAATACGTATTTCATCAATTTTCAGTCGGCCAAACAGTCAGCAAGTGTGTTTGAAGTGCCCAGAGGGTGCATAGCATGGCATTTAGTTTTCAAATTTTTGACTCTCTGCAGCTTCTAAAAGTAGAGAGTGGATTTCCAGGGCTTATCCTCTCCGATGTCATTTGAAGGGAAGAATGAATTGTTGGTCCAGTGTCTTGATTAGAAACTGGCTGATTTATCCGCTTGTCACGTCTCTCCAGCTTCCCAAGGGAGGTCTTCTGTTTTGGGCCTAGGTACTGTCATTTGGGTTCTTCACTCTGAAGTATTTGCTTCATTTTGATCCTCAGTCTATAATAATGGTGGGTTGTTACACTTGCTAAACAAAATTAAATGTTGTGTTTCTCATTTCTGGGAAATAAAGCATTGAATCTACTCCAGAGAAACCATGACATTCTCTGAAAATAGCAATTTTTTGAGAAGCAGTAACCATGGTTGCTCTCAGTTAGAAGCTGCATTGGTTTCAACTCTAAAGTTTTGTTTTATGATGAAAAGGAGAGAAAGCTGGTCATTCCTAGGGAATAGGCTGGCCCTTTTGTAGCAACAATTGTGCTATTTCTCTTGCCATCAGGAAGGCAGACGACGAGCTGCCCCAGCTTCCTTCCCTTCTACCTGAAAAGTTTTCTTACCTCTACTTGATCTTATTTCCTGTGTTGGAGGAAGAACTGTGTCTTTGCCTGTTCTTTTTTTCCTTCTTAAAAAAAAAAAAAATGTATTTTTAAATTGTACGTAACATTCCATATTCCCCCCTTTAAAAAGAAGAAATACAGCATAGATGAGGCCACAGTCCCTTCTGACCACCTCCTCCCTGACCACGCCCTTCTGGGCAGTGATCCCTAGCATGTATCGGTGTGTATCCCTTCCGAGCCTTGTCTGCACGTTGTCATTTGTAACTGTGCTCTCTCCTGTATCCCTTTCTTCTCGTCTGCTTGCCATCCTATCCTGCCTGCCAACCCTGGGACGCCCACGGCTCAGCTCAGGGAGCGGCAGAAGGCCCCGTCAGGGTGAGCCATGGACACGTGACTCTGTCCACACCAGAGGCTGGCCTCGCCCCAGCTCCAGCCCTCGCCTTCTGTCCGCCTCTGGTCTGACTTGCCAGGTCTCTGATCCCTGGGTTCGCCCCTCTTCCGTAGCTGGCCCTGACTCCCCTTTGATATCTCAGATTGTGGTAGGTTTGCGGTCTTGCTGGTGTTGCCGGGCTGGCCCGTAGCCAGTCGGCTGTCAGCTCCACCCATTGCTTTGCCTTGTACAGCAGAAGGACTGACCCCCGCAGACCACGTTTCCCAAGCCCTGGTGGCAGCTGGCCTCCAGCTGGTTTTGGACAGTAAGAAATTCTGGCAAGACTGGAGTGCAGGAGGGAAGGAGAAGCCAGAGAATTTCTCTCTCTCTGCGCTGGTCAGCAGCTTCTTCAGGAATCCAGTTCCATTTGGGCAGATCCACATGTGTTTCAGTTTTTATACCTGATCTTGGCCTTGGAGCTCTGTTACCTCTGCTTCCCACTTTTTTCCTTCAGTCTAGGGGTGGTGGCGGTGTCCCACTCTTCCAGACTTGGGGGTTGTTCTGCTGTCCCCCTTGGCGTCTCACTCAATTGTAAATACTTAGAGTGTTTGTTAGAAGAACGGCTGGAAATGATGGTTTTTCACACACCGGAAGTTTATGTTACAGATTTCCAAGTTAGAGCTACTAGGACTTTTTCTTGGTTCCTTTTCTGCAGAAAGCACTCACGTCCAGGAAGAATTAACTCCTAGGGAATTGAGCGGGCTCAGGTGGCCCTAGCATTAAAGGTTAAACCAAGTTACGGTGAAAGAAAGAAAGGGGTAGGAATTTGAGAACCTAAAAGGAGAGTCTGGAGTTCCTCCCGGTGAATGTTTTGGACAGTCTTGGCCACAGGGAATCACAGGCAAGAAAGCCGGCATCCCGGACCTAGATTGGAGGTATTCGATGTGGACGATGTGTAAGAGACCAAGAGGCGAAGGAGGCTGGCAGAGGAAGCACCTGACATGGTATCTTTTACATAAATGGGCTGTAACAGTTTGACCAGCAGATAGAACCTTCTGCCTCAGAGAAAGGGATGGGCTTTGGTATTTCATGATCCTATTATAGGTCTTCACTTGGTTCCCCCTTGACAGTCATGAATTGTCTCCTATAGCATTAGAGTGGGTTCTGCAGTTGTTGGTCCCTGGGTCTGGAAACCCAGGGTCTAGGAGTGAGAGGACCCCTTTCCTGTTCCGTAGAAACTTAGCTCATGGGAACGTTTATTCCAGTGATCCGGCCCATGGTGGAGGGAACCATTCTGACTTCAAAATGCAGAAAGGCCTTCCCACAGTCTGTATTCTAGGGCAGGCATTTGCTTTTTTGTCGATTTTCGGGAAGAATGGAAATATTAAGCTTTAAGATTTTCCAGCTTGATTTTTCATAGACAGCTTGGGTAACATGTGGGCTAAGAATATCTTTTCATGTGAATTTCATCTGAAAACAAAAATAGAAAAATATTACGTAAATCCAGACTGGTTTTTGTGACAGTCTCTGTATTGACTTTATTTAAAAATATGGACAGCGTCTAACAGAATGTTAATAGGCAGGAGGATTGAACGGTGCCATTTTGGCAGCTCCCACAAGGAAACCAAGTGGTAATCCCCCTTCTCCTGGAGCAGTTACACAACAGTTACATTTTTCTGCCAGTGAAGCAGCCCTAGGAGAATTCAAGCACAGCTGGAAGTTACACTCCTGTGCAGTCCGCGGAAGTACTGCAGAACTTTCTAGTAATCCAGGACAAATCCCTGACATGGGGTTGATTTTATTTATTTGTTTGTTTGTTTATAGCTTTTGAAAATTAAAGGAAAAGAGAGAAAAAATCTGTGAAGCTTAATAGTTTATTACAAGGGAATATTTTTCATCTGTGGCTTAAGCAATGCTGAAGAGAAAGCTGTATCCTAAAAGGTGTTTGTTTTACTCAGGATTCTTGGCTACCAAGGACTGCAGCCCAGCCCAGCCCAGCTTATGCCAAAAAGGGAAGTTTGTTCGTGTTTACAGACCCTGGTGTAGCTCATAGAATGAGAGGCAGTGTTGCGGGAAACAAGCCCGTGGGCGTTGGGACCAGGTCCTGGCAGCATGTCAGTACCCTCAGTCTCGGTCCCCATGCAAGCTTTGTTTTCTCAGACACCTCCATCCGGTGGAAGGTGGGGTCACCTGGAGCCCCGGTTGGTCTCATCTCCTTGTTCCTCCGGGCCAAGGAGAAAGTAGTGAAGAGAGTGTGCTGTTGCCTTCCTGTTCTATTTTGCATCCCACCTCCACGTTCAGGCCCGTAACCAGAGGGGCAGGTTTTGTGATTGGCAGCCCCCACCAGGACTGTGTGAAGTTGGAGGAGGAGCAGGTTCCAGAAGGGCAGGGACACTGTCCGGAAGGGTGAAGCATTTTGGGTCTGCCACATTTAGCAAGAGGCAGAGAGACCTCGGGTTGGGTCTGAAAGATCAACTGGATTGGGTTGTGTCTAGCTGGGTTCCCAGAACTACAAAGAACAGATGTACCTGGGGAATGTGAGAATGTTTTAAAAAGACCTACATGTTTAAACCTCGCGGTCCTTTCAGTTTGGTTAAGAACTTCCAGTGCCTGGCACCAACGTGCTGCAGACAGTTGCCATGAGTAAGCCACGTTCAGGACGTGTGTGAGGTCAAGGCGTCTCCCTACCTGCTGTCAGAGGGCCACTGTAATACCTCTGGCCAGTGACACGGCTGAAATGTTGCCAGGGCAACTAGTGATGTGCCACGTGTGGGTGCTGCAGACCAGGGGTACCAGATGATGGCAGCTGCCACGTAGCGAGCGCCCCCATGTCTCGGGTGCGTGGACTGGGCGCCATGCTGAGCGCACCACCGACATGGCATATAATCCTCAGCGCAAGGTGGCTGCTTTCTGTCACAAGTGTGAGTTGAGAGTCCGAGTAAGTAATGTGCCTCGGGTCCCACTGCCAGTAAATGGCAGGCTTGGGTTTGGGACTTTTCCCCTCAGACCACACAGCCTCCTGAAGAGCGAGCCTTCGTTGGCGTTTCCCACTCATTAGCCAAAGGGGTTTGGGATACTTCGAATCATAGGTGCCTATGGACCTGAGGCAGGATGGCCGTGGGCGATACGCATATGCACCTCAGAGAGTCCTTGGGCCAGACAGAAAGATGGAAGAAAACCCCAGGTGTGCAGTGGGAAGGAAATAAGAGATAAAATATATATATATTTTTTTATCTCTCTCTCTATATATAAATGATATGATCCCTATCTCTATCACATATATATATGTATCCGTATCATATATATATATATATATAAAATATGATCCCTATCTCTAAAAATTAGATATAAATTTACCAAATTTAACTGGTTATGTATGGCTGTCTGGTAGAATTACAAGTGAGTTTTGTTTTCTTCTGAGTATTTCTCTCTGTATAGTGAATATGCATTACTTCACATATCAGAGGGAAAAGTATTTTTAGAAAAGAAAACAAGACCTATTTCTTTAGTGGAAAATGGCCTGTGGTGGTACGCATGGGTGATGAGGTGATTGATACCTCTCAGTATCCATCGTTATCCCAAGGCAATGTGTGTGAACCCAAGCTCAGGTTGTCTATATGGTTACAAACAAGGCTGTCCCTCGGTGCCACGGTGCGTGTTTCAAGCCACTGTTCCCATTCACAGCATGTAAAGTAGGTGGACAGAAGCTGCCTGCTGAGCTGTAACTGCTGTCCATTTGCAGAAGTGAACGCCTTACTGGCCCATCCCGGCTGAAGGTAATTGCTTCTGGTGTTATCCAGCTAGGCTGCTCACTCTTGCTGGGCCACGTTGCTTAAACTGTGAAATTAAAGGGGGTTAGGGTTGGAGGACAGATCTCAAAAGCCTTTTTGAGCTCTAAGATTTTAGGCTTCCCTATTCGTCAGAGAATAGGAACATCTTCCAGGGAGTGATTCAAAGTCGCTGTTGCGCTCTTGAACGGTGGCTAGTGCGACTGAGGGACTGATGAATTTTTAATTTTAATTAATTTAAGTTTAAATTTACATAAGCACATGTGGCCAGTGGCTACCATATTGGACGGCACAGCTCCTCCATTGGAAGATAGTAATACGAGGTGAGCATTTTAAATGCCTCTACATTTTTACATGTACGTATTTTGGGAATTAAAAAAAAACACCTATAATTTAGAAAAACAGTTTGGTTTCATTATAGACAATACAGACAAGAAGAAAGTAGAGTAGTCACAAAGAAGAGTCTACTCAGAGATAACGGCTATGAGCACCTTGGTGTTTAACCTTCTAAATACTCTCCTCAGCATATGTCCTAGTAGATAGCTGGCTTTCAGAAGCATAGTCTGGAATCATCCAGAAAAGGATATGACATGTTAGTAGGAGAGAATGCCTGTTTATGGCCCGGAAGACAATACGGATAGAGGTCTTAGCAATCCGCCGTGGCTGATGTATCTCTTCTGGATGCTAGGTCATCAACCCCATGGGATGGGATGCCTTTGGACTGCCTGCTGAAAATGCAGCGATTGAGAGGAATCTACATCCAGAAAGTTGGACGCAAAGGTATGTATCTACAGGTGTCTTCAAATACTTCTATACAGAAACCTTAAAAAAATGTTTTAATCTGTGCATGAGAAACAGATAGCGAAGCAAACAGAACATTGCAGTCTGCCAAGCGATGAACAGGATTGTATATATTGGCGTTTGTCTTCTAGCGTGCTGTATTCTTTTTTTTTTTTTTTAAGATTTTATTTATTTGCGAGAGAGAGAATGAGAGACAGAGAGCATGAGAGGGAGGAGGGTCAGAGGGAGAAGCAGACTCCCCGCTGAGCAGGGAGCCCGATGTGGGACTCGATCCCGGGACTCCAGGATCATGACCTGAGCCGAACGCATTCGCTCAACCAACTGAGCCACCCAGGCGCCCAGCGTGCTGTATTCTTAACTGAGAAGTCCCAAAGAAGGTTCTGGGTATTCATTCATGTGTTCATTTTGATGCTTTGTTGTTACAAAGTTATTCTTCCCTTGAGTATTTGCATTTGGAAGGAAAAAGAAGGAGAGGGTTGCCTTTGTTCAATTTCTACAATGCTTCTCATCTGCTTGACCACAGTGTGAGCTATATCCAAATTCCACATTGTAATTTTCTCTGAGAATTCTGTTAATTTTTGCCTTCACCATTCCAGAGCAAGGGGAACTTAGACATTCAATATAGAAATATATGGCCAATATATTTCAGGGATGGCTTTCTCCAAGAGGGACACATTCCCAATTCCACCTGTGCCTCAGGCTTCCACGTACATGTGGGCCAGCAGTGCCCATCCTTCATCCCAGAACCCAGTGGAATGTTCTGGGCTCACTCCATCAGCCTCTTTCACAAAGATCTGGGGCCTTTCCCCACTCCGTGCCTCAAGAGATCTAGAAGGGCAGTTCCAGGGCCTGTCCCCATTGTCTTTGACCTCCCTTTGCTTTATCTTGCCCGAGCCTACTTTCGAAAAACATCCACTGTACCATCCACTTTTTTTTTCTCTTAACCCTTAGTTCCACTTTTTTAGTTATGGTGAGTTCTAGATTAAATGGGAGTAATGAAAAAAGGAAGAAAAGATAATAAAATAAAGTGGATCAAATATGGCACAAAATTGATGTAAGCTAGACCGAGGATTGGCAAATTAGGGCCCGTGGGCCAGATTTGGCCCTGCCTGATTTTGTAAATAAAGTTTTATTGGAACACAGCCATACCCATTTGTTTACATGGCTGCTTTCATGATACAGGGGCAGAGTTGAGTTGTTGTGATAGACATATGGCTCACAAAGCTGAAAACATTTACCATCTGGCCCTTTACAGAAGAAGTTTCCCAAACCCTCCATGGAGAAAATAGCCATTAAGAAGATGGCCCCTGAATCAGGCCACCTCGGTGCAAAACCTGCCTTTCCTTCTTGCTTGCTAATCACCTTGAGAAAATTACTTAATGTCTCTGTGCTTCAGTTTATTTGTCTGTACAAGAGGGATAGTCATCGTTCCTACCTCATCCGAATGGATGAAGATTAAGCACCATCTTCGTTGCCTACTGTAACAAAAATGCCATAGTCTGGGTTGGCTTATAAACAATAGACATTTCTTTCTCATAGTTCTGGAGGCTGGGAAGTCCAAGGCCAAGGCACCTGCAGATTTGGTGTATGGAGAAGACCCTCCTTCCTGGTTCACAGATGGCCATCTTTGTGTCCCCACATGGCAGAAGGGGCAAAGAAGCTCTCTGGCGTCTATTTCATAAAGGCTCTGCTCCTATTCAAGAGGGCTTCCCCCACATGACCTCATCACCTTCCAAAGTCCTCACCTCTAAATACCATCACCTTGGAGATTAGATTTCAACAGACAGACTCTGGGGGACATAAACATTGTCCATAGCAAGCACTTTTCCGCAAAATGTCTAGCACAAAGCCTGGCATAAAATAAGCTATTGTTGGCTAAGCAGAGATTACCTAGGGGAAAGAAAAAAAAATGATGTTATCACCTTATTTCATATTATATTAAAGTTGATTCATTCGCTTTTCTCCCCCCATCCCAATTATTGGACAGTTTTAGATTTTAGGTTTTGACTGATAAGCACGAAAGCAGGTTTCTTTTGGATTCCCACAATTTGCACATTAGGGTTTTTCTCTTCAGTTGATTTTAAACTTATATATGCTTGGCTTAAATTTGTGCGGAATACAGATGTATGGATGGGCCGGGAATGCACATACCAAAGGGGTTGCCTATCATGGCCAGAGGAAGGGCCAGTCCCCAGGGCCAAAGACCATTGTGGTTTCTAGTAGATTCTGTATGAATCCGAAGAATGAGTGTCTTCTAATTCTAATACGCTGATACTTTCGTTAATTCTTAGTGATTAATTTTTTTTTTTTTTTTTGCTGGGGCAAAGCAACATTGGAAGCCCTCTTGAATAATCTAGACTTTTACAGTTTCCCTTCACATTCTCAAAGTATGGTTTGTCTGTGACTTTCCCCCCTCTGAAAACCAAACTTTCTTCCCTCTGTTTCACAGTAATATTGAACACATGAGGAAGCAGCTTGATCGACTGGGCCTGTGTTTCAGCTGGGATAGGGTAAGTCAGCCCTTTCTCCTGGAACTGTTTCATTTTTATGAAGGTCCCAGCTACACAGGAGATCATGCACACTTTATGTTTCTCCTCTTTGGGTTGGGAGAGGGGAAGGGAGGGAGGGAAGGATTAGCAAGCACTCCACAAATGAAAAAATATTCTCGGAGGACAGTCTGCCTGCAAACAAGTAATTTTCTATGGGATTAAGGTAAGAGAGTTAACTTACTCTACAGCTGACTAGAATTTATGTGTGTCAAAAGCTTTACATGTGGATTTCTCCTCTTCTCTGCAATATTTAAAAAAGACTATTGGAATCTCTATAAACGTGATTTAACTAACCACCCATCGGGGTTTTTTGGGTGGTTAGGTGTTAAGTTGACTGACCATCTATTTACCTTTGTTCCAAGTCCAAAATTGAGTCTCATAACAGCTCGTAATGCTTGCGTCACAAGTGGCATTTTGGTGTAAAATGCTTTTGAACTGTGTACTAAACCAGTGGAGAATTCCAGGTGTGGGAGGAGTTCATGAAGACCACCTGGGTGTTAGGACCATTCAGGAAACTGGGAACTGAGCCCTTTAGCGCTCCGGCCAGAGGCCCACCTCCTTGGACACTGGTGGCCTGTTTGGTAGGAGGGATTCCTGCCTGTCCCTTCACTGGACCATCCAATGTCACGATCCCTCTTAGCATCCATATGCTCCACAAAATGATTGACGTTTTCATTGCTGGACCTATCAAGGTCAAGTTCACATCCTCTTCCCCATGAGAAGCACCTGGAACAAACCCAAATACGATCTTTTCCTCCTTCAGCAATTTCTTAAATAATGGAGATTTGATGAGTACAGTGAAAGAGAGCAAACACATTTCAACAGGCCTTTTTGTTTTTTTCTGGTAGCTTCTTTAGATAAGGTCATGAGCTGAATCAAGTTCTCGTTACATCACTGATGCCATTTTTACCACTGGCTTGACTTGCAAGGTTATCAAGTGTTTCATTTGGTGGAGGTGTGAAAAAGTCCCGGTGGCCTGGTCCCATTGTCCTGAGGTGCTAGTGGGGAATCGCGAACCAAATGCAGTCTGATGCAGAGACACCTGAGTCCTGGCCGGAGCTCTCCAGAGATGAGATTCTAGATTCCTTGAGGGCAGAGATGGACTTGGTAACTCTCTAGTCCTGTACAGGAACATTAGCCATTAAATGGTTCAAAATATTAGCGGATTATCGTAGAAGATTAGAAAATACAGAAAAGTCTAAAGAAGAACGTAAGTCAGTGCGGCTAATTTAATATCCTGGTATGGTTCCTTGTGTCTTTTATTCTGGAATTAATAAGCATGTATGTAACTTCCTTTTGCAAAGTTGAATTCATAATGCGTGTTTTTATCTTGCCTTTTTTTTTTTACCTACTATTCATGAACATTTTCCCATTTTATTAAATATTCTTTGAAAAAATGACTTTTTAGAGCAGTCTAGTTTTCCATCTTATGACTACTGTAATTTATGTAACTTATCCCTTATTATCGTACATTTAGATAGATTTTAATGTTTCTCTATTATAAATACGGGTACTCAGTCCCTTCCATGCAAATCTGAAGTCCAGAAAGCTCTAAAAACTGAATTTTTTTTTTAATTCAGTCTACTGGAAAACCTGACCTGAACTGGTATTTATCTTACTTAGAATGAATATTCATATATATTCCTATAGGAATAGTAATATAACTGATTACCAGGTACTCTCTCAGACCTCATTGGGTAAATATGCTATTATTTTTTGATATACAAAAAGGTCTTTTTTTTTTAATTTAAATTTTAATTTTTTTTTAAGATTTTATTTATTTATTTGAGAGAGAGCACAAGAGGGGGTGGAGTCAGAGGGAGAAGCAGACTCCCTGCTGAGCAGGGAGCCCGATGCGGGACTCGATCCCACGACTCCGGGATCATGACCTGAGCCGAAGGCAGACACTTAACCAACTGAGCCACCCAAGCACTCCGTATATCCAAAAAGGTCTTAATGCTGAGGGACATTTGACTGCAAGCATTTCAGATAAGGGGTTTTGAACCTGTTGTGCAGTGTTGTAGATAAAGACATCTCTGCTGCTACCACTGTCTAATGGTTACTGAGCACTTAAACCATGGGCCAGGCACCCATAATTCTCTCTTTGGGTCCCTAGTAAACTCTAAAATGAAAATACTTTTATTGACATCATTTGATTGCTGTTCACTCGAGCAAGCAGGGCTTGGCTAATTCGCTGACCAATTTGCTATATTCATCCCCCAGTCTTGGAGCAGAAATCTTTTTTATAAAGATTCTTTATTTATTTATTTGCTAGAGATAGGGAGAGGGAGAGCACAAGCAGGTGGAGTGGCAGGCAGGGGGAGAGGGAGAAGCAGGCTCCCTGCTGAATAAGGAGCCCAACATGGGGCTCGATCCCAGGACCCTGGGATCATGACCTGAGGCGAAGGCAGCCACTTAACCGACTGAACCACCCAGGTGCCCCGGAGCAGAAATCTTGATACACCATTTTTTATTATTTCTTTAATGTGAACTCTGAGAAAAGCCATGATCAAGTTTAAGGCTTATATAAGTACTTAAAGGAAACTTAAAGGTATTATTTGTCTTGTGGTATTGTGAAGGTTTGAAGACCAAACAGATTTACTCGCAAGTTATTACAGAGATGTTTTCATCTGTATTTCTTTCATTATTCATGATTGGGAGGTTTTTTTTTTTTCATGTGTTTCATGGATGTTTGAATTTGGGGTGTGTGTGTGGATGATCTAATCATGTCTTTTGCCCACACAGGTAAGGAGTGTTTGTTCTTTTTTTTTTAGATTTTATTTATTTGAGCGATAGAAAGAGCAAGCGGGCATGAGCCGGTGGGGGAGGGGCAGAGAGAGAGGGAAAGAGAATCTAAAGCCAACTCTGTGCTGAGTGCAGAGCCTGACTCAGGACTTGATCTCACGACCCTGAGATCATGACCTGAGCTAAAACCGAGAGTTGGATGCTTAACCAACTGAGCCACTCAGGCGCCCCTGATAGGAGTTTTTAGGCATAATTTATTTATATTATAAATTTTCTGATCATGTATTATTTCTTAAACATTATGTTTGCTGCTAGTTTTAAAATCACATCCATAACAATTATTCAAATTGAAGTCTCCTTAGCTGGTTTCAGTGCTCATCAGTAGACCTTTTTAGACCATGTCCGCCCATTTAAAAAATCTGTGATTTTTTTTTCTGATTTGTGAAAATTTTATTTTGACTCTTTTTCTGGCATCATACCTTGTCTTCATAATGGAGAATGACTATCCTTTGCTTTCACGTATGAACAGGAGTTTATTGGGGTATGGAATTCTTTTTTCTTTCAGATTTCTGTAGTGGACCTTGATGCTTGACCTACTTTTTAAAAAAATATATAATTATAGACTTACAGGAAGTTGCCAAGTAGTACAGAGATCCTAGGTACCCTGCGCCCAGCTTCCCCCAATGAGAACATTGGATAGAACTACAATATAATATAATATCAAAACCAGGAAAATGACACTGGCATGAGACTATTAACTAGAGTACGAACCTCATTCAGATTTCGCCAGTTTTACACACAGTCACTGGGGCGTGTGCAGTAGTAATTGTTCTGTGTGGCTTAATCCCGTGTGGAATTTATGTAACCACCAGCTTCTGACCCGCCGGCTTTTGGGAGGGAAGTCTGAGGCCAGCCCAGACGGTCCATTTGGTCCATTCGTACATGCAGTAATCTTTATACCCCCATTTGATGCTCGTCAGGTTCTTTCCGTCTCTGCACCGGCCGTTTCAAGTTTTCATCCGAGCGTATCCCAGTTTCGTCCTTCCACTTGAATTTTGGGTGCTGAGTGACCCCTTTCAATCTGCAGTTGTGGGTCCTTCCCTGTGGCAGTTTTATGGGCTCTGGTTCCCAAGAACCTCGACTTGGTACGCGCGCTCCGCTCACCGTCCTCCTTTGTTTGTCCGTCTCCCTCATGACCTTGGTCCCTTTGTTCTTCTGTACCTCTTGGGAGAACTTCTCCTGTTTGCTTTCCACATCACTGGGCCAGTTTCTATCGAATCAGTGCCGCTTTGTGTGGTTTCTAATGCAGATACTCATTTGGCTTTTGTATTTTTAGATTTAGTCGTATTTTTTCTTACCTCATTCAGTTCCCAGTTTCTTTCTCAAGCCTCTTCTTTATTTTCTTCTTCTTTCACCGTCTTACCTCATCTGCACAGCCCATATATGTTCAGAAGCTTTGAGGCTATAAGGAGATGCTCTTGAAAAATTATTTTTGCTTCCTGCGCTGAGTCTTTTTTATAAGTAGGAATGCCATGTTGTCCTTGTTTGTTTCAGGATCTCTTCATAGATACCTTGTGGATTTTCTCCCATATTTGCTCAGTGACGTGGACTAATATATCAAGTTAGAGATCCAGCAGCCTGAGGGGAGGGGAAGGGAAGCTCCTTCGTAGTCTCTGCATCATTGATTCCTTTCTGGGTTTGGGGAATCCACTGCTCCTGGTGCATCGTTCCCTTTGGTCTGATCTTTACCCAGCGATGAGTTGTGGCATCACAGATACCCCTGACCTGACTGACCCAGAGGGGTCTTTGTGGGCTTTGTTTGCCCCGTGGCCCGCTGTCCCCTCAGGACTTTGCCCTTTCAAGTAAGAGGTGGCAGAGCCCTGCTTCTCAAGAACCCACTCTGTTCTTGGCCGGGGGGGGAGGGAGCGCTGTTTGGCTTATGGTATTTTTCTTCAGTTTGGTTCCATCTGCCAAAATTCCTTGACATTCCTGGCACGTCAGGGGCACCTTCTGTTGTTTCCTGTACTGGTGTAGTCCCCATGTCCCTGGTCTTTATATTTGTTGGTCATTTTTTAAAAAAGATTTTATTTATTTGTTTGAGAGAGAGAGAGTGAGTGAGCAAGAGAGGAGGAGCAGGGGAAGGCAGAAGGGGAAGCAGGCTCCCCGCCAAGCAGGGAGCCCGACATGGGGCTCGATCCCAGGACCCTGAGATCATGACCTGAGCCAAAGGCAGATGCTTAACCGACTGAGCCACCCAGGCGCCCCACACCAGTGCTTTCTGATTAAATGTTAAAATCTGTCAGTCATATGGAGCAGCGGAGTCAGAAGTAGAGCAATAGTTTATTTAATTGACGAGGCAAACCTGTGCCCTTTGCAAGTGACATTCCCAAAGTCTTATAAAAACTGGATAATTCAGCAGATGGATAACTGACAGTTAACAATATTTTAAAGATAAGATAGCTCAGAAATGCTGTCTTCTTTCCCCAGACGGAGAAAGCCCACTTTAAAACCCGGGTCAGGTCTCATTCTCCCCGCCTCTCCCGGGTGGGACTCCCGGAAGAATGGTCCAGCTCTCAAGCTACGTTCTCATCATTCTTACATAAGAGGCTTAATTCTCAGGATTAAAAAAAAAAAATGTATACATTTCTGGAGTTCAGGCATGTCTGGCGAGCCAGAATGAGAATCAAATGTTGCTGTTAGCATTGCGCCAGGTTTCACTTTTTCAGATGTTATTCTCGAAACAGCTGGTGTCATCTCGAGAAGAAGGAAAGTAAGAATCTGAAAGCTGAATTTGAATGACTGAACATCTACTAAGGGAAGAATCAAAAGGAAATAAATTCCAGACTGTGCGGTGAGAGACAGGGATGTGCTTCTTGGCAGGCTTCCTGCAGAGACAGTGTGGGCTGCATTCTACTCTCGTGGGTTCAGGTGACGGCCTCGGTGGTCACCCACTGGTCCTAGGGGATGGCCCTGTGAGTTCCTTGTGACAAATGACAGAGTTAGCTTTTTACGTTGTTTGGTGTGGCCTGTTGAGGCGGGCGTGTCTCAGACTTTGTGCTCTGCCTTCTCACTAGTGCTCTGAGCTGGTTCTAGAGCAGGCCTTTGCTGTGCATCTTGGCTGAAGTAGACCCTGGGGCCCGATTTTTATCAGGAATCATCTGGATAATTGTGGGAGCAGTCCCTAGGAGTTGCCTTCAAACTCGGACAAGTATAAGAAGGGCAAAAAAAAAAAGTTCGAACCAGATGGGATTCAAAGGAATGCCTGCGGAATTGGCCAGAGAAGGGCTTTGGTATTTGTTTATGGCGCTTGCTAAGCAATACCCAAACACACTCATACTCCATCGTACAATCAAAGCAAAACAAGACAAAATGGAAACATATTCCAGGACTTGGCATAAACCGTGTCTGTATTAATTTTTCTTACTCTCCCGTACTGGAGCAATCATGAATTGACTCTCGCTGAGTTTCTTTATTGTGGAGATCTTAGGAGTTTTTATTTATACTCATTTTCATTGGATTTTTAATCCCTTTGTCTCATTTCCTCCTTGTCTTCTTCTGTACATGTTGGTGCCCAGGAATAAAGACTGACGGCTTTGCCCATCAGTCCCAGCAGGGTCAGGCAAACTCCGGAATTACTGCCCCATAAGACAGTCATCCCCAGCGTCCCGAAGGCAGGCTGCGCGGGCTGAGAAAGGCATGGAGTGTGGCTTCCATGGAGCCAGAACGGGAGGCACGTCACAACTGTGCTCTATCAGAGTTGTTTTTTTTTTTTTTAAGATTTTATTTATTTATTTGACAGAGAGAGACACAGCGAGAGAGGGAACACAAGCAGGGAGAGTGGGAGAGGGAGAAGCAGGCTTCCTGCAGAGCAGGAAGCCCGATGTGGGGCTCGATCCCAGGACCCTGGGATCATGACCTGAGCCGAAGGCACATGCTTAATGACTGAGCCACCCAGGCGCCCCTCTATCAGAGTTTTTACCAGGATAGGCTTTCGGTGCCTTTGAGCTTTTCCAGGTTTTGTCCGGCAGTTCCACACAGCCTACATAAAGTAGGAGGGCCGCTGGGGTGCCCAGGGCATCTCCACCATGTGCACAGGTCTCTCCAACTCTCTTTCCTTTCACTGTCCTCTTTCTGTTCCCTTGTTCGCTCTCACCCCTTACCTTGACTTGCCTGCTTTCATTTCCAGCTCTCCCCCCTCTTTTCTTTCTCTGCTCTCTCTCTCTTTCTGTGTTTTTGTTCATTTTTTATGATGGAAAAATTCCAGTTTATACTCAAAAAATGAGCCTGGTATAGAGGACCTCCAAGCACTTGTCCCCCGGCTTCAACAGTTGCTTTTTGTGACCAGTCTGACTTCATCCAAACCTTCCGCTCTGAATCACTTTGCAGCACACAAGAGGTCAGATAACTTTATCTGTAAAGAATTCAGTATGGATTGCTAGAAGCTGAAGGCAGTCTCTTTCCTCCTTCCCTCCCTCCTTTCCCCCTTCACATTCCTGTTGTCACAGCTGAAGCAGTGAAGGACAGTCCCCTAACATCACGGAGTACCAGTCCTCTTGCAGATTGCGCTGGTTGTCTCGTAAACATCTCTTTCTCCCGAGACTCCAGCTTCTTGTCAGCCTGCACCCCTGCTGGTCTTTGTTTGGCCCTATCTCCCCCTGCCCTGTTGTTATCACCCTCTTTTCCTGCAAAACACACAAGCTCTTTGGACCATACCTGCATGAGTTTACTTTCAAAGGCAGCACGATTTGTATGATTACAAAGTGAAAATTATGTTTGCTTCAAGGCCCTTAACCTTGGCATTTTGTTTACGTAGAGGACCGGACATCTGATAAGAAAGATTAAACTCCAGGAAATAACGAGGGCTCAGAGAGAGTAGAAAGATATATTTCTAACGGTTTTTGTTTTAGAAGAATTTATTTTATTTTTTTTTTTATTTTTAATTTTTTTTATTTTTTAATTTTTTTAGATTTTATTTATTTGAGAGAGAGAGACAGAGATAGTGAGAGAGCACAAGTGGGGAGGAGAGGGAGAAGCAGGCTCCCCACAGAGCAGGGAGCCCGATGCGGGACTCGATCCCAGGATCCTGGGATCATGACCTGAGCGGAAGGCAGACGCTCAACCGACTGAGCCACCCAGGCGCCCTTGTTTTAGAAGAATTTAAAGAAGAGCTTAAAACAAAAAGAACTTGGGGGCAAGCGAGGGCCTGAACACATGGTTGGGAAGATTCCCGTGGCGAGAGCTGGGAGCCGTGGTTGCCTTGACAACGTGGAACAGGCACTCAAAGTGAGTCTCCGAGTCTTCTTTCAAGCCCTGACAGAGGTGAAGTGGTTTGTCTGGCAGAGGCAGAAAATTAACCTTTTTCCGGAGGTTTTCCTCTGGGCAGGAGGGAAAAGGGGTTATCTTTGTTGTAGCTGAAGTGAATTGGCAGCAGCCTTCAGTGCTTAGCTGCTCACAGGGAGGTTGGTGTTGATGCACAAGGGTTGGTGCTCAGGGCTGTGGTCGTCTCATGAATGCAGAGCACACGTGCCTCTGACCTCGTGCAGAGCTGTGCCGGTCCAGTGGTTACATGTCCATGTTCATGGCTTCAACCAGGATAGCGTTCTTGGACGCTTCAGCCCTAACTGAAGAAGGAGGTCCCCTGGGCCCCTCTGTGGATTTGGTTATTCAAGGAAGTAGTTAGTTTTATCCAAGGTCCTCCCCCACTGGTGGTCATGAGCTCAGTCAGGCCATCCCTGCCGAGGATGCACACTCTGGAATTACCCACTCCTCTCCGGGGCCTGGATTTTGGTGATGGGTCTTGCCACTCATCCGTTGCCTCTCTGAGCCTCAGCTTCTCTCCGAGGGAATGTTTCTTATGGTTACTGAAGAGAGAACTCTTAGATCACTCTTTAAATGTCTTAGGAATTAAGAGTACAAAACCCTTCTCTTCACAGCTCAATCAGGCCTCCAGGTCCCTCTTGCACATCAGCCGGGTACAACCTTTGACAGCGTGGGTGACTGTGGTTGTGTGGGGACTGTGGACTTTAAGCGTGCTGGGAAGCAATATCTAGAAGATCTTGAGGATGAAGTTGTTACTCCATGAAAATAACAAGGATTATTTACATGTGTACTTCCACCAGCGGTTCTTAAACTTGGTGAGCATCAGAATCACCAAGAGAGCTTGTTAAAGCACAGATTTCTGGGCCCCACTCTCAGAGTTTCTTGTACCACAGACCTGTGATTTTGTTTTTCTATTCAGAAAAAAAGGATCTTAGGAATGATCATGCTCCCAAACCTTATTAGGTAGCAATCAAAATACAGGCCTATCCTCAATTATTTTTGGCGTAAGGTAAGAGCATAACTGAATAATAAAAACAAATTCTGAAAAAGTTGACAGTGTTTTTGCAAATACAAGATTTATTTTAATAACTTCTTAAATTGTGAGATATTACACATATATAGGCTAGAGCATAAAACATGTTTGTATGGCGACTGCCTAGGTTGCAAAATAAAACTTCACCAGCACCCACAAGCTCTCTCTGGCCTTTTCCGTTCACAACTTTGTCTCTCCCCACTACAAGTAACCACTGTTCTGACATCGGTGATCATCACTGCCTTGTTTGCGATATAATTTTACCATGACATATGTTTTTTAAACAGTCACATAAATGGACTCACATAGTGTGTGTTTTATCTCTATACCCAACATGGGGCGCGAACTCACGACCCCAAGATCAAGAGTCGCATGCTCTTCTGACTGAGCCAGCCAAGTGCCCCTAGTATGTGTTCTTATGTGTCTGGCTTCTTCAACTGGACATTTTTTTTCTCCAACGATTTATAAAATGTTTTTGAACATTTATTTGCCTTCACCTGGATTCAACAATCATTTACATTTTGCCATATTTGCTTCATAACTTGCAGACACGGTGGTGCTTTGCTCCTAAGTACTTCGGTTATTCCTGTCTGAAGACTTAGACGTCCTCCTATATAACCACAATACCATTTGACAACTAAAAAAAAATTAACAGTAGTTCCATGATATTATCTTATATGCAATCCATATGTGAATTTCCTGGTTGTTGCAAGAATGTTTTTCATAGCTATTTTTATCCTAGACACGTCCCCCATATTAGTTTTCTAGTGCTACCATAAAAATGACCACAAGCTTAGCATCTTAAAAAACACAAACTTATTATCTCACAGTTTTAGTAAGCCAGAAATTTGGTGGGCTTCACAGGGTCCTCCGTTTGGGGTCTTACAAGGCCAGCATCATGGTGTCAGCAGAGCTGTGTTCCTTGCTGCATGTTGAGAAGGAATCTGCTTTCTACCTCATTCGGGGTGTTGGCTGAGTTTAGTTCCTTGGTGGTTGTAGGACCAGGTACTCATGTCTTTGCTGGCTATCAGCCGGGGACCAGTGTTTGCTGCTTTGAGGCTGCCCACACTCCTCCTGTGTTCTCTGTATGGCTTCTCCAGTGGTTGGGTCCCTCTCATGCTTCCAATCCCTCTGACGTCCTCCTTTTGTTGTGTCTCTCTGACTCCAGCCGAAGAAAGGTATCTGCCCTTACCAGCCCATGTGATTGATTACATTGGGCTCACCTGCATAATGTAGGATAGTCTCCCTATTTTAACTACATCTGCAAAATTCTTTTAGCTACTAAACTAACATGTTTACATGTTCAAGGGATTTAGGGAGTGGATATTCTACTGACCATATCCCGATACCATAGGACACCCACAAATTAAGTCTCAGTAGATTTTAAAAGATAGATATCATACAAGGTATTTTCTGTGACCACAGTGGGCTGAAGAGGAAATTAACACATTCTTAAACAACCAGTGACTCAAAGAAATCACAGGGACATTGGAAAATACTTTGAGACAAATGAACAAGGAAACACAACATACCAGTACTTCTGGGATGCAGCAGAAGCAGCACTACGGGGAACATGTATAACTACGTGTGCTAACATCAAAACACAAGAAAGATGTCAAGTCAACAGCCTAACTTTACAACTTAAGGAACCAGAAAAGGGAGAAAAAACTAAATCCAAAGCTAGCACAAAGAGGGAAATAATAAAGATTAGAGCAGATATCAGTGAAATAGAGAATAGAAAAACAGTAGAGAAAACCAACAAAACCAAAAGTTGGGTCTTCAAAAAGATCAACAAAATTGACAAACCTTTGCCTAGAATTGACTAAGAAAGAAAAAGACTCTGATTACTAAATTAGGAGAATATAGATGAAATGGTTAAATTCCTAGAAACAAAACCTGCCAAAACTGAATCCCAAAGAACTAGGAAATCCGAATAGACCTATGACTCTGAAGGAGATTGAATCAGTCATCAAGAATCTTCCAACAAAGAAAAGCCCTGGACTGGATGGCTTCACTGCTGCATTCTGCCTGCATGAGGTGCAGAAGGGGCCAAACCACAGGAGTTTTGTCCTGATGGAACTGGAATGGGCCACTCTTCTGGCCGATTTATCATCCCAGAAGCTCATCAAATCCCGTTGAAGAGTTTTTATGGAGCTTAATCTCCAGCTCCCCCCACCCCTTCTCTTCCTTTCCAGAGGTTGGCAAGTGTGGCTGAAAGTCCTAGTCCTCTATTTGTCTTTCTGATGACCATCCCCATCCTGAGCCTATCTAGGGGCCCCGCCCCAAGTCACCTCACGTATGCCCAAAAGGGGTCCTTTTGAATGACCAAAAAAACCCGCCTCCTATCAGGAAATTCTAAGGATTTTTGGAGCCTTGCACCAATAATGAGGATGGAAATGTTATACACTATATTTCTTATTATATCACAGATTTCAATTCTTGAGGTTTGTTTCACAGCCCAGAATATGATCTGTCTTGGCATCTGGTTTGAGAATAATGTGGATTTGACTGTTTTGGGGTAGAGTGTTCTGTAAATGTCAATTAGGTTCTGTTGGGTGATGTTGAATGCTAACTCCTGTCTAGTTCTGTCCTTCATTCTGAGGGAGATATTGAAGTCTTCAGCTGTAATTGTGGATTTTTCCATTCTCCTCTCAGTCGCTTCACATATTTTACAGTTCTGCTGTTTGGTGCATATACATTTAGGATTGCTGTGTCTTCTTGGTGATTTACCCTTTTATCGTTATGTGATGTCCCTCTCTGTCACTGGTAATTTTCTTTGCTCTGAATTCTACTTTATGACATTTTACTTTGAAGTACATGAAATATAAATGAAATATACTGATAATATAGCCACTCTTCTTAGTCTGCTTTGTCTTACATTAATAAAGCCTTTCTTCCTTTCTTTTAATTAATTTTTACATGGTATATCTTTTTGAATCCTTTTACTTTCAACCAACTTATATCATTATATTTGAAGGGAATTTTTTTTTTTTGAACAGAAAATAGTTGGTTCATTTTTTAAAATCAATTCTGCCAAACTCTGTCTTTTAATTGCTATATTTACATCATTTACATTTAATGTAATTATTGATGGGTTGTGGCTAAATTTTGACATTTTAATTTATTTTTTGGTTTCTTTTATTTTTTGTTTCTCTATTTTCTTTTTCTGCCTTTCTATGAATTACTTGAGTGTTTTTAGAGTTCCGTTTAGATTTATCTCTATACTTCTTTGCTTGTTTGCTTTGTTTGGTTGTATGTTGTATAGCTTCTTTTTTTTTTTTTTTTTTTTTTTTTTATTTATTTGCGAGAGAGAGAATGAGAGACAGAGAGCATGAGAGGGAGGAAGGTCAGAGGGAGAAGCAGACTCCCTGCCGAACAGGGAGCCTGATGTGGGACTCGATCCCGGGACTCCAGGATCATGACCTGAGCCGAAGGCAGTCGCTTAACCAACTGAGCCACCCAGGCGCCCTGTTGTATAGCTTCTTTAGTTGTTGCTTTAGGTATTACATTACATATATAATGTATCACAGTCCATTGGTATGGTCATTTTACCAGTTTGAAATGTAGAAACCTTACTTTACATTCCTTTACATTTGTGATATATTCAGAAAACTCAAGAGAAAGAAAGTCTATTTTATTTACCCATATTTTTGCTTCTTTGTTTTTTTTTTTCATCCCTGATGTTTCAAGATTCCCTTTTTTGGGGCATTTGGGTGGCTCAATCTGTGGGCATCTGACTCCTTTTTTTTTATGTTATGTTAGTCACCATACATTACATTATTAGTTTTTGATGTAGTGTTCCATGATTCAGCTTGCGTATAACACCCAGTGCTCCATTCAATACGTGCCCTCCTTAATACCCATCACTGGGCTATCCCATCCCTCCCCCCCCCAAAACCCTCAGTTTGTTTCTCAGAGTCCATAGTCTCTCATGGTTTGTCTCCCCCTCCGAGTTCCCCCCTTCATTTTTCCCCTCCTACTATCTTCTTCTTCTTCTTCTTTTTTTGTTTTAACATATAATGTATTATTTGTTTCAGAGGTATAGGTCTGTGATTCATCAGTCTTACACAATTCACAGCGCTCACCATAGCACATACCCTCCCCAAT
>NC_138369.1:12426060-12436317 GCF_054177405.1 Leptonychotes weddellii
ATATGATACTTATCTTTCTCTGATTGACTTATTTTGCTTAGCATAATACCCTTTAGTTCTATCCACATTGTTGCAAATGGCAAGATTTAGTGTTTTTTGATGGCTGCATAATATTCAATTGTATATATATACACCACATCTTCTTTATCCATTCCTCTGTTGATGGACAATCTTGGCTCTTTCCATAGTTCGGCTATTGTGGACATTGCTGCTATAAACATTGGGGTGCATGGGGCGCCTGGGTGGCTCAGTCATTAAGCGTCTGCCTTCGGCTCAGGTCATGATCCCAGGGTCCTGGGATCGAGCCCTGCATCGGGCTCCCTGCTCCGCGGGAAGCCTGCTTCTCCCTCTCCCACTCCCCCTGCTTGTGTTCCCTCTCTCGCTGTGTCTCTCTCTGTCAAATAAATAAATAAATAAATAAAAATCTTTAAACATTGGGGTGCACATACCCCTTCGGATCACTACATTTGTATCTTTGGGGTAAATACCCAGTTGTGGGCATCTGACTCTTGACCCCAGCTGAGGTCTTGATCTCAGGATCATAATTTCAAGCCCCACATTGGGCTCCATGGTGGGCATGGAGCCTACTTAAAAAAAAAAAAATAGATTCCCTTTTTTTATCACTTTCTTTCTATGTAAAGAACTTCCTTTAACCCTTCTTTAAGGGTAGTTTTGCTCATGACAAATTCTCTAGATTTTTCTTATTCTGAGAATGTCTTGATTTCCCCTTCATTCTTAAAGGATAATTTCACTGGATATCCAATTTTGGGTTGACAGTTCTTTTCTTTAAGTACTTGAAAAATATGACACTTCTTTTTGGCCTTTATGGTTTCAGATGAGAAATCTGCTGTCTTTTGAATTTTCTCCCTGTAGCTAATGTATTGTTTCTGTCTGGCTGTGGCTGCTTTCAGGGTTTTCTTCTTCATCTTTAGTTCTTAGACATTTGATCATGATTTGTTTTGGAGTGGATTTCTTTGGATTTATCTTATTTGGAGTTTAAATTTCTTGAATATGGAGGTTTTATGTTTTTCCAAATTTGAGAAAATTTTCACCAACATTTCCTAAAATACTTTTTCAGTTCCATTCTCTTTTTTCTCTATTTATGAAACTCCAGTGACTTGAATGTTAGGTCTTTTGTTACCATCCCACATGTCCCTGAGGCTCTGTCCTTATTTCTTTATTTCTTTATTTTTGAAGCTCTGTTCATTTTTCTCCAGTCTGTTTTCTCTCTTTTGTTCAGATTAGATAAATTATATTGTACTGTCTTCAAGTTCACTCATTCTTTCCTCTGT
This sequence comes from Leptonychotes weddellii, assembly GCF_054177405.1. Taxonomy (NCBI): domain Eukaryota; kingdom Metazoa; phylum Chordata; class Mammalia; order Carnivora; family Phocidae; genus Leptonychotes; species Leptonychotes weddellii. The sequence goes on from NC_138369.1 coordinate 12,427,353, forward strand.
CCCCCTCTATTCTGCTGGTGAGCCTATCCTTTGAGATTTTTATTTCAGTTATTTTTCTAGTTCTAAAATTTCCATTTGGTTCTTCTTATAACTTCTCTTTCTTTGTAGAGACTTTCTGTTTTTTCATTTATTTCAAGTATGTTTATAATTTCCCATTAAAGCTTTCTTATAATGGGTGCTTTAAAATCTTGTCAGATAATTTTGACAGTCTGGTCATTATGGTGACAGTCTGGTCATTAAGGTGTTGGCATATGTCAGTTGTCTTTTCTGACTCAGTTTGAGATCTTCCTGGTTCTTGGTATGACTAATGATTTTTTTATTGGAATGTGGACATTTGGAGAATTCTTTTAAGACTCTGGATCTTATTTAAACCTTGTATATTATCAGGAATTCCCTGGTACTGCTCCAATGGGTAAAAGGGGGGCACTGCCTCTATACTTCTCTGTAGATGTGGAGGTCTAGGATCTCCAGGTGGCCATCATCAACACCCTGGGGATGGAGGACCTCCTTTTACAGCTGGGCAGGGGTAGGAGCAGAGGCTCCCCACTAGGCCCCTGCTGATATTGCCCTGATTGGGAAAGGGGACATTGTTACTGTCCCCATGTGAATGCCACTGACACCATGGAGGAGTGGCCCTGTTACCAGGTTGCAGGGACAGACTTCCTGACTCCTCTGACACTATCCTATCAGGGAGAGGGAGGGGGACTTCATTACTCCTCTTTGGGGTAGAAGTCCAGATACCCCCTGTGGTCTCCACTGTCACCACCAAGCAGGAATGTTCATTAATGCCCAGTAAGGGTAGCAGTCCCGGCTCCCCGCTAACTTCCTCTGACACCACCCTGGTGCAGAGTTTGGGTTGCCTTGCTGTAGCCTCCCAAGGTTGTAAGTTTAGGCTCTCCACTAAGCCATTGCTGGCGGGGGTGGGCTGCCATTTTTTCTGTGATGCTGGCCAGAGTAGGGCAGTTGTCTAGATTTTCTTTCTCGCTAGGCTGTCCCTTCTCTGGTATTCTGGCCCAAGAGAGCAGGCTTTTCTTTTTTCTTTCTTTCTTTTTTTAATTTTTAATTTTAAAAAAAATTTTGGTCTGTACTACTTGACATTTCTGGGTTACTGGCTTAGTTAGCTGCCAATCCTGGGACTTACGGGGGCATCAAGAAAATCCATGGAACGCACCACTGTGTCATTCCTCAGGTGCTAAGGTCTTCAACCGCTCTGCCTTCTCTTTTTCATTTTTCAGAGTCTTACGTTGGTTTTATATATGGAATGACTGGGATTTTTAGTTGTACCTAGTGAAAAGAATAGGGAAAAGTACATCCATGCCATCATCCCAGAAGAAGATGGCACGCATAGTTTTAAAAATCCCCCCACCTCCCATGAGATTCTGATCTGTGCTTCCTTGCCCCTCGCCCTTCCCTTAAAAATCATTGGACTAAAAGATGTTCAAAATAATTTTCTATACTTTTTTCTAAGTTTAGAGTTTTATTTCTTGGTATGTGTCACATGTGACAGGTTTCAGGCTATGACAGGTTTCCACTACTCATTGCTTCTGGAGCTTGCAGGCAGCAGAACAGCTCATTTTGCATGCTGCTGTCATGTTTTGCATCCGTGGAATTGATGAATTGATATTTCCTCTTCCTCTGGATCCATGCCCGTATTTAACAAATAGCCTTCAGGGGCACCTGGGTGGCTCAGTCGTTAAGCGTCTGCCTTCGGCTCAGGACGTGATCCCAGCATGCTGGGATTGAGCCCCGAATAGGGCTCCCTGCTCAGCAGGGAGCCTGCTTCTCCCTCTCCCTCTGCCTGCTGTTCCCCCTGCTTGTGCTCTCTCGCGCTCTCTCTGTGTCAGATAAATAAACAAAATCTTTAAAAAAACAAAAAACAAAAAAACAAATAGCCTTCATATCATTCAGGAGGCCTGGAGAACTCATGTCTCAGAATACCTTTCAGATGACTCTGTCCCGTGAGTCCTGAAATTTTCAAAAACGCTGCAGATAAAATTAATGTTCTTTTGTTCCAGAAAAATGGAACAATTGTAGGAGAGCTGGCTTGGCTTGGATAGTTGAAATCCTGGCATCTGCCCAAGTAGACTGATAACAAATTGCAATTCAGACCCATTAGTCTCATCTGTCATTTAATGGAGGGTTTTCTGTTCCCAACTGTCTAGTTAGAAAAGCTGTCTGTATTGTTAGACGGCCGTGATGAACCCCTTGTCAGCTGGCAAAGGACAATTACCAAGAAATTAAGCAAATTGTTGCTTCTCGTCCGATTATGGATGGTTGTCAGAGTCTTGTGTAGTTTGGAGCAGGAGACAGCTTTCAGGTTCCCATAAAAATGATGGTGCCCGGAAAAGAATGGTCAAGAAAATAGCAAGAAGAGGAGCTCACTGATCAAGCTGTTCAGGAAGACAGTGTGAGCTGCCTTGAGAACTGTAAAGACCACGATTTTCCATCCATTAATCCTCATTCTCTAAATTGGCCTCAAGAGCACATCGAACATGAGCCTTTCAAATTACGTGAGAATTTAGCTGTAGCCCTAGATTTGAAAAACAAGGCCTGCAAGAATAAAACGCATGCTGTAGAAAAGCACAGTGCCTAGCATTTGTCATTTTCAATTTTCATGAAATGCTCATTTTCAGTCTAAAGTTAGACTCGAGATGAAGGAACATAATTACATAAAAATGAGCTCTTAGACAAATGTTAGGTTCATGATTAATTAATTACCCTGATATTAACACCTGTTCCCTCAACTGTGCACAAAGGAGGAGAACAGGGAAGGTAGAGCAGGCTAGAGGCAGAAGCTTGGCAAAGGTGGAACTTAACAGATGGAAGGAAGAGGGATGCAAGGAAGTGGCCAGTGAGGCTGAGAAGCCTGGGCGGTGGGAGTCTTGGGGGATGATAGCCTGGGAGGGAGGAAGCGGTGGCCATGTGGTCTTGGCTGGGGACCCCTGTCCAGGCCTATAGATGACCCTGGCCTTTCCCTGTTGATGGGAAAGGTGCACATGAGGTGAAATGAAGCAGAACCTGGTGGCAGGGACAGGTGTGGGGCCGGATTGCCCCGGGAGTTAGGGTGGATGGTGGATTGCCTCTCTTTCCCGTTCTGTCAAATGGGAATGAGTAGGGCAGGGGTGAGGATGACAATTCAGAGAAACTTCAGAGAAAGGAGGACAGACCATGAGATGGCCCCCTATAGGTGGCCTTAATCTTCTTAGTGATGGAGGAGGGGTCCTCTCTGTGCCTCCAACCCAGTGCTGATACGTAGCTGGTACCCAGTCAGTGTCTGTGGAGTGATTCAGTGAGTGAACCAACAAACAGAACCTTGACTTGGGTGGAAAATCCATTCTTTCTGCTCTCTTGTACCACCATTTTCTGTCGCTGTAGCTAATTAGTGAGTCCCTTAGAATAAGGACTGGTTAGTAGATCCTCAGTGAATGTTTTTTCATTGGTGGATCAAATGGGGAAAAAACAGAATTCAGAGCCAGCCTTATACCAGGGAGCTGAGAAACTGATCTCAGTGGAATTTTTTTTTTTTTTTGGAAAATTATCATTTGTTTTTGATGTAGAAGTTGCTAATGGAGGTAAACGTGGTTCTTTTTTTGCCTTTGGAAGTTTGGAGGTTCTGTATACAGATGTCTTAGAGCTCTTAGTGTGGTATGAACTGGGGCGGTATTTCTCATGTGAACCCATATTTGGCAAAATTTAGTACGAAGCTAGATTGTGGTTCTAAGAAGAAACATACCACTTTTTAAGAAAGCGTGTTATGTTTAAGAAATTAGCAAGAGCTCTGTCTCAGGGCTTTCTCTTTTAAAAAAATATAGTGACACTTGAGTACCTGCATTTTGGTATATTTGTTGCTTTGATGAAGATTTATTGAATACCTGCTGCGCACCCATACTGAGCCAGACGGTGTTGGAAAGACAAGCTGACCCCCTTCAGATAACCTTGATCCTCACAACAGTTTCCAGGTGAGGAAAGTGAGGTCCAGGGAGGTGAGCCATTTGTCCAGGATCCCCAGCAAGTCCAGAGCAGACCCATGGACAGAGTCCAGTGCTCAGAGCCCCGTCTTCAGCTTGCCAACCCCTCCGTTGCCCTCCACCTGCCCTCAGACAGCCTGTCTGGGAAGATGAACAAAACTTGGGGACTTAAATCACAGGGGCAAAAAGTCTGTGTTAGGTCCTAAAAGAGGGACATGGACTCGGCATTCTGGACCGAGTCAGGTGGGAGCGTGGAGCACTGGGCCTCCCTGTCATTCCTCCCGTGGCCTGGGCAGCAGACCACTTGTCCCCCCGCACTGTGGGGAGGGGAGCTTGGTGATTCTGGGATACCCTCGGGGCTCTACCTTCTCATCTTCATGCTGAATGTTTGCCAATTGTATTACCTACATTTTCTCATTTAGTCCTTGCGTCCGTCCCAGGATTTGGTCCAATTAGTGACCCCTTTTTACAAATGTAGTGGTTATCTCTTGCTGCATAACAAACTGTCCCCAAACTTAGTGGCTTCACAGAGTCAGCATTTGTGTCTTCACAGTTTCTGTGGGATAGGAATCCAGGCTTGGCACAGCTGGGTGCCCGAGCACAGGGTCCCTCGTAAGGATGTCACCAAGGAGGAAGTCTCATCAAGAACTGTCAAACTGTAGGCTGATTCCAAGAAGTATTGGGTCACTATGAAATCAGGGAAGTTTAGAAAAACTGTTTATAATTTTAAGAAAGTCACCCATGCTCAGTGTCATCCTGAGGCAACCCAGTGTGTATTTATACGTTGCCTTTTTTCTTTCTGATGCTCTTTTTATTTTTTCATTATATAATTGAAACCATAAAATGTAGTCAGTTTTGTATCAAGTAGGTGATTAAACATTTATACAGTGTTTACGTAAGTAAAGGGTGTAGTATTTAAGCCATTTCATTCGATCTAGCTTTAGTGCATGTTGTACAAATATTCAAATAGAAAGACAACTATGTAAACTTTTGTCACACAAGTTTAAGTATATGTGGTATGTGTTTGGTTCGCACAGCTCTCCCTGCTTTGAAAACACCCGGCATGCACATCTTATAAAAGTTGAGGTGAGGGGTGCCCGGGTGGCTCAGTCGTTAAGCGTATGCCTTCAGCTCAGGTCATGATCCCAGGGTCCTGGGATCCAGCCCCGCATCAGGCTCCCTGCTCCGCGGGAAGCCTGCTTCTCCCTCTCCCTCTCCCCTTGCTTGTGTTCCCTCTCTCGCTGTCTCTCTCTCTGTCAAATAAATAAATAAAATCTTAAAAATAAAAAAAATAAAAGTCGAGGTGACTTTGAGAGGAGGAAATCATTTGTAGAGGTGCAGATCCCAAGTCACTCAGACCCATGTTTGGATCCTAATTGTGCCTCCGCCTAGCCAGGCGACCCTAAACAAGTTACTCAGAGGCTTGGTTCTCTGATCTGTAAAATGATGTTGTATTCATTCAACAGCCACTTACTAAACATCCATTGTACTAGGTAGTGTTCTAGGCACTCGGAATGTATCAGTGGGAGGAAAAAAGACAAAACCCTTTCTTTCACGGAGGAACCTTGAAACCAGTACTCTAGGAATGGGGGGGGGGTGGACAGAGATAGGCAATAAACATAACAAATAAGTAATAAAGTACATTAGAAGGTCATAAGTGCTATGGAAAGAAAAAAAGTAGGAAAGGGTAAGAGCAGGCGGAGGATGGGAGGTGTAAATTGCAGTTTTAAACAGGGAGCTCAAGCCCACATTTGATAACCAGAGTAACTGACTCCCGGGATCATAATAAGAACTAAATGAGATGCTTCTAAAGGGCCAAAACCAAGTCCAGCACTTGGTCAGTGCCTGGGAAATGCTCATTATCGTTATGTCTCCTGCTGTTGTTTTTGCTAAAAGCATGTTCACCTTGGTATTCCTTTCTGGAGCAGTGCCCCAGCTCCTTCCTTCTGCTTGATTTACCCAGACCTCCTGGGAGCATGTGTTTGAGTCAGTCCAGGCGCAGCCGGGCAAGCCAGGGTGTATTTCTTTTTTTTTTTTTTTCCAGGGTGTATTTCTCAAGATGCCGTATCACTCCCCGATGTCCCTTTGAGTTGAGAGACCTGGGTTCCAAGGTCCCTTCTGCACCCCCCCACCCGGCCCCCCGCCTGAGCTGGGCAGCCTTGAGCGCTGCCCCCTCCCCCCGCCCCGGCCAAGTGCAGGTTCCTCGTGTGTAAAGCAGCGTGCACACACAGTGCCTGCCTCCACAGAGCTGCTGTCGGGAGGGAGACGAGAGTAGGAGGGAAGAGCAGTGTGGGAGTACAGAGCCGTGTAGAGACGTGTCCCGTCACCTGCTAAGGAGGACTCGAGGACAGGGCTATGCTATGCCAGCTACGCCATCTGCCTTCACTTTCTCTGCGCCCCCCCTCCTGCCCGAGGTCCCCCTTAGGGGCATCCAACTGAGGATTTAGACATCTTCCTCCTCACCCTCTTCCCCTGAAGCATCAGGAGAGGGCCAGGCCACCCTCCTTGGTTTTCTGTAGCCTCCCCTCCAGGACGCATTTTTCCTCGGGACAGAGAAACGAGCTGTCAGAGAGTCTGGCGTTTTTTTAAGCAGCTGACCACAGAGCATAGGTAGTTACCCAGTCAGGGTGCTGTGTGTGTTGTTAGAGAGGTGGGTTTCAAGCGGTTCTTTCTTATTGTTTCCTGACTGCATTTGTCTAGAGACGACAGGGAGGGTGAGGACTCCCTCTGAGAAGGGAGTGAGTTCTGTGCTGGGCGGGACAGGAATCCAGGCCACCTGTCAGCACAGGGTGCTGGGGACTTTGTTAGAAATCACGTAACGACTCAGCTGGGCTCTGGGCTCCTGTCGAAGCCCAATTGAGTTCTGTGAAGACACAAGGGCAGGACCAGATCCTGCCACTGATGCAGTATTTGGGAGGGAGATGTATTTGGGGGGAACCTCTTTGCAGTGGTTCTCAACCCTGGCTGCTTGTGACATTTCCGGGGGTGGGGTGAGACCCAGGCACCAGGAACTTCTACAGCTCCGCTCCAGGGTGCCACCAAGTTTGAGAGCCAGTGCTAAGTTTAGAGGACTTAATGTGGGGGTGGCTGTTAATGTCCCATTCCAGCAGATTTTCTCCCTCTTCCTTCTTCCAACACAGCAGGTGCACAGAGCTGTGGACTGGAACCTTGAACCAGCCCCAGTGAGGAACATCTGATGCAGCCTGGATTTTTTTTTTTTTTTTTTTTTTGGTCTTCAGCTGCACAATAGGAATCCTGAGGTCTGCTTCTGTGTCCTTTGAGCCATGCTGTGTTTTCAGAGCCCCTTCCCTTTAGGATTGGAGAACCTGAGATGAAATAAAGACAAGGTCATTACCATATGTTTCCTTTGGATCCGATGCAATAAGGAACAGATGACAAAAATGCATGGTACAGAAGATCAGTTTTAAAAAAGGGACTTGAGCACCTCTCTCCTCTGTTTCCAGGCTTCACTGTTTTGAACGCAGGAGGCTCACAGTGAGACCAGGGAGAGGTGGCTGATGGCTTGCCACTGGAAGCGGCGATTGCTCACCTTTCTTACCGTGTATGGGGCTGCTGAATGGCTGACTTAATAAACATGTAGCCTCAGGTTGTTGTTTTATTGTGTTTAATCCTGATAGCGAACCTGACTGTGGTGAGGCTGTAAGGCAAATTAAATGCATGATGGCTTTGAGTGATGTTAGCTGTTCTGTGATCTGGGACCAGTCTCTGTCAGAGATGCCAGGGAACCAAGGAACAAAGACCCAAGTAAATCCTGCCAGAGCAGAGAGGTGTTGGGGAGGTGGCTCTCCCTGCCTGGGTGTACACGTGTGTGTGTGTTTGTGTGTGTGTTGGGGCTGGGGGGGTGTGCACCAGAGGTGACGGATGGAACGGCCTTGTGTGGAGGTCTCCATCTAGATCATGTGTTTGGTCTTTCCCTCATAAACACCATCTCTTTGTAGGGAGAAGGCCAGTATTTGGGAAGGGATAGTGATGCTAAGTGACCATGAGTTAGGTCCTTTGCTCTCCCTTTCGCCTTGTCCCGGTGGCCTGCCTCTGAGTGTGTGACAAGGAAGCCGGCCCGACTGCTCCATGACACACTGTGGGCCCAGCCAAGGGAAGTAGCCTCCTACGTGGCCCTCTGTATACATTATTGCGTTTCTCCTTACAACACCCGCTTAGATGGGCTTCGTTACCCCAGTTTTCTAGATGGAGGACACTTGGCTAGGGCCACAAAGCTAACAATGATGTTAGGACTTGAACCCGAGTCAGTTGGCCCCAAAGTGGAATGTCTCTCCCGTAGATCACGCTCTGTCCAAGTCTTCGTGGACTGAGGAGTGTGAGCCTGAGGAGGCCTCAGTGAGGTACCCAGAGGGTGACTGGCTGCCCCGATTCTTCCTTCACAGGCCAAATGCTGTTTCATATCAGGGACAGTAATGTTGGCTCAGCCTCCGTAGGCTTCGTCATGGCCCGATTGGTGTGCTGCGGGAACCCCTAGCAAGGCCGGCTCAGATAGGAGCTTGAGCGGTCAGTGAGGTACGAATGGCAGATCTCAAGGGATGACGTGTTGAGCCTCACTTGTGTTCTGAGGGAGCTCACCTTCTGCGTAGGGCTCTGTGTTTGGCTGTGAGTGTGCAAAATATTTTTCATGCTAAAAACCTGGCATTGTAAAATGTAGAATTGCAGTGCGGAGGAATGATGCTAGTTGAGATCCCAGATTCATAAATTCAGCCTCTTGACAGCTAGGTTGTGCTTTCTGGAGTTCAGGGGGATATAAAAGTTGACACCTTTATTTTATTTATTTATTTTTTTTAAAGATTTTATTTATTTATTTGACAGAGAAAGACACAGCGAGAGAGGGAACACAAACGGGGAGTGGGAGAGGGAGAAGCAGACTCCCTGCCGAGCAGGGAGCCCGATGCGGGACTCGATCCCGGGACTCCAGGATCATGACCTGAGCCGAAGGCAGTCGCTTAACCAACTGAGCCACCCAGGCGCCC
>NC_138369.1:12436817-12512001 GCF_054177405.1 Leptonychotes weddellii
TATTTGAGACAGAATGAGAGAGAGAGAGAGCACATGAGAGGGGGGAGGGTCAGAGGGAGAAGCAGACTCCCCGCTGAGCAGGGAGCCTGATGCGGGACTCGATCCAGGGACTCCAGGATCACGACCCGAGCCAAAGGCAGTCGCTTAACCGACTGAGCCACCCAGGCGCCCAGGATACATGTCTTTCTGATTGACTTACTTCGCTCAGCATAACACCCTCCAGTTCCATCCATGTCGTTGCAAACAGCAAGATTTCATTCCTTTTGTGGCTGCATAGTATTCCAGTGTGTGTGTGTGTGTGTGTGTGTATACACACAAGAAGATGTGGTATATATATACAAAACAACACAAATTGATTGTCTTACAGTTCTAGAGGTCAGAAGCCCATGAAATGGGTCTCACTGGGATAAAAATCAAGATGTCAGCCAGGCCGCCTTCCTTCTGGAGACTCTAGAGGAGAATCTGATTGCTTGCCTTTTCCGTCTTCTGGAAGCTGCCTGCATTCCTTGACTTTTGACCCCACTTCCCTCCCCCTACCCCCAATCTTCAAAGCCAGAGCATAGCATCTTGCAATCTCTCTGCCCTGGGCTTCCATCCTCCCATCTCCTTCTGACTCTTTTGCCTCCCCCTTTCTTTTAGAAGAGTCTTTGACATGACTTTGGGCCCACCTGGATAATCCAGGCTAATCTCTCCATCTCAAGATCCTTCATTTGATCATATTGTCCAAGACCCTTTCACAATGTAGGTAACATATTCACCAGTTTTGGGACCAGGACATGGATATCTTTGGGTGTGATTGTTCTGCCTGCCATAAGCCTCTTCTCCCTGATTCCCTGAGGATTAACCAAGTCGGTGCTTGTGAAGAACCTGGAATGCCTGGTACACAGTTGATGCTCAATAAATGTTTGCCTGAGCATGCCTGCGGAGTTACCTGGAGTTGTGGTTTGTTTAAATTGGAAAAAACTCCTAACACTTCCTGGCTAATTCTAAGGCAGCCCATCCACGGCCAGGTATTAGGGAAGAAAAAGGTAGCTTATTTTATGGATTTCATTTAGAAAGTTAGTGTTTTTGTTGCTACTTGTTGCCTGAAAGGTTTCTGGTGTATTAATTTTTTTTTTGAGTCCGCCAAGTCATGATCTTAAGAAAAAATCATAAATAGGATGCAGAAATGCACACTTGGTATGTTGTTTGAAGTGGATATCCAGGGTATTCTATTCCATGTAGGTCTCCTTTTATTGGATAGCTATTTCCAAATAGGCTTTAAAACAGAAAACAAATTGATGTCAGTTGGTATTCCGTTCACAGGGTTTATTTCAAAATACAAACTTTTGAAATTAACATCAGAAAGTTAATTGACTCTAGAAAGACTGCAGGTAACACTCTCTGTGAAGCATATTAAGCCAAAAATAACCTGCCTATTAATGCCTTTCCTCTAACAGCATCGTCATAACTTTTTTTGAAATAGGAGATAGCCTTAACCCTTAAATTCAGTTCTGGTATAAACTGTCTAAATGAACTTACATTTGGGGAGAGTATTTTAACAGAGCATTACCAAACATAGCTGGAGTGTTGAAGTCTTTTGTCCTTAACTAGTGCCGTCTATCAAATGCTCATTTCCTTGGCAAATGGAATCTCTTCTTGCTCTCGCGAAACAAAAGTATTTTCAGCCAAAACTATGAATATAAAGACCTCCACTTGGCAGAACATTAATTTCACCTCTCTGGTTTAAAAAAAAAAATGATGTGGTAGAGGTAGTTAGTAGGAAGGGTGCTGTGTTATGCTTGAGCATTGTGGGGAATTGTGGAAGCCACCCAAACTGTGAATTTGCCTTTGGGCTCCTGCATGATTTCAGAGGCAGCTGGGGACGGAGCTAATGCACTGCTAGGTTTGCAGCAAAACCTTGCTTTCAGGGAGGTTCCTCGGGGAGGTTCCTCGGGGAGGTTCCGGGAGCATACAGGACCATATATTGTGCGCAGACGGGCAGCCTCCCGCTCTGCCCCCTCGTGACGGTGGAAGGTAGTAGCAGTAAATAACCGGTCGCCTTGGAAACCCTACCCTCGGGACTCAGTCCAAACTCAGGCCCATTCTGGATAGAATGAGCAAGATGGATTTTGAGAAGTCGATTTTTTAATAAGATCTATGTGGTGTTCCTTAATGAGGCGTGGTTTTGTCAGGAAAAAAATGCTAATGGACCGTGAGAAGATCAATACCCTAAAGCATCCTTCTGGAACCTGCAGCTGCCTTACAGCATACTCAGGAAAGGTTTTTGGTAGTATAAAAGCAGAGCCCGAGGAGAAAGCAGCAAGGAAAACGATGGAGAGTAGCCAAAGGCCCGAGGAGTGAGGTGTTGGCCAGGAGACGAAAGCATGCTAATGGAAGGTGTGATCTAGAAGGGACTGGCGCCCTACGTAAAGGGTGAAGCCCAAAGAAGGAAGGGGAAGGAGGATCCAAGAGAAGGGGGAGGATGAGATAAAGCAGGAGGTTTGGAACAGGAGGCTCACCAGGGCAGTAGACTCCACACAGCTGCTGTGTCATAGAGAAAACTGATAAATGAGAATTCAAGATGAAAACACCTTGAGAATCCCCAGCAGAGCCCATAGTCGCCCACACCTCTGAGAACCTACAGGCCAAGAAGGGAAGGGAGAAGGGGGCACAAGTGTTGGGACACCCACCGTCACCCTTGTGCACATGGCTGATTGAGGTTTATGATTGTGTCACAGGGCACATTTCAAAAAGCCTTTCTGAAAGCTTCCCACAAACCACTCAAACAAAAAATATGAATCCTGGTATTTAACCCCTGATCAGCTGGGGAAATTCTCTTACTTGGAACGGCTCATTCTCTGATGTTGCCAGATAACTTAAGTGAGGGAAGCAGTGGGCGGAATCTCCCAGAGTTCAGTGTGTTTGCAGGTGTTTTCATGATTTCATGGATTGATTTATTCATTTAGTGATTTAAGGTTGGTTTCGAAATACGGGTACAGGCTGTTTTACAAATAAGGCTAATTAACTCTAAGGGAACACAGAGGTGGCTTTAGTAGGTAATGGCAAACAAAGGTCAGCCAGGAAAGGAAAGGAAATGACCGTAGTCAGTGATATTGTCCAGAAACGATATTAAACGTAGCAAGACCGCGCTTGAGTAGAAATCAGGGTGTCCATCAAAGTCAGTGTTCAAGACGAGAAGATCCAGGAATGTCGGATAAGAGAAGACTGTGATTTCAAGGGAGGCTATATGATAGAGGCTTTTATAAGAATGGAGACCCGAGAAAAGGGATTTGGGAAACAGGTCCTGGGGACTTCATGAGGTTGCACACACTACACACCCAGGACCCCGGTGGCCCTGCATTTGGCCCACCCCCTGGATTAACCACTTGCGGAGAGGCTGCACCTGAACCCTGCAGGTCTGGGGATGGGCTGGATCTTGGTCCTGGGAACAAACGTCAGTGGGTTCTCCCAGCTGATACGTCTTTGATTTGAGATGCTATTTCCTTTGGTGCTTTTCCTCTCCCCACAAGACTTTCACGGGGGGCAAAATTGGTTTTGCTTTTATTTGTCTTTCATTCAATACCAGGGTTTCATTATAACGTATAAACCTTTTCGGAGCACATCTCCCTTATTGTATTTTGTAGCCTAGAGTCTGCGAGATGCCAGGCCGTGTGGGAAATGTCAATAAGAAAATAGAGTCCTATTTGTTTTTGCAATCTGCAGTGCTGTTTGCTTCTCCCATATCGGAGGTTTTCTTTCTTTCTTTCTTTCTTTCTTTCTTCTCTATTTTATACAGTTTTAGTTGAACATCTTTTTTGGGGCGATGGGGGCTCTTGAAAGACCTGTCCGTGTTCCTAAATAATACTTGGCCCTTTCGTTTTATCTTTTATTTTATTTTTGAAGTTTTATTTATTTAAGAGAAAGAGGGGGGGGAAATGTGAGTGGGGGAGGGGCAGAGGGAGAGTGAGTATTCTCAGGCAGACTCCCTGCTGAGTGTGGAGCCCTATCCTGAGATCATGACTTGAGCCGAAACCAAGAGTCAACACTCAACCAGCTGAGCCACCCAGGCACCCCTTATCTTTTATGTGAAGTGGTACCCCTCCCTGTAACCCTGTAACCCCTAAAGGCAGTGATCCTTAGTTTATTGACCTTAAGTTTTTAGATCTAAGATACTTTTGTCTTATATTTTGTCTCTCTATATTTATGGATTCGGGGTTTTTGGGGACTGTGGAATGAGAGGAAAAACATCTTTCAGTGCATACCTTTCCCCCTCTGCCTCTGTGCTTTTCAGGCTTCAGTTCTTCATGGATGCACTATGTTTTATTTTTTTATTTTATTTTATTTTTTTTTAATTTTATTTTTATTTATTTGAGAGAGAATGAGAGACAGAGAGCACGAGAGGGAAGAGGGCAGAGGGAGAAGCAGACCCCCTGCTGAGCAGGGAGCCCGATGCGGGACTCGATCCCAGGACCCCGGGATCATGACCTGAGCCGAAGGCAGTCGCTTAACCAACTGAGCCACCCAGGCGCCCTGCACTATGTTTTAGTTGTAAAAACACAACCCATAGATGGGTTAGTCTGTCCTCCACTCCTAATTTTTAGATACATCTCCAGATCAGTCATGGTCTCTGCAGGAAATAAAGGGCACACCCGAAAGCAGTTTTGAAGAAAATGTGATGAAAGGACTGATTTTGTGCAGAGTTTAGGGAAACCCACAAGGAATGGTCAAGCCCCTGGCGCTGGCCACAGAGGGAGGCCTTCGCCAGCCCAGGCTGAAGGGGCTGTTATTGGAACTGGGAGAGTAGTAGCAGAGGCCTGTGTGGCAGAGGCTGCGTGGCCTTTGGGACTGCGAGGCACAGCCTGACTGGGAAGATGCCAGGGTGCCTCTCACTGGTTGAGCGCAGGTGTAGGGCAAGGGTCCAGGTGAATGCAGGCGCAGAGATCAGCTTCCTACGGTGCAGACCAGGGTGGAAAGAGGATTTGGAGAGGCAAACGGACAATGCTTGGCATAATCTCTTCTTAGAATCGCTTACTAAAATTTTATTTATTTAAAAAAAATTATTTTAAAGATTTATTTATTTGAGAGAGAGTGCTTGCGCGTGAGCAGGGGGAGAGGCAGAGGGAGAGGGAGAGAAAGAATCTTCAAGCAGACTCCCTGCTGAGGGCAGAGCCCGACCTGGGCTGGATCCCATGACCCCGAGATCAGGACCTGAGCCGAAATCAAGGTTTGGCCACTCAACCGACTAAGCCACTCAGGCACCTGTTATTTAAAAAAATTTTAAAAAACAACGTGTATCAAATCAGGATATTTTAGTGCATGGACACATCTCCTTCTTTGGAGTCATTGTATTCATGTGTATTCATTACTTTCTTTGTCCTAAGTTTTACCTTAATGTCATAAAGGAATGAGCATCGACAGCAGAGGTATTTCTTTTAAATGACGACAGAAATGGATTAGAACTCTGGAGAGAAGCTTCCTGATGGTTAAGACTATTATGGTTCAGTCAGCCGGACATGTCTATGGGGATATATCTCAGAATATTGTTACCCTTTCAGGGGCAGATACTGATTTGGGAGAAGGTGCAACAGAATTTTCTGGGGTGCTGGGGATGTTCTGTATCTTGATGATGAGCAATGATAAAAATTTGTGAAGTTGTATACTTCTGATTGATCCACATTACTCTCTGTATGTTCTACCGTAATTTAAAAGGAATTTTTAGGGACACCTGGGTGGCGCAGTCGGTTAAGCATCGACTCTTGATTTTGGCTCGGGTCATGATCTCGGGGTGGTGAGATCAAGCCCCGCATCGGGCTCCATGCTCAACGGGGAGTCTGCTTGGGATCCTGCCTCTGCAGAATCCTCTGCCTCCCCACCCCCACACTCACACACACACTCTCTCTCTCTCAAATAAATAAATCAGTCTTTAAAAACAAAACAAAAACAGGAGTTTTTAAAAGTTGCAAAAATTTTTATAATTTCAAGAGACCTGAGTTCCTGCCCTTTCTCTCACTTACTGTGTGACCTCAGACAAGTTATCTAATGTCTCTGTTCCTCAACTTCCTCCTCTGTAACATTGGGGTAGTATAATATTCTCGCTTCCACTGGCTGGCCGATGAACTCACAAGCGTAGGTGGTGTGCTACACGAGGGGCAAGTCTTTTGCTAACACCACAGGGGTCTCTGGCCCAGTGAGTGGAGTTTGATAGTAATTCTTGCTACAAATAATAGTAATAGTAATAATAATAATAATAATATTCTTACCTCTTAATGTGGCTTAGAAGAGCCAACCTTAGTTTGGCCCTTAGCACAGCATCTGGTGTGTGGTAATCACTCAATAAATGTTAGCTATTTATATTCAAATAAATATATTTGTTTCCCCTAAAATAACCTGATTCTGCTGAATCCCAGGTACCATTTTTTTTCCTTTTCCTCTGTTTACTAAAATCCCCAATCCTGCAGGTTCATCCTCTCACACCAGAAGATACCAAACTTGATCAGGCACATGCTCATGGGCTCCCTCCCAAGCCTGCTCTAAGATGAAAGCACAGAGGTAGCTCGTGTGTTCTGTCCTTGTTTACAACGTGCTGGTGGTTTCCTTGCCCAGTAGTCCTCCCAAGGAGATGCCCTCAAGTCTCAGAGCAGAGATACTGCACTTGCAGACCCTCTCATGTAAGGAACCTCGAGATGACTCTATTCCATATGCTCACCAGATGGCATCATTTTGTTCTATGAATCATAACAGGCCTTGGTTAACTGGGACCCAGTGGATCACACGGTGCTTGCCAATGAGCAGGTGGATGAACATGGCTGTTCATGGCGTTCTGGAGCAAAGGTGGAGCAGAAGTACCTCCGACAGTGGTTTATTAAGACCACTGCTTATGCAAAGGTGAGTATCCGCCTGGTGTCCCCCCACCCCCAATAACGCTGTCTGTGCTGGGAGGCAACACCAAGGTCTTCTGGGTATTGGAGAGCCTCACTCTTGGGAATAAACTCTAGGAAGGGCTGTTGGAGCCGTGGGTGTGCAGACTGGAAGCACACGAGCCTCAGGGTCGCTCATTGCGAGGGAGATGGGTTTGGGTGTTTTAGAGGTAAGTCAGGAATGGCACCTGGGGATCATTTTGGGCCATTGTTTGCTGACCTTTCAATACACTCAATCATTGTGCTGCCATAGAAGCCAAAAAATGTTCAACTTTATTTGCAGTTATATCAGCAATAAAGCTAGAAAGGAAAAAAGTATCTTCATCTGTATAGTACTAGTAAAACCTCCAGAAAGATAATAGGACATTCCAGAGGGTCCAGAGAAGACCATCTAAAAGGAGTGAAGAGGGCCACCTGGGTGGCTCAGTCGGTTAAGTGCCTGCCTTCAGCTCAGGTCATGACCTCAGGGTCCTGGGTCCGAGCCCAGGGCAGGCTCCCTGCTCAGTGGGGCATCTGCTTCTCCCTCTGCCCCTTCACCCCCTGTTCATGCTCTCGCTCTCTGTCTCAAATAAATAAATAAAATCTTTTAAAAAATTAAAAAGGAGTGACGAGATGGTCGTTCTCCATGAAGGAAGACCAGAGTGGAAAGAAACTAAACTAGGAGCCAAAGCTCTGATTTTAACTCTTGTTGTGTCCCTGATTAATAGTGTAAACTGGTATGCATCAGGAGGCTCAGTTTTCTCATCAGTAAAAGGAGTGAGTGGGACCAAGTGGTTTTTAAGGTACCTTCTGGCTCTTTTCTGTGTTCAGGGATTGAAGGCAAAGCCAGCCGTTTAAAGAGGGAGCTCGCTTATTAAATTACCAACAGCCTGAGCAGCAGAATGCATTCTGGGTATGCCAGAACCACTTCTGCAAAATACCCTCTGAGCTTACCCAGTTTCAGGATATGGAATTGAGGGATCACTCCCTGAAACTCCAGAGAGAAATGACTAGAGCCAATCAGGGACACTTCGCTGATCCCCATAGTTTTTCGCTTAAGACTGGACATAGGGGCGCCTGGGTGGCTCAGTCATTAAGCGTCTGCCTTTGGCTCAGGTCATGGTCCCAGGGTCCTGGGATCGAGCCCCGCATCGGGCTCCCTGCTCCCCAGGAAGCCTGCTTCTCCCTCTCCCACTCCCGCTGCTTGTGTTCCCTCTCTTGCTGTATCTCTCTCTGTCAAATAAATAAAATCTTTAAAAAAAAAAGACTAGACATAAACAGGATCTGAAAAGGTAAAGACATCTTGAAAGGCCAGTGACTTCGTGCCATGGTAGTTCTCCCCCTGTGGTAGTCACCTTAAGAAGGATAGTTATACCCAGCCGTAGTAGCCCCTGGGGTGCTCTGTCAGAGACGGTAGTGGGCTGAAATAGACTTTGGGTCTGATTCAACACTGTACTTCTTATATGCCAAGAAAGCACAAAGTTATAAATAACCGCTGATCACTACAAAACTTGGCTGAATTAGAACCGCAATACGCCAGCTCACAATACCAGTGCCATGTGGATATATGACCTCCAGTTTTCTCACTCCAAAGACAGATCTTCAATGAGGCAGTTTTCCCATGATAACTTCTTCAAAGTGTAGCAGAGAAGAGTATATGGATTTGGAAAACTACCCATTAGAACTTGTTAACACAATGCCTTGCTCCTTTGAAGCACACGGTAATATCGAGAGACTGAGAAAAACAAAGCTGAAGACATTGTTTCTGTAACATCCCAGCCAGTGGGAGCCCCTGTTTGCTGACAGTTGGCGTCCACTGCATTACTGGGAGGGAAGCCAGGTCACCTCCAGATGACTCTGCAATAGGCATTGTGGGAAAGGCCATCTCATTAGCTCTTTCTTTTTTGACCTCTGCCTCCAGTTGGAAATGTTATAACCTAACTGAGGGACATTATTCTTTAAATTGTCAGCTGTGAATTTTCAACTGTTTAGCAGAAATTGTTAGTTACCATGGTGATTCACCTGGTTTTTGCTGAACTCCTGTGCGGATTTATTGAAAAAAGCTGTCTTTGGAGGTCAGCACTTGGTTTGCCCTGAAAATCAAGAGAAGAGGGAGTGGTGTGGGAGTGGTAGGGGCAAGCAGAAATCTATGTTCACTGCAGGTCCTCGGCTGAGGGCTTCCCATGCACAAAAGCAAGACTCCAGAAGGCCTATCAGAAAATGATAGCAAAGAGACTGAGAGGAGATCAGATACCAGAGGACTGCACAGTGCTCGGAGATCTTGGAGTTATGGCCCAGCCAGAAGTACGCAGTTGAGACCCCCAAAAGGCCATATGTTAGAAGTATAGATGACACCTTAAGACCAAAGACAAAATCAGAACAGACTCAACTTAATAAAAAATAAAAGTAAACCTGATGGTTTCGAAAGGAACTTTCAGAACAAAACTCAGCACCTTTAAAGGGAGACAACATAATCCAGACTCTCTTCATGGCTGGTTTTTATTTGCATGCCCCACATAGAATAAAAAAGTACTAGACTTGCGAAAAATCAGGAACTTGTGGCCTGTAATCAAGAGAAAAAAAGGGAGAGGGCGCAGCCCAGTAGAAATAGGTCCTGAGATGACCCAGATGTTAGAATTAGGAGATAAAGCCAGAGACATCTGTTATATAAATGGTCTGGGACTTAAAGGAAAAAATGGTCATGATGAGTGAACAGATGGTGAATCTCAGAAGAGAAATGGAAACTATTTAAAAAAAAAAAAGAACTGGAAATCTAAAACAGAAAAGTACAATATCTGAAATAGAAAATCACTGTTTGGGTTGCAAAGGGATGTAAGGGTTAAGTAAGGCCATAAAGTTGGAGAGGAGCTCCTTCATATAGGGACTATCGTGTGTGGTTGCCCCAAAATAGAAATGTATATGATGATTCTGAGAAGCTGAAAGAATGACAGTATAACTGAAACAGAGAGCCAAGAGGAGAGATTTCGTAGGGCTGGAGAAGCCTGGGGTTAGGGGCCAGATCAGGCAAGGCCTTTTAGGTCTTAAGGATTTGGACTTTATCATGGAGGACATGGGTAACCATGGAAGGACTCCAAGAAAGGAAAAGACACGGTCAGATTTGTGTTTTTATAGATTCGCTGTGGAAAGAGCAAATGTGGATGCAAAGAGACCAGTTACGAGGCTATTACAGTAGTCTGGGCGTGCATAACTTAGACTAGGTGGGAGTAGTGAGGAGAGATGGGCAGGTTAGGAAAATACTCAGGTGGTGAAATTTGTAGCACTTGAGACTCTGTTGGATGAGAGTGTGTAGGAGATGGTGTCATCAAGAAGGACCCTGACTTGGACACTAAGTGGATGAATACGCTACTGACTGCCATAGGGAGTCCTGGAAGGGACATATTCCTGACCCTCTTGAGTATGCAGTGGCCCTGAGACTGTTGAGTAGAGATGTGCAAATAATAGGTGCTTGGGTAAATGGGTTTGAAGCTTCAAAGATCAAATGAGATAAGGCATCTACCTTAAAACCTGGTATAGTGTTCAATCAGGGAGGAGGTCCTGCCATAGAGAGAAGGATGAGTTAGTAATGCTTTCAGCTGCAAGTAGCTGAAAACCCGAGTTAATGGTGGCTTAAACAAATGGGAGTTGACTTTTCCCACATAAGAAGGCCCAAGTTGCTGGGACTGAACCAGGATCGGGCTCTGAGTTGGTATCTCGGTTGTCTCTCGGCCCTTCCTTCCTGCCTATCACCTCATGGTCGCAAGATGGCTGCTGCAGCGCCAGACATCCCATTTCCATTCAAGACAGAAAGAAGCAGAAGGGGCAGTGCGAGCGACTGTTTCTTTTACCTGGAAAGCAAGAACTTCCCCACAAACCCCCAACAAAGTTCCACTGATGTTCTGTTGGCCCCATTTGTGTCATGTGGCTACTCCCCAGCTTCAAGGGAGACTAGGAAAGCAGGCTTGGGCTTTTTAGCTTCTGTAGTCAAGCTGTTAAGCTGTGTGAGGGAAGAGAGCGGGCAGTGGGTGCTGGGATGGCCAGTGAGCTGTGCCCACGCCAGTCATCTTCAGAGCTTTGTGTCTGTGTCCGGTTTTGCTGCTCTGGAGGCTGCCTCTGATGCATACACCTGACGGTCTGCTGGGGAGCGTGGCTCTGGAGGGGCCCTCCTTTCAGTCACGTACCTTCCAGATGAAGCAAGACGATGCCCGACGTGAACATTACAAGGAACCCTGAAATGCAGAAATCCTTTATTAAGGCTGTTCTGTGATGTTATTGGATGTTTCTCCCCTCACCCCCACCCAGTCTCGCTAGGACTGTTTGCTTTGTGAAATGTGAAGAAAACTTGCAGTAGGAGTATCTGAGGCACATGAATTAGTCTTGGCAGGGATGTGTGGGAGGTATCTGGTGGGCAGCATGACGAGGTGAGAGCAGGGGGAGGAGCGGGGATTGCAGACCTCCGCACAGAAAGCAGAAGAGATTCTGGGTCTGATGGAGCAGATGCCTCAGTTCCTGCCAGCAGGGTGACAGTTGGAAGGCGAGACAAAACAGAGAGCCGGCTTCCCATTTGAACTTTCCTAATAGGTCTGTGGTTTCGATTTCTGCGGCTGCCTCCTGCAGGCCCTCGGCCGCCAGGGCACGGTACATAGGCTCCTCTCTGGCGTTAAGATGGGCATAATCATGCCCTGATGGTGCTTAGTCAGCCGCCACACCAGATTGTTGGGTATATTGTCCCAGTTTTCAGGAATTTCTAGAATATCAAGAAAGTCCATCTCCCCCTCCCATTGCCTACCTGCTTGCCCCTGAGCTGATCAGTGCTCTGGCTTTTACAGACACTGTCTTCTTTAACCCTAGCGTTGCTCCCTTGAGGGCCAGTGTGCCTGTTCGCCCCATTTTACTGACAAGGAAACCGAGGCTCCCACTAGTAGTAAGTAATAGCCCTGGGATTCAAATCCAGGTGCTCGAGCTCGTAACCAGCAGTCTGTACCCTTTCTCAGGGAGTGTGCATCCATTCCTTCTTTCCCCAGATGTTACCGAGCGCCCGGCCAGACCTGGGCCAGGTTCTAGCAGGTGCTAGCAGGGAGTGTGGAGGCTGGTGCGGGAGACAGTCTCGGACTGAGGGGGCGCACCCCAGTGGAATCACTGTGACGATGCAGGCGAGTGCAGGGTGGTGAGGGGGGAGCCCCAGGTCTGCCCTGTGTTCCAGGAAGTGATGAAGGCTGCGAAGCACAGAATGTCCGTCAGGGAACATTTGATTGCCTTCCAGACGTGCCGGAACCTTCATGTCTCACAAGTATTTCCACGGAGAATTTCTGCTGGCAAGAGGCAGCCGGGCAATGATGAGCCCTCATGAAATTAGGGAAGATGGGAGGGAAGAGCCCCCAGCTCCCTGCCCCCTTGTGCCTCTCTTCCCCCCAGTTTCACCTGGGAGCTTGCGGGCAAAGTGGAGGTGCCTTTCCCAGAACACGCTGGTTGTGTTTGAGCCTGCAAAGAGTGAAAACACGGGGTGGGGGAAGCAAGGAGGTGAGGGAAGGGGAGTGGGCTTTACGACAGGAGCTCTAGAGGCTGGAGCAGAAAGACAGCCCCAGAGGAGCCAGGGTGCTAAGTCCCGTCTCCAGCACGTGCCCCTGGGTGCGGAAGGGTCCCCTGCCCTCTGGAATGGGGCCCCTCGGGCTCCCTGGTTCCAGTCCTGAGGCCTTGAATTGCTCGTGAAAGCGTTTGGCTGTCTTCTGGAAATTGGGCCTGGGGCCCGGCTTTCTGCTCCTACCCTCACAGCCACTGTCAGCCCCTGAACAGAGGTTGGCTCTCCGACGATGCGGGGAAATGCCTCTCCCTGACACTGACCAAGTCATCCCTGTGCGCTCGGGAAGCTTTGCGAAGGGACTGGTCAGTGAGGTTTGACAGCCGGGCCCTACCCTGCTCCCTGCCCCCAAGAAAGACCCTTGGCACTGGGGAGGGGGGGAGCTGCTCCTGTGTATGCAGCCTGGGCCCTCACAGGGTGGGCGTAGGCCCAGATGAGAGGTGGGCCGAGGAGGCAAAGTTTCTGGGAACCAAGAGGAACCAGTGAGATGCGTTTGATGAGCTGTCCACTTCTCTGCAAGGCTGTTGGGATAAAAAGCAGTGAGGACACGGACCAGGGCCACATTTAATGGTGATGGCTCGGGTTTATCTACTGTGCGGGTTTGCTCTTCAAAGCCCTGTGGCTTTAAAACTATTACAGCGTCATTGTCGCCATGCCCCTCTGTGGCCTTCTGCGTCCCCGCCTGTAAAAAATCCGTTCTCAGCTCCTGAGTGGGAGGCGTGGCAGAGCCCATGCGGGCTCCGACCCCGGAGCTCCGAGAGCGGCCCTCGGGGGCACCCTGAGCGCGAGCTTCCTGCTGGAATTCTCCCCCGTGCCCCGCTGTCTGTCCTTTTGGAAAGCGCAGACTCTGCTCTTGTCCCCAGGATCTGCTTTTGACACCCTGTCTCACAAAACTAATTAGTTGTTAAATCTGCTCCTTCTTACGTAATCTCTCTGACTTCTTTCTCTTCTCTGTATTCCCCGCCTCTCTCAGATCTTTCCTCTCCTAAGCTGTACAGTGAACGTGATTCCCCCCCCACCTTCCGTGCTGTCCCCCCCGCACTCGTCGGGGTGATGGTTGGCCTTCTTACAGGGAGAGCCACCCCCTAGCCCCTCGGAAGTCCTTCTGGATGGTAGTGGGCAGGGCCCAGGGGGGTGGGAGCACAGAGGTGAAAGGAAAGCGGGTGCCTGGAGGCTGATAGCTCCCCGGCCGCCCCCAGGCAACGCTCCTGCTGCCTGGAGTAGATCGTGGTGTGACCACAGCAGGGGGTGACAGTGACACTGCTGGGGTGGGGGTGGGGGGTGGCTCTGCGCAATCCTTGGTGGGAACTCTGCCCGGAAGGGTGCACCAGAGTTGGTGTTGGGCAGGGGCCCTGGCTCTGGGATTCTGAAGCCCACGTGTTTCTGGATGGTACTGAGATGACCCTGGCAATTAGATTTCCTCTCCCTAAACACTGGGCCTTCCTGTCCACCTCCGGCAGGCCCCCTTCTTGGTCACATTTGTGTGCTTTCCATTAGCCCCGTTCCCCATGAGCTCTCCTTCCCTTCGCCCTGGCGCCTCACACCCACCCGTGTCCCTCCCGTCTGGGAACTGAGGACAGCGGTGCCCACACAGCCTCCCCAAAGCACTTCTGAAGCAGACCCACAGGCTCCCAGTTGGCACGCACACTCGGCAAACGAGAAGTTTCCATTTCTGTGTTGTTTTGGGGGTTTTGTTTCTAAGGTAGAAGGAATGACTACAAAAGGAAAATGAGAGAAATAAATTAATACTGTTGATCCTTGAACAACATGGGCTTCAGGGGTGCTGACCCCCCCCATACAGTTGAAAATTCACAGATAACTTTTGAGTCCCCAGAAACTTAACTACTCATAGCCTACTGTTGCCCAGAGGCCTAACCGGTAACAGAAATAGTCGATGAACACATATTTTGTGGGTTGTATGTATTATATACTGTACACTTACGATAAAGTCAGCTAGAAAAGAGAAAATGTCAGGAGGAAAATAAAATCATAGGGAAGAGAAAATACATTTACGGTGCTGTACTGTATGGACCAAACCCATGATGTTCGAGGGTCAAGTGTAATATGCTTCTTAGGTTATAAATTGCAAATCTGATTAGGAAAAAATGAAGGCAGAACTAAACATGATGTCTTGCTCTTAAACCCTGAGTGGGCTTTCTGAGTTCCTGGCCAGGTCCTTTTGAGGTGTAAGGACCTCCTTCCTTCTTGAAGTATTAGTCTAGACCCCATGGAAGTAAAGAGATTTATTTGTTCGCACCTCATTGTGGTGGGTGTCCCTGGGCATGCCAGGGAGGGCTGTGTCACCAATGAACCCCTTTAGCTCAGGGAGACATTTGGATTTTAAAGATTTTATTTACTTATTTGAGAGCGAGACAGCATGAATGGGGGAAGGGGCAGAGGGAGAGGGAGAGAGAATCCCAAGCAGACTTCCTACTGAGCACGGAGCCCGACACGGGGCTCCATCCCACGTCCCTGAGATCATGACCTGAGCCAAAGTTGGAGGGTTCAATGACTGACCCACCCAGGTGCCCCGACATTTGGATTTTAAAGCTAAAAGAAACTTGAGCAAACAGTGCACAGACTCCCCCACATTTAGCCCACAGTCTCCTGTGCTTTTTAAATCCCTGCCCTGATCTGAAAAAAAAATGCAAACCAAAAAACCGTCATGATTTTGAAATTACAAAATCAATATGATATCTAAAGACAAAGGGATCAGGCGTTGGTTCTCTCTCTTAAGCGCCCACATCCTGCCCTCCTCCTGCTCCCCAGGCGGGGCTCATGGCCGGCTCGAGGTGTCCTTGAAAATGACAGACCCGGCCCATTCCTCATTTTATAACTGAGGCCCCCAAGCCCAAGAAAGCCAGGACCCAACTTGGATCTCCTGAGACCCAGCCCAGCTCCTGAGCCCGGGTTCACAAGCAACCAGGCATTTCAGAGCACGCAGCGCAGTCGGAGGGCAGGTGTTGAAAGAGGGCCAGACATTAGCACGGTAGGAACTGTAATGGGGACAGGGCCAGGGCACAGATGACCATGTAATGGCAGGTACAGTGGTTGGAGGTTTTCTAGTTTGTTCTTGATGGAGTTGGCTTGCTGGCCTCTGCACTGAAATGGTGTCTTTTTGTGTCCTATCTCCCCTCCAAGGTCCTCTCCATACCCCGGACCTTCTGAGCCCAGCTGCTTGGAGAACAGGGACACTGATCCCGTGGCTGCCGGGCTTTGAGAGAAGCAGGCATTAACAGCCACATCCACAGTCGTGTGATCATGTTTTATTATTCAAAATCAGTGTCCCTCTTAGAGAAAGAGACAATTTTCCACAGTATCTTTCCATTTCTCTCTGTTTTGTTTACTATTCCAGAGTGGCTAATTTTGAGTGTCAGATTTGCTTGAAATAAAGATTTAATCCTTTCTAGAGCTGTAATAAGTTGTGAACTCTGGCAAAATGCAAATTCTAGTAGTTTAAAAAGAGTATACTAACGCCATGATCTTAACTATGTGACCATCCCACGAGTAACCACCACCCTAGTACATTTTATCAGTAACACGTGATGGGCATTTCATCTTGTGCTCCATGAGAAAGAAAAATGGTGTCAAAGGCACCATTGATTGTAAGACATGTCCCAGTTTCAGCATTTGTGGGGAAAATGTGCATCTTTGGGGCACCTGGGTGGCTCAGATGGTTAAGTGGCTGACTCTTGATTTCGGCTCAGGTCATCTCCCTGGGTGTTTATATTGATTGTGGGAAACTGTTGTTGGAAACTTTTTGTTGTTGTTCTTCATCCCTTTTCATATTTTCCAGAATGATTATTATCATCTTGGTAATCATAAAACAAAACACCTGATAGCAGGGTTATGTCAGCATTTATTTACATATCTTCTGTAGACCTGAGTGCCTTGAAAGGGATGGTCTTATGTTCCTGCAAGTTTTCAATTTATAGGCAGGCTTCCAACGTGAAGGTAATTGAGCAGAATGTCCCCTGGGACCACTGTCCCCATTTTTTTTTTTTCCCCCGTATTAGACCAGTAAAAGCTTTCAGTCTTGCTCCCAAGACTCTGCTTTCCCGGAACAAAACCACCTTTCCAGACAAGGGTAGCCTAGAGTCACAGATTGGACTGAGTACGTGGTGCCTGCTCCCCGTCCTGTGGGGTACAGGACAGCCCCGCTTGTGTCCTATCCACCCGGGGGCAGTGAGGTGACCTGAATGGCCTCTGGGAATCAGAAGCAGCCTCATCCAGATGCCTGCCACTGGGAGAGTCTGTCCTCTCTCCTCTGCATTCGTAGGGGCGTGGTGGCGACATTTCAGAACCTGTGCTCACCACCTCTTGGAAGTTAGTGGAATTAGAAGTGTTCTGCCAGAGAAAGGGTTTGCTTGGGTCTGAAGTGGGGAAAAAGGCTGCTAGGTGTGGCCAGAGTTCATGTAGGCATACAGGGATAAGAGGAGATTCACCAAAATGGCTGCCACCATGCTTCCTGGTCTCCTTCCCCACATCCATCCCTGGTGGTTGCACCCAGAAAGCACTTCCTTCTCCCAGCTACATGGAAGCTATTTAATAGCACTTGGTGTGTCCCTCTCTTTGCCTCGGCTCTGAGACGCACACTTTTATGTTCGTGTTGGCTGCTTGGCGCCTCTTCTCCCTTGACCCCCGTGGTCCCAGGAATGCAAGTCGTGTATCATCATTAGGATGCCTTGCTCAGACCTGGTTTTCTCCCTTCTGGATTAACAACACGTTCTCTGGAATTGAGACTCTTGGACAGCACAACTCTATTTGCAAATAAATGTTTTGCCCTGAGATGCCACAACAAATGGATTTTGCTAGAAACACGTATCACCTTTCAGAAGAGAGGTGAAAATACAGCTATCAGAGGGAAGTGAGCAAGGTAAACATCATGCCACTTGAGCTTTTTCTTTCTTTTTTAAAGATTTATTTATTTATTTATTTGACAGAGAGAGACACAGCAAGAGAGGGAACACAAGCAGAGGGGGTGGAAGAGGGAGAAGCAGGCTGACGTGGGGCTCGATCCCAGGACTCTGGGATCATGACCTGAGCGGAAGGCAGACGCTTAACGACTGAGCCACCCAGGCGCCCCACTTGAGCTTTTTAATGCAGAAATCCTGCGTGCAACTTCATGCCAGAGTCAACGCAGGAGAGGGAGACAAGGCTGTGGGAGAGTTTATTCCTCTAGAATATTTTAGAGGGGACATCTAAAGTTTTATAAACATCTTACTGCCTTCAGCATTTATTTTCCTTTATTACAACTCAAATATACGACATGTCTTTGGAGTGACTGCGTTGAAACGATCTCAAAAACAAAAAGAATGAGGACATCTTGGCAACAAGATTAAGTTTTGGAAAGAAGTACCTATGAATTTATAATTCAAACATAATTGCTGCTCAGATCATACTGATTCAGAAGGAGGCTGAGTGTTAAGACTTTAAAAAGTGTCCATTTTAATTAAATCTTGTCATTAAATCTCTTCCATTCTGCCTCCAATCAGTGTCCAGCTCTCCAGGCTCTGGTTTCTGAACTCTCTCTCTTAGTAGCTAATAAATCCACTTCATTTCTCAGTTTCCTAAACTTTTTTTTTTTTTTTAACCAAGGTCTTCTAAAGTGTATCATGTTTTTAAAATCGATTCTTCTGTAATTCTTACTTGTGGTCCTGCCGCACCTTGTTGTTAATGCTTTAGCCCACGTATGGGCTTTAGCCCTTTCTTGGGAGGTATGGATTTATTCCTGGCATTATATCTGCTTCTTTGAAGAAAGAGTCAGATTAGCCATGTTATATTTAATTCTCTTTTTATCCCCAGCTTTTTAGTTTTAATCTTCGTCTCTCTTATTCCCGACTGTGTTTTGTATCCCTGAAGCTTTTTTGATTGGATGCGCACATCAGCCCATCTCTTGTTGGTTCATGTTCTTAAACTCTGGCTCCTATTCAGACTCACTAATGTACAGTCCTGTTTCAACTTCTTCAAGCATCTGCATTAAGATGGTGTGGAGCAACAGCGGCTGTATTTTCAGCCCTATCCTGGTGAAAATGATTATAAGGGTCCTTTGCAAAACCACAGTTCTCCTGTGTATGCTGAGTAATAACCACAGGGAAACGGTACCATTTGACTTCAAGTATTAGTGCAGTCATTATTCATAATAATTGAATGTGAGAAGCCCATCCATATGGTTAATTTCTAGGTTTTGCAGATGGAAGAAGTTGTCTTTTGTCTAATTTACATCAAGATACCTGAAAACAGCACAGGGAGCCCAGAACAATAAGGAGATCTGGGTAATTCATTATTTGGGGTCTGCTGTGGACTTGGTTGAGTGAGCCATTTTTTTCATTTATTAAGTGAGGGGAGTTGAATAAATTCATGGTTGCCAAACCAGGCCGAAGCCTTGGGATTGATGGAGAGGGACCCGAGGAGAGAGCAGGGCGGCTCCTGGAATGGTTCAGCTTTCAGCGCTTACATATCAAGTTCCCTCTGATGTCGTTGGAAAAGTGATTTCACTACACTTTTAAGAAGAGTCTCAAAACCTGCTGTTTCCCCAGGTTTGGGGATTCTGCAAACCAGTACGGTTTCTGTACATTGAGGTTGGCCAGGGTGGGGGAAGGGGGCATTGCCAACTGTTTGCCAAATGTAAGGACATGAGACTAGATGAATTCCATCTGCTATTACCGTGATTGCCCCAAAAGGAGGAAGGATATATGATCTCAACCGAAACACCCAAACAAACGGATAAACATAGCCTGCATTAGATTGAACAACTGCAGCAGCAACCATAAATATCCCCCACATTGTTCCTGGGCTGGTGGAGATGGTGGTGCAGCAGTGCAGGATGAAGGAGAGGTCCCTGGGGCTGTTGGGCTGTGCTCTCTAAAACCCTGTTCATCAAAACTCAGTGATGCATAATGCGTCCGTGGGGACGAAACAGGGTTTGCTGGGGTTCTCAAGATGTTGATTTCATTTGGTTTGTTTTTTAAAAGTTCTTCTGGTTTTTAGAAATAGTCCTAGATTTGGTTGAGGTTTTAAGCAGGTGTCCTTCCCCCCTCCCCCCATTGGCATATCCAAACATTCACAGTTCATTCTCTTCAAATCTTTTGTCCTCCCTGAGATCTGAGTATTTTAAGCAAAACACCTCCACCAGAAGCATTTCAGCCTTGACAATTCAATCTAGAAGGAAAACACAATGAGAGGGCTTATGCACTACATAGCTCCGTAATGCAGGGGAGGGGAGGGGAGGGGTGTCAGGCGCAGTCAGCATTGGACCCTGTCAACTGAATTTTCTGTGGCAGGAGAAGATAGTGTGGTCTGTGGAGCTCATCTTCAAGTCATGTAATGTGGGTTTTATCCAATGGAAAGACATCATACCCCGTTAGACCGCGTGTGGGTTTGCTTGGAAGTTAAATGGAACTTAATTGATTCCTGGAGAGGAAAAGCCGTGGGTCGTTTTCAGAGTTTATAATGCACTAGTTATGTGCCTGTGGGCATTTAAGAACCCCTAAATTGTTCCATAAATTGAAAAGCTTTCTA
Source organism: Leptonychotes weddellii (assembly GCF_054177405.1). Lineage (NCBI taxonomy): Eukaryota > Metazoa > Chordata > Mammalia > Carnivora > Phocidae > Leptonychotes > Leptonychotes weddellii. The sequence goes on from NC_138369.1 coordinate 12,456,792, forward strand.
GAATGTGCAGTTTAATCAGAAGATTGATTACTAGTTTATTAATATATTCTTGTTGTGATATTAATGTGTAATATATTCAAGATTTTATACTTTTGTTACAGTGATATCAAGGCAATACAGTATCAGCTAATATTCATCAGGATGTTGAAACTTTTTAATTTTTATTTTTTTTTAAAGATTTTATTTATTTATTTGACAGAGAGATAGAACAAGTAGGCAGAGAGGCAGGCAGAGGGAGAGGGAGAAGCAGGCTCCCTGCTGAGCAGGGAGCCCGATGCGGGGCTCGATCCCAGGACCCTGGGATCATGACCTGAGCTGAAGGCAGCCGCTTAACTGACTGAGCCACCCAGGCGCCCCTGGATATTGAAACTTTTTAAATCCATTCATCTTAATTAAGAAATGTGGTTGCAAAAAAGTTACTCTGGTTAACTTCAGCCACAAAGGAATGGATCAGAAGAGGATCGGGTTACTCACAGTTGGGTGGGAAGGCCAGAGACCCAGACTTTGGCAGGATTCAGGGAGCACAAGGACACGGCTAAGATCTTGCCCAGGAAAGATCTGGTTAAGCCATCACCGCTGTCAGTCTCAGAATGTCCCGCCTCTCGGGTCTGGTGTGGCATTTAAACCAGTTCCCTGGGTGCCTCTGGGTACCCTCCCCCCCCAAGCCTGTACCCAGCCCGTACTGTGACTGGTTATGCTGTTTAGCTTCCACAGAGGAGGACAGTGGGCCCGGGAAAGCATCCATAGTGGGTGGCGGGGCCCTGCCACTCACCCATCATGGATTGCCCCCACGAAAGAAGAGCCTGCAGGTGCTGGGCAGCTGACGCAGTGCAAGTTCACTGTGCCACTGGGGAGAAAACTCGAGGAAAGTGCGTCCTCCTTAAATGGGGGCTGAGTAGTGTCATAAGGACTGGAGTGTGGGGCCTGGCTCCAGTTAGCTAAGTGATGATGGGCAGATTGCTGAACCTCGGGCGGCCTCTGTGTCATCTGTACAGAGAGGGGGAATTGTACTGACAGCCTCAGCCCCATGACTCCATAACCAGAGTCTTCTTTCCAGCCATAAAATTGAAAAATAAATGAGATCATAGACATGGGCTGAGCATCTCTTCCAAGTTCAAGAAAGGGGGAGTCAACACTCTGAAACCCGGACACGGGAGAGCTTGGATGGCAGGGTGGTCATGGGGGAGCAGGTGTAGGAAGGGACGGGCTTTGAGCACTGCTTTCCCAGTGCCCCTCCCACCCCGTCCTTGCGGGGTGCCCTGGGGAAATTGCTGAGACTTGTATTCTCATCTGCGAGGTGGACTGGTGCTGTCTTGTGCTGTCGTGAACATGACATGTGCCTCATCTTCAATGTTGCCACACACATAAAAGTGCCTGGTGCGTAGGAAGGATTCCACAGAGATCATTCCTTCCCTGCCTGGGGGCCGGGGGGCCGGTTCTGCTGGTTCTGCTCTCCCAGTCTCGCCCTGGAGTAGAGGGAGTTAAATGGCAATTTAATGAGCATTTGTCCAACCCAAGGCACGCATCTGGGCTCTGGGCCAGGCCCTGCATGGGTTCCACAGAAAAACCAGCAGGACTAAAGCTGTGTCCCGGAGCCCGAAGGCCAACCTTACCCCACGCCCTGCTCTCCAGGAGCCTGCTGGGATTGAGACCTGTGAGCTCCGCGGTACCAAACTGAGGAAGTCTGTGTTTTGTGATCCTACTTCACTGTGAAATGAAATGCAGATAACCATATAAAACAAATAGATAGCTTACCGATTTCTTTGAAAGCAGCCACCCTTGGAGGTCAAGATGCTGAATTGTGCCAACACCCGGAAGCCCTCCTCCCTCTGTCCCTTTCCCGTAGTAAACAGCCACTGTGCTGTTAGAATAGGCTCTTTCTGACTTTTCTCTGTAGCTGTCACCCACGTGTGCCTCTCTAGACTCTGGGGCTTATTCTTACCCTCCCTTTTTTAATTTGAGGATGCCTTTTAAGTGTCTTAATCTGCAGGTTTGCCTCTTCCTCCTTTTTGTTTTCTTACAATTTACCTGTTGAAGTAGCCAGGCTGTGGGGCCCGTAGAGTTTCCTGGGTTTTGCCGATCGGACGTTGGTGGGGCAGTGTGACATGCTCCTGCCCTCTGGAGGTCCTGGCGCCTTTTATCACACCAAACACAATGTCTGCTATCACAGAAGGAGCTCAGTGACCATTTTGTAATTGAAGTGGATGGGTATGTGGGAACTTGGGTACACGATTCATTCATAATGGAGATACCACATGCCCTGTCCAAATTTCCAAAGCCGCTGGTGACTTTGAAAGAACCGACTTCTAGGAAAGCCTTATGTTTACATGAAGTATGCATTGCAGTTCTACCAACTCACTTGGTTTTCTCTCTCATGCATCTTGAGGACCTCGGATCCAAGATCGAATCCCAGGATTTGCCTTACGCTCCGGGTTATACTAAAATTAGTTGTGCAGCTTCTCAAGCCTGTGCTGTCAGTAACAGAAACTCTTCCGTGTTTCTAATATTCATTATTGAGCATTCTCAAACTGCTGCACATGTACGTAGCCCCGCAAATTCACGTTCTGTTTAGGTCAGCCAGGAAAGGGAAAGGCGGAGAAGCCGTTGTTCATCTGAAAGAGTCAGGAAGAAGGCTGTCTGGATCAGATCCATATTCTAGCTAGCTGAGTGTTCATCCATACGCTGGATGTATGTGGTGAGTCCGTTTCCAAAGAAATCTGATCCAACTAAATCTATGTAAAACTACACATGGCCTATAATTGAACTTCTCTTTGATGAGTCAAGATCTTATACTGCCTTCAGCCATCACCATGAGTGATTTTTAGACACCCCAGAAGCCACATTTAAAAATAAATCTGGTATCAGGTTTTTTTTTTAGCCCTTTATAAGTTTCTCTCTGTCTCTCTTTTTTTAAAGATTGTATTTATTTGAGAGAGAGAGCATGAGCAGGGGCAGAGGAGAGGGAGAAGCAGGCTCCCCGCTGAGCAGGACCCTGAGATCATGACCTGAGCCGAAGGCAGACACCCAACCGACTGAGCCACCCAGGCGCACCTGTAACCTTCTCTTAAAGTAGAATGCTTGCAGCGTTACAATCAGGGGGTTGAGGCCTCTTGAGATCCCTACAAGAGGGAAAGGAAGGGACGCCATTGAAGCTGAGAGGCCACCCAGGGGTCCCCTGAAGAGCCAGGCTGTGCTCGTGGTGCTGGGCCCCAGGAGGACGAGGCCACCTGTGTGCAGTCAGCAGTGTGACCACAGGGACAGGTCTCCCAAAAGCAGAGCCTCGGCTGCTCCAGATTATGTTAGAGACAGGCTTCCTCTTCGTTATCGGAGGGGAGGAGAGGACGAAAAAGGGTTGGTCTCTACCTTACCTTGGCTTGAGGCCCATTTCTCATTTCTTTGTGTTTTTCCTGGATCCCACATGTCAGCTGTACACTGTAGGTATCTAGTAGGTGCCGCGTACTCAGTGGTGAGCCAAACTGAACATGGTGCTTGCTCTCGGGGAGCAAGCACGCAGCCCAAAGAAGAGATGAACGATAGAGAGCTGGAGAGCAAGGAGAATGAAGGGGCATGTTGGCCAGGTGGCCAGAGCGGGCCAGGAGCATAGCCTGCACCCATGCCTTAGGCAGGTTTGGTGTTTCTGAGAAACTGAAAGCACGTCACTGTAATTAAAGCGTAACAAACAGTCTGCAGCAGGAATTGCACCACCTTCCCAAAAGTCATTTTTCGCTCCAGCAAATACAGAAACGTCATGGTCCTGTTGGGCTCCTCTGTGTGTCACCGTCAAGTATTTTATTTTATTTGGGAAGGGGGAGGGGGCAAAGGGAGAGGGAGAGAGAATCTCAAGGAGACTCCACGCCCAGTGCAGAGTCCAGTGCGGGGCTAGCTTCATCTCACGACACTGAGATCGTGACCTGAGCCGAAATCAAGAGCCGGCTCGCTTAACTGACTGAGCCACCCGGGCACCCTAACCGTCAGGTATTTTAGATTTCCCCTGAAAAGCCTTCTCACGATCACAAGGAGTTGGAACGTACATATGGCATTTGTACGTGGTTGATTTGTTCCTTATTCTAGTTAAGACTAGCAGCTCTAGATCCCTTTGATCCTCCCCTGGGAGATTTGGGCAAGCGTTCCTAGTACAATATAGTTTCATCAGCATCCTACAGTGTCTCAAGCACAGATCGTGGTGAACTCTCTCAAGTCTTACCTTAAATTTTTCTATATCTTCTTTATCAACTGGTTTTCATGGATCTCCTTTCCAAATTACCAAGTAGATTTTAAAATACCCACAGTTTCTGGTTGATTACGTTTTATCATAAAAAGCATTTTTCAGGGCGCCTGGGTGGCTCAGTCAGTTAAGTGTCTGCCTTGGGCTCAGGTCATGATCCTGGGGTCCTGGGATCAAGCCCCATGTTGGGCCCCCTGCTCAGCGGGAAGCCTGCTTCTCCCTCTCCCTCTGCCTGCCGCTCCCCACTTGGGCTCTCTTTTTCCTCTCTGTCAAATAAATAAAATTTAAAAAAAGCATTTTTCATCTTTCATAAGTAACAGTCCAAAAACGGGAGAAACCTAGGATCATGTGTTGGAAACGACTTACAAACACCCTGGGTGGTTGGGTCTCTGCATTGAAGATTGTGCTGAGTGTCCCATCACTAGGTTCGTTGGTGGCAGGAAGGAAGGGGGCCTTCCTAGCCTTGGTGTGTGGTTGTGTTCAAAGGACAGCTTGAACTCACGAGGCTTCCCAGTGCTCTCCCTCTTCCATTTTGTCTGCTTTCCATTTTCATGTTAGTGTAGCTCTGCTCCCTCTTTCCTTCGCTCGTCAGTCGAGACTGACAGCCCTGCGGCAGGAAGGCTCACCGTGTCACCGAGCAGCCGGTAAGCCGTGTTCCATGCGGCGCTGTTCCTTGCACCTTACTGCAGGCAGACACCCCGTAGCCCCACACACGGTAGGGGCTCCCTAACTTTCATTCCCTCACTTGTGTTTTCCCATTATCTATCTGCTTCCAAATTCCCTTTCCCCCCCCTTCCTGTCTTTCCTTTTTGGAGCCTCGCTTTCCCCACCCACCCACTCCCGTGACTTTCCTTCTCCTTCTCTGGGGTTCATCCACCCAGCTCTTTTGTATCTCTCCCTTATTTCTCACTCTGCTCATTTTCTTCGCTGCCTTCCCACTATTTTCCTTTTCCCTTGCCTCATCTCCCGGACCTGTGTCTCACCTTCTGTGACGCTAATTGCACCTGGCATTGAATTTTGATCAGTTAACCGACTAACAGCAGCAGACTGCATGTGTACATTGTTTGAACTTAACGGGAGGGACTCTGGCACATCCTGCTTTGCATATGCCCGGGTCCCCAGTGCCTAATGAGGTTCTGGTGTGGACAGGTGGGTGGCTAATACCTTGTGGTGGAATAAAGAAATGAATGGGGGCGCCTGGGTGGCTCAGTCGGTTAAGCATCTGCCTTCGGCTTAGGTCATGAACCCAGGCTCTGGGATCGAGCCCCGCATCGGGCTCCTTGCTCAGTGGGGAGTCTGCTTCTCCCTCTCCCTCTACCTGCCGCTCCCCCTGCTTGTGGTCTCTTGCACGCTGTCAAATAAATAAAATCTTTTAAAAAAAGAAAAGAAATGAACAAACACATTGCTGGTCAGCTTGATGGGGCCTATTATCCATAATTTCTGCCGCAGAAGAAATTTCTGGATCTTGAAGCTTCCAGACTCTATTGAATAGATGAGACTGGATGGATAGACAGATGATGGGTATAGAGGCTCTGTGTTGTTTATCACACGACTGAGTGAGAATCTCTGTGCTGCGGGGGAAAGGAATGCCTTTAGTAAGTCTGGGTTCTGGTCATGACTCGTCCACTGCGGCAGCCTCGCATCACAGAGCTTTAACCTCTCTCAGCATAAGGTCATTGGTTTGAAAGTGAGCTACCTTACCAGAGTATGTGAGAAGAGATGTGTGTAAAAGCAGTGTATGAATTACAAAACACTAGGCACGCAAAGCATCATCATGTTGCCTGTATTAATCATAATACAATTGGGAATTTAAAATTGGGATCTTCACATTACAAATACGTGATTTACTCTTTTTTTTTTAAAGATTTATTTATTTTAGAGAGAGAGAGCGTGTGAGTGGGCGTGCATTAGTATGGGGAGGGGCAGAGAGAGAGGGAGAGAGAAAATCTCAAGCAGACTCCCCGCTGAGCCCCTGACACGGGGCTCGATCTCACCACCCCGAGATCACGACCTGAGCCGAAATCAAGAGTCCAACGCTTGACCAACTGAGCCACCCAGGTGCCCCTGTGATTTACTTCTAAATCCATCTGTTGAAGGAATGTGTCTCATCATCAAATACTAAATGATGGCATGGACTTGAGGCCATACAGAGTAATTTATAGAAAAGCCCCTCGTTATAGGAATTTAGGACTAAAAGTAGACACACACACCAAAAAAAAAAAAAACAGTGAAAATATATATGCACTTGTAATAGCGAATGTTTACACAAATCGACACGATGATTTCCCTTATGCTGATTTTGATTTTTTTGATGGAAAGATGTCATTTATAGTGTTGTATTTTTGATGCAGCTGAGTTGTAGCATGCCCGTCCCCATGAGTTGCTTATCTCACAGTTTCAAAATTCAGAAACTTGAACTTCTTTTTTTTTTTTTTTTTTAAGATTTTTTTTTGTTTATTTATTTGAGAGAGAGAGAGAGAACACAAGAGGGGGGAGCGGGAGAGGGAGAAGCAGACTCCCTGCCGAGCAGGGAGCCCGATGCGGGACTCGATCCCGGGACTCCAGGATCATGACCTGAGCCGAAGGCAGTCGCTTAACCAACTGAGCCACCCAGGCGCCCAGAAACTTGAACTTCTTTTGTTTAGTTCACAGATTGTGGGAGAGAATGTACTTACTGCATTCATCAAAGATGTTAATTAAGGTCTTTCCTCATTAATTTTCTTCTTTCTGCAAAACGTTGGCCCGCTCAGAATAGAGAAATCGTTCAAACCCATCTCACTGAATTGAGTCATGGTGAGTGCATCTCACCATGTGTTTCCGACCCTCCCTGGGCTCCTCGGATTGGCACGTGGACAAGGAGAGGGTTGATCCGGAGCCTCCTTTAATGTTCCCCTCTTCCTGCCTTGGGAAGCCCCCCATCCTGTGCGTCCCTTAAGTACAGTTCTAGCCCTCTTCTCCTCTCATTTCCACAGGCCATGCAGGAGGCGCTGGTGGACCTTCCCGAGTGGTATGGAATAAAAGGCATGCAGGCCCACTGGATCGGAGACTGTGTGGGCTGCCATCTGGACTTCACATTGAAGGTGAACGAGCAAAGCCTCTCCGTTGATTAAAGCTCTCCAATCCCCTTCTCCGGTTTCAGAACTCACCGAGCAAACCAGCAGCAGCATCTCAAACGTTGCTGTAGCCACATTTTTACAGTGCAAAGAAACAGGCGAAATTGATTTTAATAACATATCTTTAACCCACTGTATACCAAAAAATGATCATTTCCCGATGTGGTCAGTAACAAAGGTCTATTAAGGAAACAGCTGACGCTCAGGTTTTCGTACAGAGTCTTTGAAATCTGTGCTCTCTTAACACTTACAGCGACACTGGCCAAGGGTTCCATCACCTCTTACTGCTACTGGCCATCCTGCTGGTCGGCGCGGATAGAGAGGGCTTCTGTGGGTCCGTGAACTCCCTGAGGTGATGTGCGGAGGGTTGTGTGGACATCTTCCTGCACAGTGGGCCCAGAGCTCCGCAGGGTTTGTGTCACAAAGCAGGTTAAAAGCCAGCAAGCCAAGGCTGACACCATCTCAAAACGGGGTGCACCCGAAGCTGGGGAGGGTCATGGGCTTACCCAGGGTTCAGAAGAGCCTACCTGTGTGGAAACACTGCTCAGAGGTCACTGCCGAAGGCCCACCTACTCTGGAAGGTGCCCCCCAACCTTTTCTCTTTGTCCCTGCAGACTGGATAGTTGTTGTTTTGCTGTTTTGCTGTTTCTTACCTGGGTGGGTTCTGGGTTGTTTTGTTTTGTTTTTTAATTCTTCTGGTGTCTCCTTCCAGTCAAGACTTTTGTGCCCTTAGCTCCAAACTCATCCCTCACCTTAGGCCAGACCTTTAGAAGGAGGGGACAGCAGTCAAGAGACAGAGTTGACCTACTTTTCTAGACTTGTACTGACAGCCATCCTGGGGTCTGCTGAGCTCCCGCTCCTTGTCACAGAGCTCACGCTTCCCTGTGCCGTCTCCTCACGAACGCGATCCCCCTCACTCCCAACTGCAGACACGGGAAGGCCCCCATAAGGGAGCGGGGACTTTGAAACCTTTGAAAACCAAATCCTGAAATGACCAAATTCTGTCACCACTTTCCTGAGATGGTGGTGAGATTTCTGAAATTCAGTCCCGCTGCGACTTTGGTTCAGGCTCTTAGGGCTGTCTCGTTTTGGGTCCTGTGCATTAGACTGGGTCGGGTCCCCGTGTCACAAGGCCTTTGCTTCTCAGCCAGGGTGAAGGCTGTGGGTCTCTGAGCAGGTCGACTCCTGTACATGGAATGGCTTCCACATTTTCTCCCTTCCCCAACGTTTTATTATGAAAATGTTTCTGTCTCCGTTCCTGGACCCACCTGAAAATGAGATGTCTCGGGGGAGGGAACACTCTCAGTCCAGCAGCTACAGGACCATATGTGGCTGGGCCTGTGGGGCCCTAAGTCTGGCTCCACAGGGGACCCCTAACCAGCCCTAGGGCCACGCTCAGTCATGGCCTCGGGTGTCCTCTCTTTCCTCTTCAGAACGGTTTTAGCCCCAAGGACTGTTTTTCTGGTTAGAAAAGCAGATGCCTTTATTTTTTTAATATACCTTAAATCCTGGAGGGAAGTATAGCTCCTTTGTCAGGACAGAAACAATATAACATTGATAGTTATTTTTGATTCGTGAACAAAGGAGCCAGGAAAATGGGGGAGGCATCTTTCTGAGCATGCTTTGACCACCTTTGATTTGGGGCCGCCAAGTACACCTGGCGGTGGGCACCACACTGAAAGAGGAATGGTGATCGTCTTCTCTCTCGCCCGTCTCTGCCCCTACCAGGGGCCATCTCAGGGCCCCACATCCCTGGGGCTGCAGCCCGGAACCGTCCCTGGTGTTTGGGCTTGAGGAGGGGAGGGAGGAGGGGATGTGGCCCGGGAGCACGACAGCCCCGGAGGAGCCCTGAGGAATGAAATGGCTCTGCTTTTACCTGCCAGGTGGATGGTCAAGTCACAGGAGAAAAGCTGACCGCCTACACAGCCACCCCCGAGGCCATTTACGGCACCTCCCACGTGGCCATCTCTCCCAGCCACAGACTCTTACATGGGCACAGCTCTCTGAAGGAAACCTTTCGGAAGGCACTCGTTCCTGGCAAAGGTGAGCTGGCGAGTTCTAGTTGGACAATCGAGCAGTTCTCAGGTTCAGTCTCTTCCCATATGTCATCCTGTGTGATTTGTTCTTCGCCTGAGCCTGACTTGTTAGTTTTTTATTTTCAAACAGGATAAATGAGAGCTTTGAAAATGTTGCTACCCCCGGTTTCGCTTTGAGCGACTTGTTTGTCGGCTTCTTGAGTTTCTGAGCGAAAGCTCAACTCTTTCTCTCTAGATACAATCTAGACTTCAAGTTCTTTCTGACAGGAATAGCATCTTCTGCCTAATTTATAATTCCATCGTCAAATAAGACTATCCTGATGATGGCGACAAGGAGGAAGCCAGTGAGAATCAGAGGAAGCATTTTCAAAAACTTCATCGTATTATTTTAGACTTCCCACAGTAATCTGAGCAGCTGAACAGCGTCCTGCTCAGCACAGGCCTTCAGTCAGTGGATCCAGCTGACCTGGAGTGGGCACAGCAGGTGTTACTGGTCAGTGAGGATTTGGGGAGGCCTGTGCATTAGTCAGGACGCTATGGTTGCAAGCAACAGAATGCATTCCCTGGCCAACCCGGAGAACAAAGGGAACCTCCTGGAGGCTGTGGAAAGCTTGCTGACTAGCAGGAACCAGTCTGGAAGACGATCTGGATCAGGCAGCTGTGCGGTTTTGGTGGCAAGAGCTAATAGACAGTCTTTTGAGTGCCACTGACTGAGTGAATCTCAGGGTTTGGGGCACTTGGTCTGAGATTCCTGTTGCAGGGAAACTGTCTGAATGGTATAACTGAGGCCCATGGCCTTTTTCTTGGGCAAGGGAAGGTCAGGCACCTTTCTTGTTAGACCACCAAGACTAGATCCAGTGAGGAGGGGTCGCTTCCTGAAACAAACCCAGAGGCTCTTATTAGAGGAAGGCAGTATGGACCCTGGGCAGGCAAAAGGAAGTCCCCCATCAATTAGAAGTAGGTCTCTGGATGGGGCGCCTGGGTGGCGCAGTTGGTTGAACATCTGCCTCTTGGTTTCTGCTCAGGGTCATGAGATTGAGCCCCACGTTGGGCTCTGTGCTCAGCAGAGTCTGCTTGAGATTCTCTCCCTCCCTCTCTCTTTCTCTCTCAAATAAATAAATAAATCTAAAAAAAGAAGAAGAAGAAGAAGTAGGTCTCTGGAGAAATGTAAATATTTCTATATAAATCTCATCTTTATTTTCTTTTCACAGACTGTAAATTTCAACCCAAAGAACACAGTCTGAGTTATCGGGGTCTGTTTGAATTATTTGACTAACAAAAATGGTTTGTTTGGTGATATAAAGTGTTTTGGGTTTTTTTTTTAATTGCTATTCTTAAAATAACCAGAATGAAAGGTTTCCTGGTATAAGGCTGGAAAGATAGACGATGTCATCCCAACTTACCTCTGCTAAAGACTTTTTTTTTACTTATTTGACAGAGAGAGAGAGAGCACAAGCAGAGGGAGAAGCAGGCAGAGGGAGAGGGAGAAACAGACTCCCCACGGAGCAGGGAGCCCGATGCAGGGCTCGACCCCAGGACCCTGGGATCACAAGTGCCCTGAGACTTTTTCTTTTTTTTTGAGATTTTATTTATTTTGGGGCGCCTGGGTGGCTGAGTCATAAGCATCTGCCTTTGGCTCAGGTCATGATCCCAGGGTCCTGGGATTGAGCCCTGAATTGGGCTCCTTGCTCCACGGGAAGCCTGCCTCCTTGTGTTCCTGCTCTCTCTATCTCTCTCTGTGTCAAAAAAATAAATAAATAAAATCTTTTAAAAAAAAAGATTTTATTTATTTATTTGAAAGAGAGAGAGTGAGAGAGAGCACAAGCGAGGGAAGGGGCAGAGGGAGAAGGAGAAGGAGGCTCTCCACTGACCAGGGATCCCAATGCGGGGCTTGCTCCCAGGACCCTAGAATCATGACCTGAGCCAAAGGCAGACGCTTAACCAACTGAGCCACCCAGGTGCCCCTCTGCTGAAGACTTTTAATTGCTTACTTCCAGCATTGAAGCAAGGTTCAAATCAATGAGCACTTAGGAAGAGCCTGCTGGTGCTAAGCGCTCGGGGACACACAGAGGACCAGTCCCCCGTCCTGCCCCCAGGGGGGCCATGACAAAGGAGAGCCAGACACGTGTGTGATTCACTCTGGCCCAAAACAGATACCACTTGCTGTCATCTCCTGTTGTTATGTATTGAAACAGAAAAAAGACATGTGTTAAAATTTCAGTGTTGTGCTCATAAAGTCCAGTGTAGCTATCTGTTTTATTTTCCACTTACTCAAAAGAAGAACTGGATTCTTTTCAACTGTTTAGTTGAAAGGGAATACTCATAGTTTTTACTCTCATGAGCATTTTGGGATTCCTTGTGGGCTGTGATGGTTGAAGAATATCTAAAATCGAAAAACTAAAAAAATGTAAACATCTAGCCCTTAGATTTTGTTTTCTTACAGTTAATCTGGGGACACAAATTAAAATGAGGTAATATTAACAGGGGCTTCATGAGACCGTACATTATGAAAGATGGAGCTCCTGACATGAAAGGCACTGGATAGATTCCAAATATTTTGATATGTAAGAAATTAAATTATTTTAGCAAATGCAAAGAGTGATGTTTTCATGATCATTTGGGGCATTGGCACCTCTGACTTGTCCCATCATTTCATTTTAGCGCTGAATGGCTGGCTAGCTTTATTCTCACCTCTTTTTAATAATCTCTGAAATAATTCCAAGTGGAACATTACACCTGGCTCTGTATTTTCCACTTCTAATTTTCAGAGTAGAAATATTCTTTTTGCAGATGTCAACTTATTCAAAGTCTCAAGATTAATTTGCACGTCAAGTCTCTGGATTTTGACATGTGGCATTAGTTATGGAAGGCCAGTATGGTGCCTTGAGTGTAATGTAGTTTTTCTAAAAATCAAATGAAAATCATCCTATGATTATGGATATATGCCTTCTTTGGCCTTGGAGGTTACACTTTAAACCTGAGCGTTGTATTGCTGTTGTCATTTATCATTGCCGACTGGCTCCAGTCAGACGGGCGGCTTGATTTTTTTCCTCCAGTGTCAGGTTTTGAGGGTGACTAGTGACCGCTGAAAGCCAGGGATGTGATGGAATGTATCACTTGCAGGAGGTTAAATTCTCAAACATGGGTTCCTACAGCCACTAAGTTGGTTTCTGCATATCAGCTCCCGCGTGGGCACAAGATGGCCAAGGTTCTGGTCCCAGAGCCATCCTGTGACTTAAGGAAGGTCACTTCACCGTTGTGAGTTTGGCCTTCCCAGCCAAGTGGGCGGGGTGGTTGTGGGGGGCCCTGCGGGGACAGAAGGGGCCCTGAGTAGCTCAGAGGAAGACGGTGACACCTGCGGATAGGGGCTCATGCTTGGCAGAGGTCAGGCAGGAGGACCAGCAAACCATGGGTTAAGAGACAGTGACGATAGAAGAACAGTGCTTGTCAGAGTGGAGGGGCCAGAGCAGCTCCCAGACGTTTCTGGAAGGCAGCAAGGGCAGAGGCTCCAGGGACGCTGCCCTGATTTCTGGCTGGGCCGACTGGGTTGCTGATGTTATTGACTAGAAGCACTGTGTTTTGCTCAGCCCCCTGTAATTTGGCATAGATTCCTTTAAGAGAGCAAAAAGTCAGGTGCTTCCCCATAGAGTTCTGCAAACTGAGTTTAATTTCTATCATTCACGTTGCCTCCTTCTCTCAGCTGACCGCCTCTGACTTAAGTCGTGTTATGTAAGCTCTGACTTGATGGGAGCTAGAAACCATAAAAAGCATCAATAGGGAAATATCATCGGAGTTCTAGAAGCTGTTCTGTCTTTTTCCTGGCGTCTTTTCTTCCATTTCTAATATTAAAATAATATTCAAACCCTGAGGCTTTGGAACCACACATTTCGGCTCTGAGTCACCAGCGGTCTCCACAGGACGTTTATTGCCGAAAGGGTAAGTGAGGTCTCCCTAAAGGGAACCTCAGAACCCCATTGTTACTGCCACATCAGAGAGCCTCGTCTCCCCAGGAGCCCCGGAGCATTAAATAATTAATTGCTTACTCCTGTCCGCCCCCTTTCTGCTCTGTATGTGTGTGGGGATGGGATCCTATAGGTTATAGTCTGTTCTTTAATCAAACTGTTCCCTCTGCCATCCTTCCAGCACATGCTAATAGATGTTATGTGGAGGGAGGGGCCTCTGCGCTCCCATAACCTGGATAAACAAAGACGAACAGGTTTCTGTGCTCCTGGACTTCTCACAAACTTTGCCGCGCCATTGCGCACTGTGACTGTGTCCGAGAGCAGGTCACATGACACTTCCCACACTCCCTTGACCACACAACCCTGGTCCCACAGAGTATCCCTGCGAGGATCACTGCTTTGCTGATCACTGAACAAAAGCCACCTGTTTGTTTTTTCCAGAAGGCACGAAAGACAGGCCTGCTCTGCAGTGGGGCCCCGAGGGCAGAGGGCACCTTTGGGCCCAGAGCAAGGAGAGCAGCAGAGGGAGAGGGAGAAGCAGGCTCCCCACTGAGCAAGGAGCCCGATGCGGGACCCGATCCCAGGACCCTGGGATCACGACCTGAGCCGAAGGCAGACACTTAACCGACTGAGCCACCCAGGCGCCCCCAGTATATCTGAAGAATTATGCACAGTTTTAGGACATTTTTGTCACCCCCAAAGAGATCCCATATCCTATCCCCACTGTTTCCCCCAGCCCTAGGCAGCCACTGGTCTGCTTTGTCCATAGATTTGCCAGTTCTGGACATTTCATATAAATGGAATCATGCAGTATTTTGTCCTTTTGTAACTGGCTTCTTTGACTTAGTATAATGTTCTCAAGGCTCATCCATGTTGTAGCCTGTGTGAGTACTTTATTCCCTTTTATTTCAGAATAATATTGTGCATTTTGTTCATCCATTCATCAGTTGATGGACATTCTAGCTACTTTCTTGCTACTCTGAGTGGTGCGGCTGTGAACATAAGTACAGATTTCTGTGTGGACATATGCTTTCATTTCCTCACGTATGTGTCTAGGAGTGGACTTGCTGGGTCATATGGTAGCTCTGTGTTTAACTGGTTGAGGAAGTATCGGAGTTTCCCAGAGCAGCTACACCATTTCACATTCGCCCCAACAGTGTACCAGGGCTCCGATTTCTCTACATCTTTGCCAGTGCTTGTTATTGTCTGTCTTTCTGCTGATGATCATCCCAGTGGGTGGGGAGTGGTGTCTCATGGATTTGATTTGCATTTACCCAATGGCTAGTGATGCTGAGCATCTTTGCACGTGCTTGTTGGTTATTTGTGTATCTTCTTTGGAGACAGGTCTATTCAGACTCTCTCCCCATTTTTTAATTGAATTGTCTTTCTGTTGTTGATTTTTTTTTTTAAGATTTTATTTATTTGACAGAGAGATATAGCGAGAGAGGGAACACAAGCAGGGGGAGTGGGAGAGGGAGAAGCAGGCTCTCCGCTGAGTAGGGAGCCCGATGCGGGGCTCAATTCCAGGACCCTGGGATCATGACCTGAGCCGAAGGCAGACTTTTAACGACTGAGCCACCCAGGTGCCCCTCCGCCTTCATTCTTTTGCATGTGGTCATATTACCTTTTTTTAAAAAAATTATTTATTTGAGAGAGAGAGAGCGAGAGAGCACGTGTGAGCAGGGAGTGGGGCAGAGGGGGGAGGAGAGGGAGAGGGAAAAAATCTTAAGCAGACTCCTCACTGAGTGCAGAGCCCGATGTAGGGCTCGATCCCACTACCCTGAGACCATGACCTGAGCTGAAACCAAGGGTCGGATGCTCACCCAACTGAACCACCCAGGTGCCCCAGTGTGTGGTCATACTACTTTTTAGTTCATGTTCCCACAGAAACGTATCTTAAAGAAAAGACAGCTTCTGTCTTTATGTTTTGGTTTTCATATAATATGATTTCAGAAAGTGGGGGTTTTTTGTTTGTTTTTAGGCAGGCTTCACAATTCTTTTTTAATCCATACATAATATTCTGTTAACTCGATGTACCATCATATTCTCAGTCTTCCCTATGATGTTGAACATTTGGCCTTCTCATGTTTGGGGCTGTCACGGACATAGCTGCTATCCATATTTATATCCACAAAGCTCTTTTCCTCTATAGAATTACTTCCTTAAGAGACATTCCCCAGAGTGGGATTTATGTGGTCACAGGTTATGAACATTTTTCTAGTTCTTGTTACAGGTGGCTTTTATTGGTTTTGGAAAGGGCTATGATCGGTTTACAGTGCTGTATCCAATGATACACAAATTTCAGTGCAACTTCGCAAGTATTGATGGTACCCTTCTAAAAGTTTTTGCTAACTTATCAGATATAAAATGATAATACTTCCAGATTACGTTAATTTCTCTTTCTTCTTTTTTTAAAAATTAACTTGTGTTTTGTAAGATCCAAGTGATATATGTATATCACACGAAAAGTGAGTTGTCAAAGAGTATCAGCAACAGCAGGAGCTTCCTTACCCAGCCACCTCGAATCATTTTAAGTATGTGTTACTTAGGGTGTAAGTTTGGTGGCTACGACAGAGTCCTGAAAACACAGTGACTTAAAAAGATAGAAGTTTATTTTTGCCCACCTGAATCTCAAAGCAAGTATGACAAGTCTGCCCTGTGAGTCAGTCATGGCCAAGGCTCTTTTCTGCCTTCCCACTCTGTCCTTCAAGGGTCTTACCCTTACCTATGTGTTCTGAGATGTTCTGCACTTCATCTGCATTGCAGTAAGTCAGAAGCAGGGAAAGAAGGGCATGTTCCTTCCCTCTGAGAGCATGCCCTAGAAGTTGCTTCTGGACATACCCCAAGGCCACGCCTAGTGCAAGGGAGGCTGAGCAGTGCTGTTGTGAGCTATGCAGACGTGTGTCCAACTAAATGTTCTGTTGCTGAATCAGAAGGTGAGGCAGGGGGCGCCTGGGTGGCTCAATCGTTAAGCGTCTGCCTTCGGCTCAGGGCATGATCCCAGGGTCCTGGGATCGAGCCCCGCATCGGGCTCCCTGCTCAGCGGGGAGCCTGCTTCTCCCTCTCCCGCTCCCCCTGCTGTGTTCCCTCTCTCGCTGTCTGTCTCTCTCTGTCAAATAAATAAATAAAATCTTTAAAAAAAAAAAAAAAAGGCGGCGAGACAGATCTGTGGTCGACTGTCGGTCTGTGCCACAGCTGTTTCTATGGTTCAGACCTCCACGTGTCTGTATAATACGCCTACCCTGTTCCCTCTCAGTTCACCAGTTCTCGACATTACCCTGCAACTTTTACTCGTGCACCACCTCCCCTCATCTTCCATCCTCTTCATCACATTTTATCATAATTGCAGACTTTGCACACATACCTGTCATCTTTGAGAAGGGGCAGTACGGAATCAGAAATACGGGTCTCCATTTTGAGAAGTGTCCGCACTTAAGCAGCTCAGGGCAGCAGGTGCTTCCCAGCCTTGGGACCATGGCTGCTACTGAACCTCTGCCTTGGAGACCCGTTTGGGTTATATGTCACTCTGTCCCCACTGTAACCTGTCTTGTGCTTCCTGACCCCTGCAAGATGAAAGAACAGAAGAGCTGGCTTAGATGCCTACAGAGCTTATCTTTCCCTCTTTGAAAAGAATACATCTTACTTCCTGGGCATATTTTAACTTTGGGGTTTGTAAAACATCTTTTAGATAATTATATGAAGTCGTAAAATATGGCGAATATAAATAGATTTGACAAATTATAACTGTTGTCAGTTGCTTCTGTTGCAGTAAGCTCAAGTGAACTCACTAATTGTTTACCCCTTTCATCCCTTCTTCCTTTGGGACTGTGTTTGGGTCTTCATGCTTCCATTCCTGTAGATAGTCATTTAAGTATTTTATTATGACCACATGAATATCGTTCACAACTGAGCCAAGTATACTATGATTCCATTTTCCTTTTGGTAATATACTTTCTGTTTTGCCTCAAGTTAATGATGTCCTTATTTTTTTTCATTTGCTTTGTGTTCTTTGGATTTCTAAGTCTTCCCACACCCTCCCAGAGGCTCTTTTAAAACTCCTCTCAATATAGTTTTCTACATATTCCAACCTGTCATATAATGTATTGATGCTCCTTTTTCCCCTGAAGATGCTTCCTGGGCCCTCTGTCCTGCACAGGCCTGACCTGGTCACTCTCCAGGCCTCTGCTGCCCATCTGCCATCCTACGGCTTCCCTCTATCTTTGTTCTGAAAGTGTCTTGACCCTCTTTTCTTTGTTGGATCTTCTGTTTCCTAGATCCCATTTCTGTCTCTTTCTTGATTTACCCCTTTGTTTTGCTGGAACACATCCTCCACTGTCCTAAAAAAGGGTAGGTGGGAAGAACTGTCCTGTCTTCGTGTGTCCAGAACTCTCCTGCTCTCTGCTTAGTTATTCTCTACTCTCCTCTCCACTTCCATCTTCAGGTGCCAGGATTTGGAATTCCTGACATTGCTTTAGTCACCATAGATTTTTGTGTTGCTTATTCTTCTGTATATTTGAGGTATTTTTCAAAAGGAAAAGGAGTGGCGGGACCATCTTTACTTTACCATCTGTAAAGTAAATATGCCATTTCACTTCTTTGGTTCTGAGCATAGATGAACATTTTTGTGTACTTGTTTAATCTTTTGATTTTCTGCTGGTGTGAATTATCCATTAATACCTTCAAAGAACAGATTCTTTAACAATTAGCACAAACACAGAAGTCCTCATGCTTATTTTTCTCACTTGTCTCCTCTGAGACTCAGATGGTGTTAGTACCCCAGCTGTCACTCGCTCTCATTTTCAGATTGCCTCACGCCCGTGATGGCTGTGAACATGCTCACCCAGCAGGAGGTCCCTGTCGTTATCTTGGCCAAAGCTGACTTGGAGGGCTCTCTGGATTCCAAAATAGGTAAGTAGCTATTAAAATATAATCAGGATAATATACTCAGCAGGCTTCAGATCAAAATACCAGCCTGTTGCTGTCAACCGGAAGAGCTCACTGCTGAGTCCACGGTCTGTTCTGCCTCTTTGGGAAAATGATAGGCCCCTTCATGCATCCATTCCCTATTTAAGAGCTACATTTTGAAAACATACCCAGTATACCACACCTTGCTACTTGCTCTTGAGAATAATAAAAAGTGGCCCACAGATCTGGCCAGTAGAGCTGGTTGGTGAGACTCATACATGTGATACGGGGAGCAGTACAACTCAGATGAAATCTGGTTTCAGAGCTCGTAGAACCAACCACAACTGCAGAGATGGGGATTCTGAGCACAAGTGATGGACTGGGCTGGGTTTTGGTGAAGGCTTGAGGAAGTGAACTTGAGCCCTCTAGGGAAAGGACCCTGACACAGCAGTCAAGTGGAAGGCGCATTTAGAACTGTGCATTGAATGTCCTCTGCAGCTTTGCTCATCCCTGGGAGTTCTGAGGTGTTGTCACCTAGCAGAGGCCGGGGGTGAGCTGAGGACTGAGAGCTAGTGACAGCCCGTCCAAGATCCGCTCTTCGGATGGACCCAAGCACCCCTCTTCCCCAACATTCCCGCTGCAGATCCCAGCCAGTCTCAAAGTGCCAAAAGCCTGCGGAGAAAGTTCCTTCTCCACTCTCGATTTCCTGGTACCCAGAAGAAATAGCATTTCTTACCGAAATCATGTTTTCCCTCCTGATTCCCAGATCAGTTTTGACAAAAGTGATTTGAAGAAACATCCAAACAGAAAATGGATATTAAGCCATTCAGGTCATTCCCTTCTGACCATTTAAACCTAGAAAGGGTGTTGCTTAAGGGAAATAATTCCTTCCTTTTTTTTTTTTTAAGATTTTATTTATTTATTTGACAGAGAGAGACAGGGAGAGAGGGAACATAAGCAGGGGGAGTGGGAGAGGGAGAAGCAGGCTCCCCACAGGGAGCCCAATGTGGGGCTTGATCCCAGGACCCTGGGATCATGACCTGAGCCAAAGGCAGATGCTTAACTGAATGAGCCACTCAAATAATTCCTTCTGTTATTTTTCTGTATTTCATAATTAGTAAGATTCATTAATACAACCAGGCAAGATAGGCAATAAAGGAAGCTGTTGTTGATGTGGATTTTTGCTTTTTGGGGGGGGGGGGTGGGACTGTATTTTGAGTCAAATTACTGGCACAATATTGAAAATTCTGAAAGAAAAAAAATCTGATTTTTTTTTGGATGTGCATGGAAATCATTTTCCCTGTGGTCTTGATTTCCCACAGTTACATTATTAACATTTTCTAAGTTATTGCTTCTTGACTTCCAAGAACAAGCAATAGAAATAAAAAAGAGAGAAAGCAGTGTTTTTGCCATCCCACCTGCACGTTACAGATAGTTCACATCCTGCTGAGCCCCACATAACCCACACTGTGGTCCACAGCATTCTTTATGTGGCCAAATAAATTTTTTGGCCACAGTGTCTCCATTTGAACATTTCTCCTGGTTACTCCAAACCATATGCTTTGGGAACACAGTGAGTGACTCTCTTCCCTTCTTGACCATGAACACCTTCCAGTAATACTGCTTGCCCTTTGTCCTCACCCTCCCATATCCTTCAAGTCCACTCCCAACATTTATTTGCCTTGTTAGATGCTTTTTTTTTTTTTTTTTTGGTCAGTAATCTCAGATGGAACACCACAGAACTTTCCATCATACCACAGAGCTTTCTGTCTTGCCAAGGAGCTTTAGAACATGTCTCCCAAACATGAAATAACCCTCGTCATCAGGCGCTGTTCCAAATTTCACGGAAATCTGACTTCAGCACTTTGTGCGTTGTCCTTAGTCTTCCTGCTCAGTAGCCACGGAACGTGTTGTTTCTGCAGGGACACCAGCAGTTTTGACAGCGACCCGCAGCAGGAGTCCTCCACCAGGGGGCGATTTTGCCCCCTCCTGGGGGGGGGGGTGGCATGTGGCAATTTTTCAGTCCTTTTTCTGTCACTTCCGGGGAGTGCTAGAGACCAGGAGCACTGCCCAGCATTCCTGCGATGCTCAGCATAGCCTCACAACGATGTCGTGCCAAGATTGAGAAAGTCTGCCCTGCAGACCCAACCACCGACAAGCTTGTTTTGACGCAGAGCTGAAGCTGAAAGTCGGCCTTGGCCCTTTGGATGAGCGACTCACTTATGCTCAACTCCCATCTCAGGCATGTGTGGGCTGAAGAAGAAATTTCTATTCGGACTGCACGTATCATTGCCTTTGGGAACAAAGCATAGCGTGAGGAAACACAGTTCCCAGCTTTCCACTTCGGGACTGTGTGGATTTTTCTAGGGCGCCAGCAAATGCTGGAGCCGGCAGCCGTGCTTCTCAAGAGAATGCCGCTGTCCTTGGTCCCTGAGGGAATTCAGACAAGAGGCTTGTCCAGATGCTTGCGATTCACGATTTCAGTGACAAAAGCCCCCCAAATCTTATCTTTTAGAATCACAACTATTTAAAAAAAGAAATGAAGCACAGGATAAAGACTGAAAGGAAATCATGCCGACATAGTAAGCTGGTTGTATGAGGGTGGGGGGGGAGGGTGTTTCTCCAAGACTGTCCTCCATTTTCCCAAGGAATACACTGCATTTTTAGAACCTCTGTAGCTAAAAGAGAGTCTCCCTGAGGAGGCTAAAGCCGAGTGTCAGTGCTGTCCGTTATTTTGTGACTTGGGTATTTGCAAAGAAGGTGTTCTGTGTTTCTTCCCCTCTGAATAGGAATTCCGAGCACCAGTCCAGAGGACAGCACCTTAGCCCAGACCCTGGGCCTCCCCTACTCCGAAGTCATTGAAACTTTGCCGGATGGCACAGAGAGAATGAGCAGCTCTGCCGAGGTTGGTTCCCCGTGGCACAGGCCTAACAGCTTCTCCAGTCGTGACCTTGACCTGGGTTTGATGAGACCTTTTCCTTCAGGTGCAGATTCCAACCTGCCATTTCACTCATCCCCACACCTCAAGGTCTTGCAGCCTCGTTTTATAATCTGTGAAAACAAAACAATATTCTTTTTCAAGATCTAGAAATTTATCAACTCTAAGTCAAGCCCAATCCTAGAATAGTATGGTTATCATAGTCACTATATTTTGGGAATCTTCTGCTTGGGGAAAAAAAATAAAATCTCTCTTCCAGGAAAACAGATTCCTTGGGAGGGTGACCAAAATTGGCTGTTCTTCCTAGACATTTCTATTCTCCCCAGATGACTGACTTGTTTCCTCCCAAATTTGAACTCATGTATAGAAATGAACGCCAAAGTTGAATCACGCTTATTTATTTGGGCCAGGTTCTCTCTTGCCAGGTGGTAGATCTGGCAGGACTTGACCTCAGCCTTGCTCTTGACCCAGGCCAGGAAGTGTGATGGAAGGGGTAGGGTGAGGGGCGAGTGGGAAACAGCAGAGACAGTGCTTCTCAAACCTAAGCACACCCCAGAATCGGCTGGTGCCTTGTTGATACACACACACACAGAGTGCCTCGCCCTCGACCTGGAGATTCTGATTCAGCAGCCCCAGGTAGAACCCAGGAACATATATTTCTAACAAGTTTTCAGGTGCTGCTACTGATCCAGGATCCACATTTTGAGAATCACCAGCCCAGAGCCTTGCTACTCAAAGTCCGGTCCCTGGACCTGGAACACTGGCATTACTGGCCCCAGCCTGGGTGATCTTGAGTCAATTAGACCTGAAGATCCAGGATTTTCAGGTTTGGGATTATGTGGCTAGAGGATATTTTATAGATATGTATATAGATAAATATATAAAAAGAATGAGAGTATGGCCAGGTTTTTTCCTTACCTGAGTGACAGTGTTTTCTGACCTCACATTTGTGCCTTCACAACCTAAATGGTAGTAAGATGCTCTAAGTTGTTGAATCTTAAACCTTTTAGACTACATTGGAGCAGACTCCCTGGAGGTGTAACAGAGCCACACCAAGGTGCTCGTACGGGAGCCCTCAATATCTCTCTGAAGAGCAAGAAAGGGGACACTCGTGGCCAAAATTCGGCTTCTGATGTGCCCAGAGAGCTGCCCACTCCTTACTATAGGACTGACGTTAATTATGCTCCCTGGCTTCCTCAGATCACTTCAGGCGGTCTGTTGAATCCTCCCCTGGCTCTCGACTGAATGTCTAGGATAATGAATTCTTTCAGTGGATGGAAGGAGAACAGGTGGTAAAAGGCTCCCGTCATCTGTGAGCTTCAGGAATGTAGAGACAGTGATAACGTGGAGGAGGTAGCCTTTCAAGAGAGCTTGCGATCATTGTGTCCCGTAATTATATGAAGGTGGGAGTGTGGAGCATCGAAGATGCCTCCCAGAGGGTGCGTGCATCCTTGGTAGCAAGCTGTGTGTGTGCCTCAGAAGACACTGCAGACCCCAAGGAGGGGGCTGCTTTTGGTAAACATCGCTATACTTACATCTTTATGCCTCAGGATTGTAAGCTCCTTGCGGGCAGGGGGCAGAGCATCTTTATCTTTGTGCCCCCAACGTCTGGCCGAAGCCTGGCACTTAGTAGGGATGAAGTCCATCGACAGTGAACCAATTCCAGGGTACCCACGATCCCCTGTTGGCATTCCGTGCTGGCTCAATTCTCATCATTAGCTTGGTTCCCTGAAAAGCATCAGGTGAAGAGAGAAATTTCTCTTTTCTACTTTCATTGTCTTGCTCTGCTCTCTATAAAATGGGCGCATTTAAATATAAAAGGAGTGGTTCAGGTCCATCCAGCTATGGCCCCAATTTGTTCCCCTGCTTGCCAAATTACTTCCGCTGTAGGATATTGAATTTTCCTTCCTGGATTATTTTTTCCCCCAACAGGGGACTCGTCATTAGAAATACATATCATGCAGTTCTTTGCTGGCAGCTCAGTGCTGAGAGTTGATGATCCCTGTACTATCTCGGGGCTCAGGTGATAAGGAGAGCCACAGAACGAGGACCGGTTTGCCCGTGAGACACGGTGGACACAGTGCTTTGGGGTCACGGTACTTTTAGGGGTCCCCTAAAAGATGTTAATTTCTTTTAAAATCAGAGGGAAAAAATGGAATTTTTCGGGTCAAAATAATGTTCATCTTCTTTCAATACAGTCACAAAACGTAATTTTAATACTTCCTAAGGATGGGGCGCCTTGTGGCTCAGTCGTTAAGTGTCTGCCTTCGGCTCAGGTCATGATCTCCGGGTCCTGGGATCAATCCCACATTGAGCACCCTGCTCCTCAGGGAGCCTGCTTCTCCCTCTGCTTGCCGCTCCCCCTGCTTGTGCTCGCTTTCTCTCTCTCAAATATATAAATAAAGATCTTTATTTAAAAAAAAAAAAACTGTCCTAGGGAGGAAAGGGCCACAGAGGTGAAGGCACCTGGGGCTCGTAAAGTCACAACAAGGCTCTGCACAGACAACACACAAAAACAGCAATTTGGAGGGGGGGCGTGGCGGGTGACAGCTTGTCCTTGTGGAAGGAAGCATAGGATCTCTCTCCTTTCCCTCACAGTTCACAGGCATGAGCCGGCAGGATGCATTTCTAGCCTTGACTCAGCAAGCCCGGAAGAAGAGGGTAGGTGGAGACGTGACAAGCCACAAACTGAAGGACTGGCTGATCTCACGACAGCGGTACTGGGGCACGCCCATCCCCATGGTCCACTGCCCGGCCTGCGGCCCGGTGGCCGTGCCTCTGCAGGATTTGCCCGTGACCTTGCCCCACATCCCATCTTTCACCGGCAAAGGAGGCTCCCCACTGGCCACGGCTTCGGAGTGGGTGAACTGCACTTGCCCTAGGTAAGGAACTACCCGCCCCCGGGCCTTGGCGTGGTCTGTGGCCCTGGCAGCCCGGCTGCAGTTTCAGGCTCTCTGCTCCCTTTTTCCAGTGCTCCCACCAGCCTGGAAAGAATACTCTGGGTCTTTCTGTCCACTCACATCTTTACCAGAAATACCTGCCAACCGATGGAAAGCTGCACGTTTTCATCATGGCTTTGTAAAAGACCACTTTCTTCCATTTCATATTCCAGAGTGCTTCTTGGAGATGGGAGAAAAATGTTTTCTCCTCTCTGCCTTTGTTTTCCCACCTTGTCACTGATAACAGCGGAGATTTTCTTACACGCAGTAGAGTGGTAGCTCCGAGGGGGGCTGTGCGCTGGGGTTTCATTCTTTAAGACACGGAACATCTCGTTTTGGAGGTAGGATTGTGTTTTACTGTTAGCTCACTGGCGTACCTCGAATGATTTTTGGGATACCATACCAGCTAATTAAGCAAATAACCCAGCCCAGCTCCAGCATCTTCCTACTTCCTTCTGTGGAGAAGCCATTTTTTCTCTGCCTTATAGATCAGGATGAGGATGTTAAAATAATCTGGTCCAGAGCTGAGTTATGAGGTTGGTAGTCAGGTAACCCTAGTGCAGTTGAAAGGCCCAGGCTGGGAAGTCAGATAATAATGGACTCAAGTCTTGGCCCCCCCTTTAACTAGCCGTGTGACCTTGGGAAAGTCACGTGACTTCTCTGAGCTTCGATTTTCTTATCGGAAACTAAAATAACCTCCTCGAAGGGCTGCTCAGAAGACTAGAATTAACACCCGCAATTCTGCACAGTGATGCCTAACAAACAAACATCCAGTAAATGGAAGTGTTACCACCATCCTCCCAGGTGCTCACCCGGGTGGTTTTAAGATTTGAGATGGGGCTTGTGGGCAGAAACAGAGGGAGCTCTGGGCCTTTTCAGGGTAGAATCGTGGGCTCCAGGAGAAAATAGCACACCTTCTTTATTAATGAGATGCAACAAAAGGGTTTCCCTGCCAAAAGCCCTGGTGGCCTTCACACCAGCTACTGCAGCCCAGGGCCCGTCTGGTGGGAATTAGGCTTCCGACCCTGGCTACGGATTCCTGGAGGGCAGAGCCCAGGCCGTGGTATTGGTCAAGGCTCCCTGGATGATTCTAATGAGCAATCCAGGACCGACAGTCATGGAACCAGCATGGCCAAGCAGGGCCGCAGAGTCCAACAGATATGGATTCCTTACTCTCGAGCTCCAAGACCTTGGGCGGATTTCTTAACCTCTCTGAATTTTAGTTACTTATCTGCAAAATGGGGACGTGAATAGTCTCTACCTCGTAATCCCCAGGATTCCTGGGGATTAAAGGAGAGAATGCCGGGGAAGCATTTGGCTCAGTGCCTGCATCCACTGTTACCCTTAGTACCGTTGAAGCTGATGACGATCATACTGTTGACACTGTCATCATCATCTATCCCTCCCACTTACCAAGTAGCTATGCCATGTAAACCAGCTTTTAGTGGCAGCAGTAAGATGTGTTGGTTGTCCTCAAGTCCCACGTGACCATTACAAAGAAAATCAGCATGGCAAGTTGCAGGCAGACGTTACTCCTTTGATCGGTTGAGCCCTGCATTTTCTTCCTGATTTGTACACCTGTCCCAGTGGTGAGGAGAAGAAGTAACCTTTATCTTGTAAATATTTGCCCAAATAGTGTCTGTGTTCTGGTTGATTGCTCTCCACGTAAAAAGATCTGGCTTTAATTTAGAGATGCACTGTGGAGATCAGTGTCTGATAGCAGTCCTGGGTGGTAGGAAAGAGGATTCCCTCGGGCTCTTTCCCATCAACACCTGCCCCCCGGGGACCACCACTGTTCCCAAAGGGAGGCCCCTGTGAGTCCCAAGGCTCCAAGGATCTGGGGCTCCTGTGTCTCTGTTCAGCCATTTCTGTTTAATAAGTGGGAGATGGGGGGCTAGCTGTTTCCTTCGGTACAATTTGTAAAGCCAGTATGAACTGCTTCACAGATGGAAGATATAAATGCAGGCCTTCTTTCGTTTTTAAATTAAAAGCAGACTCTTGCCCTGGTATGCAAAATCAGCAGAAGGTTCATCAGTTCCTCTTGGGGCTCCTTGTGTCCCTCCTCAAAATCTCCAAGAAGCCCCAAGGACTGAGACTGCCCGCAGGGCAGCATTTAGAAGGGCAGTTGGTCCCTCTTCCAAGCCTCAAGAGGGAAAACCTGGAGCCAGAAACGTGTTCTCCAGCTTGTTCTCACTGCCACAAAGGCCCCTGTCACCTATTGGTAGCTCATAGTAGCTGGCTCGATGCATCCACTGCTGATCCAGGCCGTGAGGAGTCTTCAGGGGGGCTGGGCCCCTTCTAGACTAGGCTTGACTAAGGGCACCCTCTCTTGGGTTCCTAGAAGTTCTGGGTTTTTTTGTACCCGGTTTGTCCCGTCCCGTGGGCCCATCACACTGGTTCTGCTTCAGAATCGGTTCATCAGTTGGGCCCTTATGGGACCTTCGTCCTCCCCAGGCATCCCCATCCCGAGGTTGAGGATCGCTTGTTCTTTTCAGCCCTTCACACACCAGGGATCTCGCTTCGTTTGCTTCCTGGAACAGTAGGGACATCTTCACCCTTCTGTGTCCTGTCCTTCGGCAGTGGGCACATTGGAAGGGAGCTCCTGATTTGTGTTTGCCAATTTCTGTAGTATACATACTTCCACCAGAAGCTAGTTTCAGGCTATGAACTTGACATCACTTGTCACTGAGTTGGGAAGAGGTGCGAACCGTTGATTCTCACAAGCCGGTATGAGTTGGCTCTAGTACACCACTGCCCTTGGGCCCCCAAGGTGACCTCTCTTCCCAAGGTTACCCTAGTGGGTTTCGATTTCTGCACCCCCAGCCCTCGCAGAGATAGAGAAAACCCAGGTTCATTCTTTTTTTTTTCTTTACAGATTTTATTTATTTATATGGCAGAGAGACACACAGCGAGAGAGGGAACACAAGCAGGGGGAGTGGGAGGGGGAGAAGCAGACTCCCTGCCGAGCAGGGAGCCCGACGCGGGGCTCGATCCCAGGACCCTGGGATCATGACCCAAGCTGAAGGCAGACGCCCAACGACTGAGCCACCCAGGCGCCCCCCAAGTTCTTTCTTTAGTACAACGTCTCTGTTTGGTTTTCAGCTTCTCTTCGTAAATTGATTTGCTTCATAGGTATCACGCGGTAGGCATTGGCTGAAGGCAATCTTGACATGCCTAAAATAGAAGTTAACGTGGAAAAGAGGGCACTCCTGGCTTATCCACATAGGTTGTTAGATTTTCTACCAGGTAAAATTTAGACACGTGGAGAATAAGGCTTTTAATTGTTGAAGATTTAAATTTTTCTTCGTAAATTTCCTTAAAACGTCCTGTACTAAACAATACAAAAGGAGAGCGTTCTCTGAATTGCCGATCCATGATGAGACATTGTTCTTGTGACAGTCTGAATGGATGCTAAATTGTCAGCGCTTTCTCAAAAGCCAGTGGAACACTGCATTAAAACTTAAAAAGAAACCAGTTGATGAACTTCCTTTATTTCTCAGGTGCAAGGGAGCTGCCAAGAGAGAGACGGACACGATGGATACCTTTGTCGATTCTGCTTGGTACTACTTTAGATATACTGACCCGTGGAATACTCAGACGTAAGGCCTTGCTGCATCCTTTGAGCGTGTGTGGGTTTGGGTCCTCCAAGGAGCAGACACCAAGACAGAACTCTATATGGGAGAGATTTACTGGGGGCAGCGCCCGAAAGGATGGGGGCTGGGGAGGGAGCAGGAGTTGGTGGGGAGATCCCTCAGACCACTATGCAGTCCCCACACCTGAGAAGCAAGTAGGGGAAGGAAGGAGGGTTGGGTCGGAAGAGTCTCAGACTACAGTGCAGCTCTGAGAAAGTCTCAGCCAGGCCGATGGAAGCCCCGAGCAAAGCTTGTCCAGCAGAGAGTCCCAAGTCTGGCAGAGGTGCCGTGGTGCTGGTCCCCTTCCTCTGGGAGAACAGGCTCTGGAAGCTGCTGGTCAGCCGTGCCCCCTGAAACAGGCCCTCCTAAGGGAGTGTGTCAGATTATTAAATTAGATGCTTCACAGCCAAGCGAATCCCACGTACAAGAAAAATAAAAAACCGAAGAAGGAAGAAAATGCTGTTGTAACACCCTTCATGGCCCTGTGGTGAACTGCATTTATGGGGTTATAAAGATGTAATGCTGTTTACTTAACAGACAAAAATGATGGGAGGGAAGGAGGTAGGGAGCGTGAGGGAGCTAGGAAGCATCGCCTTTTGTCACATACACACAGTAATTTCTAAAATTGATAAATCAATAAAGAGTATAATTGCCAGAAGAAACAGCTACAGAATTCCAAGTGGCTAAGGGGGCGGGGCGTGGGAGGCGGGCGTGGTGCTCATGAAGGCAGGGGCTGGGGACCAGTGTTGAAACGACAAAGCTCTCAGTACAGTCTGAGTTTTCAGCCGTGGGCAGGTTTCTTAGACAAAGGTAAATACGTGGATAAGAGAAAGAGGGCCGTAGGGAGAGGGGGTAAAGAGAATGAGCAAAAGAAAGCAATCACAGAGCTCAGGAAAACCGCAACCACGTCGTTCAAAGACTTTGCCAGGTTGCTCTTGTCCAAAGGAAAACCATTGCCCTCAAACCGCGAAGTCCACATATAAAAACGTCCCCCCTTTTTTCTTCAGTGGTTGTAAACTAATGCATTTCCAGTGGGATTTGGCGCTCCTGCCCTCCCTCCCCCCACCCCCAGCCAGAGTCCCACCCTGCAGTACTGTGATTTCTGTCATTCGAGTCCAGGCCATCCAGGAGTGAGGGGACCCTGAGTAAATGGTGGCCAGAAAGACAGGATGCACGGGGACTACTGTGGCAGGGAAGCGGGGCCCCTCCTCTGACTCCTCCTTCTAGAAGGGGCTGCTGGTACCTTCTGTTCTTTAGCAGTTGCTTAGAATGCCAAGGCAATCACGCCCTACCTGTCAGAATGCTTCAGAGGAAAATCTTCTTACAGATGATGGAGGCTCTACATCAGTGATGGACCCTGGACCCGGAGAGTTACATCTGAGGCCTTCCCAGCCTCTGATCTGGGAATACCATTTAGCACATCTTTTGCCTCATAAAATGCAGCTGTGAGTTTCAGCACCAGCTTTTGTCCTCCCTAGATGGGGAGGACCCATTGTTCACAAAGGGGAAAAAAAAATTGTTTTAATTTTACCAGAATTCTGGCCTAGTGACTGGAGAGAAGCAAGCTGCATTAAGATGCAAATGCGGGGCCGTTGGCCAGGCCTACCTGCTGAGCCAAGTCCATGCTGGAAAAAAAAAAGTGCCTTGTGGTGTAGGGAAGAGAATTTACAAATATTTGAGACCATGGAGTACAAATCCTCCACAGGCAGAGATTCGCTTTATCGGAAGATCTCTAGGAAGCATATTCTCCTGAGATTGAAGGTGCTCAGCCCACTCTGCTCCCCTCCCCACAATGCGTGCGTGCACACACACACATATACACACACCTCTGCACACTCACAGACTCTCCTCTCAAGAGTCCCAGCCAGAGAATAGAGGGAAGTGGTGTTTGCTTTACTCCCCAGCACCCATTAGGACCAGGGAGTCCGAGGAAGCCTTTCTTGTAGAATTTCTGTCACTGACAGTATCTGTTAGGGGAGAGGGAGATTTTGGGTGATTTTATGTTTGTTACCCTAAATATGCTCCTTGCACGCAGGAGACCATATACAGGCTCTTGCTGACTGTCTGTATTTTAAGGCTGCTTTTAAAAATAAGGTGGAATTTGTGTTTTAAAATGAACATTTAGTGGCTGCATGTTAATCTCCTTTGTAAACGCCATATTGCCCCCTATTGGTAAGAGCTCACAAATCCCAATTTGCCTAATCGCAATAAAAATTAAAATAGAAATCCAGATGTTCAAATACGCATCTTACAGAAATAACCTGTTTCACAGAAATACCCTTTTTATGCTGCTGTGTTTTGCTTTTGTCCTTATTTTAATGAAAATCGCATTTTTTAAAATGTCAGTAATGGCTTCTGAAACAGTTTTTATACATTTCATAATTTCACACCGACCTGACTTTTTTCTGCTTTATTATATCAGCTTTTCTCTTATTATATTTTAAAAAGAAAAATCACTGTTTTTCTCTGACTTCATTTGTCTCGGGGTATATGCGAATTATAATAGGTCTGTCTAATTTGTGTTCTTGTAGCAAAGCAGGTTTGTAAAAAATGACCATTTCTCTCTCTTGCAGCCCTTTTAATGCAGCGTTGGCAGATTACTGGATGCCTGTGGATTTGTACATCGGAGGGAAGGAACACGCCGTCATGCATTTGTTCTATGCGAGATTCTTTAGTCATTTCTGCCATGATCAAAACATGGTCAAACACAGGTGAGCACTTAATACCGCTCGGCAAAAGAATTCAGTTCTGTGAATGACAACTTCAAGCAGGTGTCCGTTCTTCCCAGAGCAAGGTATACACGTGTAGTGGAAGACTTCTGTTTTTCAAGTATCCTTTAGCGGTCACTGTCAACCTTAGCCATTTGAAGTGCGTTTCTGTTACTTAATCATAGTTCCAGCGTGTGATAATCGCAGGCTCGCCTAGAATCTTGCCTTCAGCTCTTGTCTGTTTAGCTGAGTTAATTAATTGAGATTTTGACATCTGAGGCAGAGAGAAGCCGTTCATGACCTTGTAGGGCTTTTTACAGCTTCTCGTTTGAGGTCGTGTTTATCATCTGGCCGGGCTATGCAAGCTCTTTTGCTAAGCTTGACTGAATCCTGCCTTGATAGATCACTCTGATAAAAATAGGTAATGAATTAAAGCTGGGGAATCACATTGTAAATCCACTGATAAAGGTTCTTCCTGTTGGCCTATAACCTATTCCCCGTTATGGTCAGAAAGGTGTCTATGCGTGCTTTTTTCTATATATATATAGTATATTTCATGTCTTACAGAATTTAAAGAATGAAGTGAACATCCCTGTACCCCCTTAGAATAGCCAGGGTCCCCTATCCAGTCACACCATCTCCCTACCTGGCACCCCTCTCCTGGCCAACCCCTATCCTGAAATCCTGAACTATTAATTTTCTGTATAAATTTATCAACTCTTTGTATTTTTCAACAGTATGTATTGTTTGGTTTTCTTGTGTTTGAACTTTACGTAAGTGGAATCATATTTCACATACTCTCTCTTGCTTTCCTCGCTTAGCATTTTTGGGGATTCATCCATATTGGTGCGTAGAGTTATGTTCTGTTCCTGTTTCACTGCTGTAAGGCATTCCATCGTGTGGAGTGGAATGTCTAGTGTGGAACTCGGTTTCTGTGTCTACAGCACCATTAATGGTTGTTGGAGTGTTTTGTGCAGTGACGAACCAAACTGTATGAGCGTTCTTGTCCGTGTTTCCAAAACGTGTCTGCCCTTGTCTAGGGCATGTACCTAAGAGTGGGACTGCTGAACTGTAAGATGTGCACATGTTCAACTTTGCTAAGGAACACCCAGCTTGTTTTCAGATCACTTCTGTAAACCCTACACTTGTCAGGGTGGCTGGGTGGCTCAGCCAGTGAAGCCTCCAACTCTCAATCTCAGCTCAGGTCTTGATCTCAGGGTCGTGAGTTCAAGCCTCGTGTTGGGCTTCACTTTGGGCATGGAGCCCACTTAAAAAAAAACAAAGCAAAACAAAACAAAAAAACCTACGCTCATACCAACAGAGATGAGGGTTCCCATCCCCACACGTCTTCATCATGTCAACGTTGCTTATGTAATGGATCAGTTTGTGGGTTATGTTTGAATTGAAAGACACTGCTCACTTAATGATGTTTAGCATGTTTTTAACATGTTTAGGGACCTCTGTGTTTTCTCTTCCATTAAATCCCTATTTGTGTCCTTCACCCTTTTTTTCTGGGTTGCCTTGTATTGATTGTATGAATTTTTTAAGTAGGCTCCACACTCAACATGGAGCCCAGCGTGGGGCTTGAACTCACAACCCTAAGATCAAGACCTGAGCTGAGATCGAGAGTCGAATCCTTCACCAACTGAGCCACCCGGGCGCCCCTTGATTGTAGGAGTTTTTAAAATATTCTGGATGCTAATTCTTTTCCAGCTATATGTATTGCAAATATTTTCCCCAGTTCTTGGTTTCTCTTATTTTTATGGTGTCTTTTGATGAACAGAAACTCTTACCACAGTAAATTTTAATAATCTTTTCCTTTAGGGCTATCGCTTTTAGTGTCTCAGTACCATTAATGGGCCAGTCCCTGCGTTTCCTCATTGATCTTTAGTGCTCTCTCCATCACAGTCAGGTTTTCGTATATATGCAGGGCCTTTTTGTAGGATCTTTATTCAGTCCGTTGGTCTGTTTGCTTTTTGCTGTGATAATTATTTAACTGGCTCTATTTTTAGTTTTACAAGTCTTACTGTCCGGTAAGGGTAGTCCTTCCTCTTTGTTCTTTTTCTTTAGGAGTATCTTGGCTATGACTGGACCTTTGTCCTTCCATATGAATTTGTTTCACCCTATCACATTCCACAAATATTTCTTTTTTTAAAGATTTTATTCATTTAGGGGCGCCTGGATGGCTCAGTCAGTAGGCATCTGCCTTCGGCTCAGGTCATGATCCCAGGGTCCCTGGACCAAGTCCTGCGTCAGCTCCTTGGGGCGTCTGCTTCTCCCTCTGACCCTCCTCTCTCTCATGCTTTCTCTCTCTCTTGCTCTCTCTCGCTCTCAAATAAAGAAATAAATAAAATCTTGGATTTTATTTGTTTGAGAAAGAGAGCAAGAGATTTTGAGTACTTAAATCTCTTTTTTGGGGGGGAGGGCATGGAATAGAATCTTACTGTCTTTTTTTTTTTTTTTAAGGTGTTATTTATTTATTTGTCAGAGAGCATGAGCACAAGCAGGGGGAGCGGCAGGCAGAGGGAGAAGCAGGCTCCCCTCTGAGCAGGGAGGCCAATACCGGGGTTGATCCCAGGACTCTGAGATCATGACCTGAGCCAAAGGCAGATGCTTAACCAACTGAGCCACCCAGGTGCCCCTTCCCTTCATCCCACGCTCAGACCTGCTCCCTCTCTCTGTGCATACACACATGCATTAAAGGTCTACTGTACAGAGAATGCATTTAGTTTACAAATTAAATGCTTAAAATAATTTTCTTCTCATTAGTCCCAGAGCCCTTCGTATGTAAAAATAAACTGATCTGCATCAGAAGAACAATGAACACATTAACAGCATTAATCTTCAGTCGAAATGTTTGTGCCTTGGGTTAAAGAATTTACCATTCTGCCTTTCATGTCTTCTCTGTGGAAACTTCCTTACCTCACCAGATAAAAATTACCCCTGAGGATGGGAATTGTGTCCTATTACTGTGACAGTATCGTGGACAAACATTCTCAGTGAATATTTGTTTAAATAAATTGAGTTTAACTCCTTGATATAAACATATAAAAGTTTATGGCTTTCGGGGCACCTGGCTGGCTCAGTCGGGTGGAGTGTATGACTTTTGATCTCAGGGTCATGAGTTCAAGCCCCACATTGGGCGTGGAGCCCACTTTAAAAAAAAAAAAAAGTGTATGTTTTTCAAAGGAAGTGTTTTCCGTGGAGTAGAGAGAAAAGACAACATGAGAAATGTTTCCTTCTAGGTCTAGAAGCAAAGACCATAAATGATTTCTGGCTCCAGGGTACCTTTCTCCAGCTTCTACACAGTTATTTGTAGGAGCAATGAACAAAACAATACATGATTCATTGGCTAGCTATTTTAAAATAGAAGACAAGCCCTGGCTACTTTTAGGACTCCTGTACAGTGGTTTTAAACTATATTTGAGGGGCGCCTGGGTGGCTCAGTCGTTAAGCGTCTGCCTTCGGCTCAGGTCATGATCCCAGAGTCCTGGAATCGAGCCCCACATTGGGCTCCCTGCTCGGCGGGGAGCCTGCTTCTCCCTCTCCCACTCCCCCTGCTCATGTGCGCATGTGTGCTCACTCTCTCTCCAATAAATAAATAAAATCTTTTAAAAAATAAAAAATAGTAGCTCCAGCCGGGGAGCCCGAGGCCTCTGTCCCATGCTCATGTGGGTCACTACTTCACATCTGGACAGGTAACCCTTTTGGCTCTCAGGGGCCTCATGGGTCAGCAATTCAGTCGCCTCCAAGCACTGGATTCCCTCTAATTCTGGTAAATTTCATCAAGTATAAACCGCAGAGGTTTATGCGGATCTTATACTCTTCCCTGTTTTCTAAATGAGTCCTGGCCCTCTTTCACACTTGCACACTTGGGTCTGAACTTTGAGCTTTTCGTAGGTCTCTTGACCGGCTACAAGAAGCTGGTCTTGGGGGTGCATGTGCCCCCACACGGGACAGTGTGGTGCTGTTGTGTGTCGGAAATACCAGGTTAATGATCAAGCCAGAATTAATGTCAGCAGTAAATTTGCAAAAGAAGATAATACAAATGACCAAGAAGCGTGCTCTACAATGTTGCCCTCACTGGTAGTCAAAGAAATACAAACTAAACAGCAGTGAGGGGCCATTTTCCATATAGCAAAGAGGCGAGGATGAACAGCATCTCATACATTGCAGGAACAACCGTTAGGAAAAGCAGTTTGACGATACAGAGTGAGAGCCTTAAAAATATTCACACTTTCGGACACGCTAATTGTGCTTCTAGAAATCCAAGCCTAAGGAAATAATCAGAATCAAACTTAACGCACCAAACTGTTCAAGTAGCTAAAAGTTTGGATACAACCTAAATGCCCCGAAAGTCTGAGAAAGAGCAAATAAAATCTAGCCCATCTATATGAAGGACTCTTACACGACTCTTTAAAATTGCATTATATGGACTGTTTAATAACATGAGGAAATGCATCTGAAGTGCTTGGAATTGAAAAAAAAAGCAAGATATAAAATCATAGATGCAGTTGGGTTATACGTCTGCCTTTAAATGTACTTGTCCATATACATACGTAACACAAAGCAAGAGAAAAGGCTAGAAAAAATTACGCCAACATGTTCACACTAGTTTGCTCTGGATGATAAACTTATCAGTGATTTTATTATTCTTCTCATGCACTCCTGATATTCCCAGATTTTTTTACAATGATTTTGCAACTTTATAATAGAAAAAACCCAGTCCTCTACAGAGTGTGTTCGGAAGCAGGGAAATACACGGAGCCTCCCAGTTTGATTCTGGGCGAGGGGAAGGCAGCGGCTTATGGCTGGACGTCAGCCCTAGGTCGCCAGCCCTGGGCTGGTAGCTGCAGGGGATGCTCTGCAGTGAGGGATGGATTCATCTCCACGGAACTGCGGATCAGGAAGCCTTTTCTCTCCCTTTGCAAGAGACAGCAGTGAACATGAGCATCTTGTCAGCTTTATGTTGTTGCTCTTCATACAGACACTGCGTTCCCTGAGCTGACATTCTCCCCGTGGTTCACTGTCGACAAGAGCAGTGGTGCCCTGCTGACCGTGGAGGGCTCCACGGGCTCCTGTCCTGTTTCTCTAATCACATCAGAGCTTTAAGGGGAGGGGGGCGGGGGCAGGAAGAGAAGAGACGCTTTACTTGGTTCTCACCGTATTAATCGGGGCTCCTCCCATGCTGCTGGCTGGCTGCTAAGAAATAGAAACGGTGGTATTTTACGAATGAGCCATGGCTTAATACTTAGAAACTGGCTGATGATGTGAGCCTGATGTGCCCCCCACCCCCTGGGCACAGGGCGAGGCAGAAGAGGAAGTTCACAAACTTAGTCTTGAAAAGTCCACGTTAGAGACTGTTTTCAGAAATCCAGGGCTATCTGTACTCTTCTTTCCAGACCTACATGGGAGCCTCCTGCCCAGGCCAGGACCATGGGCAGCGGGCTATCTAGGAGCTCAGGAGTAGGTAAAAAGTCATCTGCAGTGACCAGTTTTATCGCTCTGATGAATCTGAGCTTCTTTTAGCCACATTACTTGTATGCAGTGATGTTTCACCAGGGCGCTTAAAATAGCCTTTCATTCTATGTTCTGAAATTCCTTCTTTATCCTAATAGTTACTGACCCTGCTCACCCTGCCGTTCCTCCTGCCCTCCCTCCCTCCCTCTCTTCTTTTCTTCCGTCCTTGGTGGGACAGAGGTGGCTTTCAGAGACTGGCGGGTACGGATGGTTGTAATTTCCGACTCAGGGCGTGCAAACTGTCAAGGAAGTACTGAAGAGGGCATCGCTTCCCATCCTTCTGCCGCCAGGTGAAAGCAGACACACCTGCCCCTTGGGGTGGTATTAGCAGGAGAGCTGAGCCAGAGCCAAGAGCACAGGGAAACCAGCTAGGCCCCTCCAGGGGGAGGCCCGGCGTAATGCCCCCCATCTGTGATGCTTCCAGGCAAAAGGGGTTTGGTGGTGGTTTCAGATTTTTTCACTTCCTTCTAGAACCCTCTGCTAACATGGTCCCTATGATGAATGCATCACTCAGTTGCTTGTATAAGTTGGTTCCCGGTGCCATTTGTCGAGTGGATGAATGGACAAATAGGGAATATGTTACACTGGTTGTGAATCTTAGTAATGAGCTTGGCAGTGGTGTGATCTCTGCTCCAGCAGGACTGGGTTCCAGGTCCCCTTGGCCCTCATTCCCCTGCACCTTGCACCTCCAGGCCACACTAGTGCCTCCTCCCTGTGGTGTGGATGGTTATTTCTGAGCATGTCTCGGGCCGCCCATTCTACCGTAAGTCTTCTAACGGCAGAGCGCTCAGTACCCAGTTGCTGCTCACATGGGTGTGGAATGGATTAACAAGTGTGACTCCTCATGCCGAGCTAAACTACTTGTGGGTGCATGTGACCAGCTTCAGCCTTGAGAATGAAAACTGGATTCCCAGAGTCCTATGGATCATTCCCTGGAGCACTGCAAGAGTAGGGGATGGGGGGGCCACTGGGGGATAAGCGGGACTCAGGGGCTTGGACGCGCCCCTCCCACACTGAAATCCAGTGTGAACCCCCTTGGGGCCTTCTCCCACGCGCGTGCCCTTGCTCCTTCCTGCAAGCTTCCTGCGAGCTTGAGTGAACGGAGTCTGAAATCACAGTGCACCTCTCCGTGCAAGAAGGTCACGGCCCCAACCAGAAGCCATGACATCCAGGCCTGCCTTTCATCCGTCTTTCTTCCTTCATCACTCGTCCCCCTGCACATTGTCTCCACCTCTGCTGCTGCAGGTTTATTTCTTCCCTCGTGGATACAAAGTTGATTTAGGTCAAACCACTGAACGAATATTGAGCATCTGCTGTGAACTAGGCACTGAGAAGAGGCTCACAGGAAGACAGGGAGGCCACTCACCTGAACACACAATACAGTTTTACAATTGAGTATCTGTCGAGGGCAGGGACCGATACCACAATGGACACACCAATAAGGAGCAGTTCTGGGGGCAGCCTCCAGTGTGCACAGGCCCCTGGGATCCCTCGCTGGGAAAGGGTTAGAAGTGGTTTTGAACCAGGCAGAACTAATTGATGGCCTCAGCAGCCGGGCTAGCGGTGCCCATGGTGGGGAGGTAGGGCCTTTGGGAGGCTGGTCACACTCGGGTCATCAGTAGGGCTGCTTATGTTGTGAAAATTCAAGGGGTGCCTGGGTGGCTCAGTCGTTAAGCGTCTGCCTTCGGCTCAGGTCATGATCCCGGGGTCCTGGGAACGAGCCCCGCATCCTGCTCCGCAGGAAGCCTGCTTCTCCCTCTGCCTCTCTGTCTCTGTCTCTTATGAATAAATAAATAAAATCTTTATTAAAAAAAAAAAGAAAATTCATCAAGTGTTACCCCTAGGATTCGTAGGCTTTTCAATATGTGTGATGCACTTCATTTCACAGTTTACTTAAAAAAAAAAGAAGAGGGAGAATTGTAGGCGATCAGGCCTGAGGTTAGTGGCAGACGCGGTTAGGCCCATTCCCAGAAGGTGGCAGCATCGAGCCACTTGAACTGCAGGACCCCAGCAGGATTCCTGGTTTCTAAGGGATCTCCCCACCCTCCCACCCCCGCCCTGTCCTGTCTGGGGGTTGAAAGCTACGGATTTTCATCAGATGACTCATCTTTATCTTTGGGATCCAGATTATTCCCTCCTTCCTTCCATCCCGGTTTTTTATTTCTCCTAAGAGTGGCCAAAGCCATGTACTTAGAGTGAGAGAGGAAAGGAAAAATCTCGTCAACGATAAAAGTTCATCCCACTGGCATCGAGCATAGCAGGGAGAAGGTGGTAGTCTGGTTTTTTGTCTTTTTTTTTCCCCCTGTCAGGCTGCGGCACATAAAACTATCTGAGGAAGATTCCAATCTAAAAGATGAACTTGTGCACACACAGATCAGCCTGTCAAGCCCACTGATGCTTAGCTGGGTTTGGGGGGCAGCCCTTCCTTGTAGAATACTGGCTCAAATTTGCTTGGTGCTTTTGAATGCATTCTTCCTTTACCTGCCCAATAAAAAGTAGCCATATGATTTTCTTATTTTATTTTAAAACTGTTGCCATATACATACTGTAGTATATGTATTGGGGTTGAAATCCAAGTGCCGCCTGACATTGGTTGGAAGGGAAAGATGGCTTCAGGAGCCAGCAAGAGCAACCACCTAGCGTCCTCCTCCTTCCGTCCTGCTGTCCATGCGTTTATGCATATTTATGCATTCATTCATCCCTCCGTGTTTTGGACATGTTTTTGAGCCTGTCCACCATCTGTCGTGCACAGCGCTAAGTGCTGGGGACAGAGGGAGGAATAAGAGACTAGTCCTTGCGGTGATGGGTGCAGGGCGTCACGGCGGCGGTGTGTGCCGGACATTGCAGGACCCAAGGGAGGGCATGGAGGTGTGTGCCGGGGACAGAGGTGGCCACCAGAAAAGGGAATGCCTGATTCAGTGGTGAAGGGGGAGTCCAGGTTTCCTGGGGAACATGGTACATGCTGGCAACAACCAAGTGCGCGTGTGACCTCCGTGAGGAGCGAGTGTGTTTAAGTGTCAAGAGACTGCAGGAAGGTCAACAGGGGCTGATGGTGGAGAAAGTCACACGCTCAGTGGGTGTGGGTACAGTTCTCTGAGCTTCCTGAGGAGGATGCAAACCTAGGTCCTTGGGCATCGAAACCCCAACCTGCTGTGGATAAAGCCCGTGTGGCCTGAGGACACACATTCCTCATGGTGTGGGTGTTCCTAAAGAGGGGGACCACGGACACCATGGCTCCCCCTTCAAGGCGCTACCATATTCAAATGCCTCATAAGATCCAAGTGCATTTGACTGTCAGACAACCTTTCATGATTTTCGATGTAAAGACTCAAATTTTCTAGGAATCTTGCAGGCACACGAACTGTGGCACCAAAGGATGTCAGTCTGCCAAACGTGGCTTTGGCGGTGGAATGTCATGGGGGAGGTGGGAGGAAGGCAGCTTTATGACTCAAAAGAGTTTATTATTAGGATGGATTTTAGAGCCTGAACAGGGCATTGGTGACCTCGGTGCACACGCACGTGTGGAATTTCTTCCAGATTAACATGGTAGCCAGGCGGATGGCCCCTATGATGTTGAGGAATAACATTGAATAATGTGGACAAGGTCTCAAAAATGTGTGTTACATTTCTCCTTGAATGTTAAATATATTGGGTCTTTTCCACCTTGGGAAATACCTCACCACCACCAAACTCACGCATGTATACACACACGGACTCGTTAGGATTTTAAAATACGAAGGCTAGGAATCCCTTCTTTGTAGCTGACCCTCATCTCTTTCCCAGTCACTCTCTTTGCTCCACACCACCCCCTGGATCCACTAGAAAGTTTCCCCAAACTGCATCTGTCCACACGGCCATTTGACGAGGGCCACACATCACGGTTCACCTACATCAGATGGCCTCGCGCAAGAAACGAGGGTCCTGGGCGCCTGGGTGGCTCAGTTGGCTAAGCGACTGCCTTCGGCTCAGGTCATGATCCTGGAGTCCCTGGATCGAGTCCCGCATCGGGCTCCCTGTTCGGCAGGGAGTCTGCTTCTCCCTCTGACCCTCCCCTCTCCATGCTCTCTCTCATTCTCTCTCTCTCAAATAAATAAATAAAATCTTTTTAAAAAATTATAAAAAAAAAAAGAATTGGGGCGCCTGGGTGGCTCAATTGGTTAAGCGACTGCCTTCGGCTCAGGTCATGATCCCGGAGTCCCGGGATCGAGTCCCGCATCGGGCTCCCTGCTCAGCAGGGAGTCTGCTTCTCCCTCTGACCCTCCCCCCTCTCGTGTGGTCGCTCTCTCTCATTCTCGCTCTCTCAATTAAATAAATAAATCTTTAAAAAAAAAAAAAGAAAGAAAGAAACGAGGGTCCTATCAAACAAAGCCAGCGCCTCCCTCCATGAGGACGGCGACAAGAGCCACATTGCGTGAGTGAACTTGAAGCAGCAGGGGGTTTGCCTCATGCTGCCGGCGACGCTCGTGGACGTGGCTCCCACCACACGTTCCTGCGTGCGGTCATTACGCATACGGAACACACACTCGTGATCAGCACACGTCTCCACGAATCATTCCTGGAGTCTGGAATAGCGCTTGCTCATGTGCTTCACAACTGAATCAGGTGGATTCTTCGGAATATACCATTTCGCATCAGAAATAAAGTCCTTTCAGCATAGGGGTCAACCTCTACCTGTCCCCTTCAGAGAAAACGTTTATATTTCATTATTCATCCAGTCAAAGTGACTAAAACCAGGCACTGTAACCAAATTACAATCCATCCGTACTGTAGGCCAACCCAACATGGTGTGGGTGTTCCTAAAGA
This sequence comes from Leptonychotes weddellii, assembly GCF_054177405.1. Lineage (NCBI taxonomy): Eukaryota > Metazoa > Chordata > Mammalia > Carnivora > Phocidae > Leptonychotes > Leptonychotes weddellii. The sequence continues at coordinate 12,497,573 of NC_138369.1, forward strand.
GGGGGACCACGGACACCATGGCTCCCCCTTCAAGGCGCTACCATATTCAAATGCCTCATAAGATCCAAGTGCATTTGACTGTCAGACAATGGTTTAAAGCCGAGACTGTCGTGGAAAAATCCTTCCTATGGTTAAATGAAATACCACGAAGTAGTGTGTGCATTATGAGCTATTTAAATCCAAGAAAATTATACAAAACTATATATATATATATATATACACATATGTATGGAAAAGGCATTCAGAACAGTCTCCAGACTTTTCCAGGTGTAGTCACCATACAATTAATAACAACTATCTCCTCAGGGTGGGTAATGAATTTGAACAGAGGGTAATGAATTTGAATGGAAAGGCCAGATGCACGATTAATTTGTGTGACTTACACATTTCTTTTTTTAAGATTTTATTTATTTATTTGACAGAGAGAGGCACAGCGAGAGAGGGAACACAAGCAGGGGGAGTGGGGGAGGGAGAAGCAGGCTTCCCGCCGAGCAGGGAGCCCAATGTGGGGCTCGATCCCAGGACCCTGAGATCATGACCTGAGCCGAAGGCAGACGCTTAACGACTGAGCCATCCAGGCGCCCCAACTTACACATTTTTTTAAAGAATGTGAGTAGGCACTATCTGCAAGGTTGAGGGAAGAGCAGCCTGCTTGAACAGAGCCCCAACTTCAACCTCTCTGCATCCTCTTGAGCCCTTCCTGATGCTGGACTCAGCACGTAGCTGACATATTTATGGTTCTTCAAAATTTACGAGTATTTTCAGGCATTCATTTACTCGAATCTTCCCAACAGCCCTTGGACAGATTTTTATTGCCTCTACTTGACAGATAAGCCAACAGCTGCTAAGAACAGGTAAGGGACTTGCCTTGGCTCCTAGAATTCACGGAGTAGGAGACAGATTCAAATCCAGGCCTTCCAAATCTGAAGCCTAGCGCTCTTGCCACTTCGCCAAGTGGAAAGCAGTTAATACCTGCTGGTATGAATTAACGTTCTTATCGCTGCTTTATAAGGAGCGCTTTGTTCCAGTTGGGTTTCCAAGTGGCATTGGCCAGCCCACCTGCTTTCGTGAAGGGCAGCCATCTCTGTCCATCAGCTGAGAAGGTTTGTATTGCTGTCTTCTGGATGCTTCAAATCCCCACCCATTGATTTCTTTTCCTGTTATCTTTCCTCAGAGAGCCTTTCCATAAGCTGCTGGCCCAAGGCCTTATCAAGGGGCAGACATTCCGCCGACCATCAGGACAGTATCTCCAGAGAGAGGAAGTAGATCTCACAGGTAAGAAAAATACCCATCTGGACCCATCCAGGTACATCAGGCCAAAGCAAGTGTTTGCCCGGGGCCTCGGCTGGGTGGAAAATCCAGGGTCTCCAGGCCTCTGCCTGCTGTGGGCTGGTGTCCTCTGAAGGCTGGAGCCAGGATGGCTGCCCGCCCGTCGGCCCCAGCCCCATCCAGCGTCCATTTGCTTCTGGCGGGGTTTTCGTTTGTATGTAACCCAAAGTCAGCCGGGGCATCACCTCATGTCCTCGCTCATGTTTGACATGGCGTCTCAGGAACAGAGCCCCGAGACCCAAGAGGCGCTCTTCTAAGGCTGGGGTATCCCAGCACTTCTCCCTAGGTGGTCTCAAGGTGCATGTCAGCCCTTCAGGGCCACCCCGATACTGAACCCCTTCAGCACCCTGGAGCAGCCCTGTCTGGCACTCCCCTGACTTCCCTTGCACTTTTGCTCAGGGGTAGTTCCTCGCAGCAGATCTTGAGGTGGCACCGTGACGATGTCATGTGCACCCAGCCTACCAATGAAATCAGTAGAAAATGGGAGTGGGGGGTACATAGGGGCACCATTCAGCTTAGAAAACCCAGGGCACAACAGAGGCGATCATGTAAACCCAACAACCCCCTAATGGTAGGCAGCGTCCCAAACCAAACACTAGAGAAAAGATTTAGGTGGAAGCCATTAATGGAATTACCTAATTAATGCAGTAATATATCAGGGTTTGGAATGGTCCGAGGGAGAAAAAGAAGCTGGAAGAGCAGAAATTGTTTCGCCAACACGGGCCAGAGAGGAAAGGAGCCAAATCCAAAGGGCACGTACATTTCAGTTGGTAGTGAAGTGCTGTCTGTGTTAAGGGCAGGGCTGCCATGTACAGTTGGGCAGCGTGTGCCCTGCCCAAAGGCACCCAGCCAAGGGGGTGAGCAGGGCCTGAAATCCAGCCTCTTGCCACACCATACACTCAGGGCCACATTTGCCAAGAGAGGGCACCTTTTTCCTACTCCTCAACTGCTCTGCCCTGATCGTTGGCTTTTTCCTAATTTGCACAACGGTGCTGGAAAGAGTAGCTACAGCCCGGAGGAGGTGTGCAGGGTAAAGGGACAGCCCGGATGAAGCAACTTCAGTCTCCCTTGGCTCCGATGTCATGGGGCCAGACAGTGTTGTGAACATCTTTTCCCTTCCCACGCAGACTTGCCCGCTGGGAGAGAAGCAAGGGCAGGGTTCCATCTCCTTAATGGGTGCGCTTCTGCTAAAGTATGGAATTAGTTCTTAGGTACATACATCAGTCCCTTGGGAGTTTGGTTGCCATTGGAGTCTGGGACTACCTGGCTGGAAGGAACAGAAATGCACCCAGACGGATATAGAGATGTCACCCCAAGCAAGCTGCCGGCGCTCCAGCCAGGCCTCGCAGCATGCCCGCAGCCACGGATGCCGCACAGATACCAGTCCTAGGACTTCTCCTCTCTCCTTCGATGGCCCCTGGTTCCTCTTCCTCCTTTCCTCTGTTTTTCTGCCCTGTTCTCCTTCCTCCGCCAGGCTTGGCTTCTGCCCTGCCCCAACTCCAGGGCCCAAGGTGACCTTGGGGAGCCACAATGCCACGTCTGGCCCCATCTCCTTAGGACTTTACGGTTCCAGTGCCCGGCAACATTGAAACAAGAGCTTCTGTCTCTCAGTTCCGGGTCCTGAGAAAGACCTTGGCCTTGCCAGATGTCCTTCCTTGTCCCAGCCCCTGGAGCTTGGCCACAAGGTCACCTCATCCCACCCTAGTCATAGAAGGTCTTCTCTGTCAGCACCCTCCGGACCGGTGGTGTGCGGGGTGGGGAGGAGCCACTTCCAAAGAACAGGGCACATGGCATTCCACGTGAGCCCAGTGAGCTAGTTCCACGGAGCCTGCTCGCGAGAGACCCTGACTGGTCAGCTGCCGGCTCCCAGAGGAGACCGTGCATCCGTAAAGAAAACAGCAAAACAGGCAAAGCTTTGCTACCCTGTTTTTTACTTTCTCTTTTGTATAAACGTAGTTTGCTTTTATAAAGCAGGAAGTTGCTTTGTCTCGTTTTGGGGTGGAGAAGAAGCAGGTGCGGGCCATCACAACCGTGCTGTGCTCCCGAAGGGAAGGTTTGGGGTGGGAGGTGGGCCTCACTCGTTTCAAAACGAAACGGAAACACTTCCTGTGATACACGGTAGAGAGAGAGAAAGGGGTGTGTTGAGCCATCCTTCACGTGGACACTTCGAATTGCTCTTATTGAATGTGCTTGTGTAGAACTGCCTAGAGCCACACCTTCCGTCCCCGTGTGTTTTTCCGGCGTGCAGGTGCTGTTCCTGTTCATGCAGAAACGAAGGAGAGGTTGGAGGTGACGTGGGAGAAGATGAGCAAGTCCAAACACAACGGGGTGGACCCCGAGGAGGTCGTCGAGCAGTACGGCATCGACACCATCCGGCTCTACATCCTTTTCGCCGCCCCTCCTGAGAAGGACATCTTGTGGGATGTGAAGAGTAAGGCCCCTTCCTCTCCCCCGCCTCCTTTGTGATCTGCCCCGGACACCGGAGGAGTTTGGGGAAAGGAAATGTCCGGGCTGAAGACAGTAGTAAGGTTTCTAGGAATCAGTTCCATGAAGCGAGTAGCGTGGTTTGTCCGGCATCCTGTGCCATTCTTAGCCTGGGGTTCCCAGATGGAATGAACCTCAGAATGTCGGGGGGGCTGCTGGCCATTGTGGATTCCCAGTCCTCACCCCAGACCTCCTGACACAGCATCCGGGGGGCCCCAGGAACCTGCCTTTGGCGAGTCTGTGGTGTTGCTGATGCAGGTTCTACATCATTCCGCTGGAGAACATTCCCCGGGAGCCAGATTGGCTTCCATGCCACTCCGGGGCCCCTCTGTGGTCCACGGAGGCCAGTCCCCTCTTGATCTACCCTGAAAGGTTTGTTCTAGGGCAGGGTCGTCGCCCCTTCCCAGCCCAGAAAACCCCGCCCTGGGGCCTGCTCCTGATGTTCCCTGTGACCCCCTCCCTTACCCACAGCAGCCTCCAGAGCGCCCCCCTCAGGGGAGATTTGTCTCTGCAGGGTTGGTTAGATCTGAAAAGGGGTGAGTAAAATCTTGTTGGGTATCTGGATGTCCTAGAATACACGGTCCAGTGGTCATTCAGTTTTCCTTCCGCCGTCTGCCCCAAGGGTTGCTGTGTCAGAAGCCGCCAGATGCCTGGATCACCGCTTATGCCACGTGCCCTTGCCCGTGATAAGTGTGGCACAGGGGCCAGTCCCAGAACGGGCAGCGTCGGAATCACTAGGGACGTACAGAGGGTGCACGTGTGGGCACAGGCGTCTTTGGGGACACCTCTGCGGCAGCAGGCATTCTCACTCAAGGCAGCTGGGCACAGGGGGCCCATCGTGGCCCAGGCTTCTGAGCTTGTTGTGGCCTGGGGTGGTTGGTGGGCGGCACTCTCAGGAGCCCTGCGGTCCAGTGCGCCAGATACCCGGGGCTCTGGGGTGTGACGGAGTCTGTGCTGCTCTGAGCTCCCGGAAGCTGGAGGCCAGGGTGGCCCCCGTCACTCCCATCGGGGCACAATGAAGCATGTCTTCAACGCACCCGTGCCTCTCTGGGCTTGGGGAGAACCACTTCAGTCATTCACCTGTCTGTCTTTCTCGCTCTCTCGTGTCCCGACGTGAAACCCAGCCGATGCCCTTCCTGGGGTGCTGAGGTGGCAACAACGTCTGTGGGCCTTGGTGACCCGCTTCATCGAGGCCAGGGCTCCCGGGACGGCTCCCCAGCCCCAGCTGCTGAGTGACGAGGAGAGAGCCGAGAGCAAGAAGCTCTGGGAGTACAAGAACTCGGTCATCTCTGAGGTCAGGAGCTTTCTGGGGGTGCTGCTTAATTCTGTGACTGAGCACGTGTGGTCCGGGTGGACCACCCTGCCTTGGGGCGGGCCGCTGTTGGCCTTGCTCCTTCCTCACTCTGGCATCCCCCCGGCCTTGAAGGGTTCCCTCACCGTGTCGAGTAGCTCACCAAGCTGGAGCAGCCGGCCACATGCTCTAATGGAAAGACATGCTCTCAGCAAAGGGCTTCCTCCAATGGTGTCCACCACGTGTCCATCCCAGATCTCGGGAGGCCGCCCCCTTCCCACAGGCTCCACGCTTCACGCTCGGGCAGAGAACCAAATGCAGGGTCACGCTGCTGACACACTGCATACGGGATGAACAGAAACGGAAGCGTAGCACTGGAAGGGGCATGAAGAGGCTGCTCTTTGGCCTCCTCATTTTACAGATGGGGACAGAGATGAGGCCCAGAGCCGAGAATCCAAGTTCCTGGGTGCTCCGCATAGTGAGGCCTTCCGCACCCAGTTACGTTGTTACACAGTATCTGTGTGAATTATTGTGCGTTAATTTTTGCAAATAAATGATGTGTTCGTGTTACCCTCTTAGAGAATGTTTTATTGTCTAAAATCGTTTTTTTTTTTCTTTTTTAAAGATTTTATTTTTAAGTAATCTCCACACCCAACGTGGGGCTCGAACTCATGCCCCCGAGATTAAAAGTCGCATGCTCCACTGACTGAGGCAGCCAGGCGCCCCTGACTCATTTTAAAAGATTCTTCACTGATAACAAATCCCTATAAATTTCTTCTCTAGAAGTCTGATACCATACCACAACCTTTGCCTTTTTAAGCACTTTGTGAAGAAAATGTCATATGTTTTTGAAAGAAGGCATTTAGGGGATCCAGAGCTATTTTTAGGGGGTGTCACTCCTTAGGCCGAATTTTTACTGTTATTTTTATTTTTTAGAATTGCTGATTTGAACTTTTAAAGTCAGCCAAGGTCACTTTTTTGGACTTTGGTAACTGATGACATTGAAGAAACAGGGTTTTCATGAGGCCCTGGGTCCAGCATGGTCTCATTCGGTGACACTTCTTTTTTTTTTTTTTAAGATTTTATTTATTTATTTATTCGATAGAGAGAGAGAGACAGCGAGAGAGGGAACACAAGCAGGGGGAGTGGGAGAGGGAGAAGCAGGCCTCCCGCTAAGCAGAGAGCCCGACGTGGGTCTCGATCCCAGGACCCTGGGATCTGACCTGAGCCGAAGGCAGACGCTTAACGACTGAGCCACCCAGGCGCCCCTCAGTGACATGTCCTCAGGGTATATTCCCATCCACTCTACTCTAGTGTAGAGACACAGAGCTCACTCAGTTGACCTTTGTGATGTGAATGATGCCTGAATGACTGTTTTCATGCCACATACTTCCTGTCTGGATTTGGCACATTCTTCTCTTCTGTCAGATCATAGAACAGGGGTATTTCGACAAGTTGGAAACTCTTGACATCTTCAGATGTGTTGTTTTTCTGTATTCTTGGCCGTGGTTGAAATTGAGAAGCACACAAACAGGAAGAAGCTGACAAGTCAGCTTGAGTGTTCTTATGTTGACTCCATATTTGAAAACGCAAAACTCATCTTATCCCTTATATGAATAACCTTCGTTGTGAATGAAAGTCACGGAGCCACAGGGAAGGGACATCCTGTACCCCATCTCCCGGTGACTGTTGTTTTGATGTTTGCTCATCTGCAGGTCCTGCCTCCTGTCTGGGTGGTTAGAAGCGTTTGATGTCCCCCTGGGAGAACCAACACTGTCCCAGATGTGGGGGGGGGGAAACGCTGGACAGTGGAAACATCATTGACCCTGATTTTGAAAATCTTTGTACCGATGAAACATTACCGTGATTATCCGAGATAGTGAAAGCATTTATAAATATCTTTGATTGCATTCATTTAATTCATTTTTTTTTGGATAATTCATTTGCTTTATTGTTGTGTTGCATTGGTTTTTTGTGGAAAGCTCAAAGGGATTTTGAAGAAAGTGAATAATTCAACTTTTATCCATAGGTGACTGCCCATTTCACAGAGGACTTCTCACTGAATTCTGTAATTTCTCAGCTGATGGGACTCAGCAGTGCCCTCCTGGTAAGTGGCTCTCCTGTCCTCATTTGCTGGTAACAGGGGAGGGTGGGTGGCCTCGAGCCACATTGTGAGGTGGCCTGCAGGATCCTGGATGGTGGACAGAGAGCAGGACCATGGTGTCACCTCCTTGGTGTGGCTCTGTTATCTTAAAGAAGCCTGTTTTCCATAGTCACAACCTAGTTTTATAGCTGGAAGGTTCTTAAAGGTTGTCTGGTCCAAAGCCCACCCCCTCACTCCCCTCCCCCACCCCCATATTTTGCAGATGAGGACACTGACACCCAGGGAGGTTCGATGACGTGTCTGGTTGATTAGTGACAGATCAGGACCAGACTTGAGCCCCCTTCTCTCCCTGCTCTGCTCTTTTCTTCCTGCTTCCGCTGCCTGCTCTCCTGATTGATCTGATACCCCCTTGGCATCATTAACATGTTACACTCCTTTAACCTGGACAGGTCAGATTTGTGCTCACTAAAAGCAAAAGTCAGCCTTTTTAGCATAGATTCCTCTTCTTGCCACATGTGAATAGAATTTTTCTTGCCAGGGGAAGGATTTGTCAACAAATGGAGGTTAGGCAAGTGGTTAGCTGTTTGGACAACAAACAACAACAACAAAAAATGTACATTAAAGCTATTACCACATGCCTTTTATAATGAAGCTCTCCCCAAACTTTAAGAACAGTGGAAGAAATTTACAGGTTTGACTACATAAAACTTACCATTTTTAGTATATTAAAACATGCCGTGCTACAAAGCAGGTAAAAACTGAGGAAAACATTTTATAACAAATATGTCAGACATGAGCCTTAACATCCTTGATATGTAAAGAGCTCTTTTCATATGAATATAAAAATAGCTGACCTAAAAATGGTCAAAGGATGTGAAAAGAAAATCACCCACAGAAAGTGGTATAGAAATCATCTGTAAACTTGGCAGAAAAAAAATATTTGCCTTACTAATTATCGTGAAATGCAAATTAAAAACGCGATGCTATTTTTTTTTAACCTATCAGATTTGTAGAGACTTTATAACATAAAGTCCGTGCTATGACAAGGACAGTGGGACAGCGACACACCCCATCGGTGGCCGTGGTTAATGTAACCTTGCCAGGAGGAACTTCGGCTCCGAGGTTGGCATCCCTACGATTGTTTAGACCCTTTGATTCCGGGCTGCCCATTGGCAGGTGACTTATAATCACAGAGACATAGAACCCCAGCTGTCTCCAATGGGGAAATCGTGAAATGACTCATGTCATATCAATAGGGAGGAAATGTACCACCACCATTCACGTTGTGTCTTCCAGGAATCCCTAGTACCAGAAATTGTTCATGATATAACATCAAATAAACATAAAATACAGAAGTGCTCATAGGATAAAAATTCCAGTCGAACAAAAGGGTATGTGGACAGATGTGTATATTCACATATTTTTGCATTTTTGGAGACCAGGATAAATACATCAGTTTTTTTTTCCTGTTTGGTATAATTGTGAGTGGTTTCGCATTTTCCAGATTTTCTTTGCTGAGTGTGTGTGTTTTTTAAAGATCTTGTTTATGTATTCGACACAGAGAGAGCACAAGCAGGGGGAGCAGCAGAGGGAGAGGGAGAAGCAAGCTCCCCACTGAGCAGGGGAAGCCAGCCTCTGGGAAACTCAGTACAGTTGTTCTTCCCACAGCCCGCTTCCCTCCAGGCTGTCCCTGGTCTACACTCGCCGGCTCATACCCTGCTTCGCTCCCCACCCTCCCTCCCCACCGACACCCTGTGGAATCCTGTGACACCCTGGATTCATTTGTCACTTTTCTCCCCAATTGGCTGTAAACTCCTTGAGGGCAGAAACCGTGCCCTTTTGGAGTAGGTACCCCATAAATTAAATGGGTGTGGCTGCGTTATGTGACTAGCAGCACCGCAGGAAGAAACCGGGTGTTACCAGCACAGCTGCTTAATAGAAGGATGACCCCCGCCGAGACCTCCGAGGGGGCAGGAGGACCCCTGCTCTGGGCGCTGCACGTTGCAAAGCCCGTGAGCAAGTCTCTCTGCATGTCTCACCGGTCCTGCAGCGCACGGGAAACCTCGAAGAGCGGTCGGGAGTTTAACTCTGATTTAAGACAGAGCTGCTGGGAGCCTGCTTCTCCCTCTCCCTCTGCCCCTCTCCCATGTGCGTGTGCTCTCTCTGTCTCTCAAATGAATAAATAAAATCTTTTTTAAAAAATTAAAAAATAAATAAAAAGCTAAAAAAAAAAGACACAGCTGGATTCTCATGGGGACCGCGTCACTTGGACAGCCACGTACCTGGGGGCAGATTGCTCCCCTTCGGCGGTCCTTAGCCGCCCCACCCGTCCAGTGGGGTAAGAACAGCACCCTCCAAGGGTACTGGTGGGAACTACATGAGTCCGCCTCAGACCGAGGGCGTAGTGCGTGCTCCGTGAAGAGTAGTGTGCATGTTGTCGCTGTTGCTGCTCTACTTTTAATACTGTGATTAAAAGGGGCGAGTTCAGGGTCCGGAGCAAACGTGGGTGGGATGGAGGGTTTCTGCCTACCTGCTTGGGTCTCTGGCCTTCCGTACCCTGGCTCGTTCCATGCGGCTCAGTATTCTTCCACCGTTCTTTTCTGTTCCTCAGCAAGCTTCTCAGAGAGTGGTCCTCCACAGCCCCGAGTTTGAGGACGCGCTGTGTGCCCTGACGGTGATGGCCTCCCCGATGGCCCCTCACATCACCTCGGAGCTCTGGGCAGGTAGGTGGGGGCGTCCTCGCTGGACCCGCTACTTGCTAACCCGGATGTGCCCCAGCCTCTCATGGAACACGACTTGGGGCTCAGATGTCCTCGGGCGTGGGGCCCAGCGTTTGGCATCTGTACCCCGCCGTCAGAATGGTGGTACTTCTTCTGCGCGCTCGGCCCTGCCGAAGGGGAAGGCCCCTCTCCGCGTTGGCACCCTGCGCCCACCCCGCTGGGAATGTGGACGGCCCCACAGGGCAATCTTTTTCCGAACTCAGCCTCCCACTCTCCACAGGCCACGACCCCACATTCTCTTTCTAAGAGGGGAACGCAGGGTTAGTCCCACTTTATAGATGGAGAAAAGGACGCCTGGAGTCACGCTGCAGATCTAAAACTTAAACTGGGATTCGGGTCTCTCCAGCAGACCGTCTCCTAAACTGGGCGCTGAAGCGAGTCCCTGTGCCTGAGGCTCACTGGCTAAGTGGGGAAGCTTCCACCCCGCCCGCCCCCTTGGAGGTCCCAGTTCTGGAGCTGGGGGGGGATGACTGGAGAGTGTTGTTTTATTTGTTTTTTCTTTTAAGACTTTATTTATTTAGTGAGAGAGAGAGAGCATGAGCAGGAGACAGGGACAGAGGGAGAGGGAGAAACAGACTCCCCGCTGAGCAGGGAACCCTACACGGGGCTAGATCCCAGGACCTGGGATCATGACTGAGCCGAAGGCAGATGCTTAACCGACTGAGCCACCCAGGCGTCCCGTGACTGGAGAGTTTTTAACCAGCTCCCGGGTGATTCTGATGCACACGCAGGTGGGGGACTGTGTCCCTCTACTGTTAAGACCTGGCTCTCAGAGGAAAGCCTGAGGCAAGATTTCATTTTTCTCTCGTAGGGCCTCCTCTTAAGAGCATTTTCAGGGCCCATTGGTCATTCTAAAAGGCCATCACTAGAAATACCAACATCCTGTCCTTTAAGAAATAATTTGAACGTTCTTTACCCTAAACTGTCTTCAATAGTTAATTCTTTCTTTTCCTTGTCATCTCTATTTCATGTTAATTTTAATGTGGAGCTACTTTTTCAGATGGTGTGAGGTTTATAGTATCTTCCCATTTCCTATTTTTGGACACTTAGACCCTTTATAATGATACATCATTGTTTTAAAAGTTGAATAGCTAATTTTTTGTTCACATACAAAATCCTTAGAACACATACCTAAATGTAATGCTTGCTCAGAAAAGATACAAAACATGAAGGCTTTTGATGCACATCTTCAAATCTCTGGATCCTTGGTGAATATGCACAAACAAGAGCCTCTGTCATGATTCCAGGGGTTTTGCAAGGACGTTGCAATCCCTTGGTGATAAACTCACCTGCGTGCTGGAATAACCCAACCTGGGCCCACTCCCTCCCTCTGAAGTCCTGAGTGATATGCTCATGACTTTGTTGCTGTGAGGATGAACGTCAGGGCCACGCACCTTATGGGGCCAGAGCAGGTGGGTATGTCTTAGAGGAGCTCAGGTCCCCAGGCCTTGGCCTTGGTGTCAGAGGCCTCATGTAGCCTGTCAGGACCGACTCAAGACAGAATGTGGAGCAACAGTTTGGCCACCTTTGCTTTACATGGGACTCCAGTTGGTTGCCTAAGGGTTTACAAGTAACATTTCATCTGTGAGTATTTCCAGTTTAAAAACAAGATACACTTGTAAACATTTTGATTTTTTTTTAACTTGTAAATGTTTTTAATCACTGCATTAATTGCCCCCAGGCATGACTTTGGTAACTGTTCCGGTGACGTGTCTGGCATTTGCTTCCATAATCTGCCACGGACAATTCTGGGCAGAGATCTGAGTTTCCACTTCAGATGATGCCCTTGAAGTGGAAAAGATAGGAATGTTTTTAAGACTCTCAATCTGTGTTGCCAGACTATTTTCCTGAAAAGTTAGCCCGTTCCCACTCCAGGGTCTGTTTTTGAAGTATGTGTTCTGTTTCTCTGATTTAATTATTGGATTTTTCAACGTAGTTTTAACATCTGGTGTGCTAGCCTCCCTTTATTTCTTTTTTCATAAATATTTAAGTGCTTTTCACCTGTTTATTCTTCTCAGTAGAACTCTGGTATAATTTTATTATTAATATCCTTGAGATTTTGATTGAAATGTGGGTAAACCTAGAATTAATTTGGGAAGTCCTTACATCTTTACCCCTTCCAGACCTCCATGTGGTCTGTCTCTCCCTTTTTTTTTTTTTAAGGTTTTATTTTGGGGGTGCCTGGGTGGCGCAGTTGGTTAAGCATCCCACTCTTGGTTTTGGCTCAGGTCGTGATCTTAGGGTCGTGAGATCAAGCCCTGTGTCAGGCTCCTTGCTCAGCATGGAGTCTACTTGGGATTCTCATTCCCTCTCCCTCTGCCCCTCCTGCTCATGCTCCTCTCCCCACACTCTAAAATAAATAAATAAAATTTTTAAAAAATATTTATTTTTTTAAAGATTCTATTTATTCATTCGAGACCCAGATAGAGAGAGAGAGAGAGAGCGAGCACGAGCAGGGGGAGAGGCAGAGGGAGAAGCAGACTCCCCGCTGAGCCAGGAGCCGGACGTGGGGCTTGATCCCAGGACCCTGGGATCATGACCTGAACCGAAGGCAGACGCTTAACCATCTGAGCCACCCAGGCACCCCAGAAAAAGATTTTATTTTTAAGTAATATCTACACCCAACGTGGGGCTCGAACTCACAACCCCGAGGTCAAGAGTTGCATACTCTACCAACTAAGCCAGCCAGGCACCCCATCTCTCTCTTCATTCAAGACTTCCCTTATGCTGAGTCAAGTTTTGTAGTTTTGTTCGTTTCTTTTGTAGTTTTTCTTCTGACTCTTATGCATTTCTTAAGATTATTCCCGAGTATTTTTTGGTTATATTTTATTTTTGCTCTTGTGACTGGAATCTTTTCTATAATTTTTGACTGGTAATGGCTGGTATGTAATTTTTAAAATTTATTTGCATGCTTATTCTCTTATCCAGATTCCCTACAAATCTCTGTATGTTGGGTAAGGGGTAAGATCCTCTCAGATGTGCTAAGATTCTGTGATCAGCACATAAGGATAAGTGGTCTCTTTCTTTCTAACAGTTATAGCCTGGTGTCTGTGTACGTACTGTATTGAACTGCTCAGAAAACCCTATGGGATGTTCGAGGTGCTGGTCCAGACGGTTCCTATAATGTTTTGGCATTTGTTTTTTTTTTTTCAAGAATTTTTTAGAGAGAGAGGGAGTGTGAGCCGGGGAGGGGAGGGGCAGAAGGAGAGGGAGAGAGAATCTCAAGCAGACTCCCTGCTGAGCTCAGTACCACGACCCTGACATCATGACCTGAGCCAAAATCAAGAATGGGACATTCAACTGACTGAGCCTCCCAGGCGCCCGGATAATCCCTATAATGTTAAGGAAGCAGCTCTCTGTCCTTGTTTTCCAGAACTCATATTAAGAACGGGAGCTATATTTTATTTAACATCCGTTCTTCAGTTGTTGAGGTGTTTACATCATCTGCTTTTAACTTCCCCCTTTGCCTTGTTGATACCACTATTCCCCAGTTAATTGACCGCCTAATACCAAGCTCTCCCGGCATAGATTCTTCTTGACTACGGTGCAGCGGACTTTGAGTTTACTGTCAAATCCTATCTGCTAGTGTTTTATTTGGAATTTGGCAGTTATTTTCCTAGGAAGATCAGTTTTTCTCAGTGTGTGTGGTCAGGCTTGGAAATGAGGGTTTCACTGACTCCACCAAGTGAATTGCATTGGGTTCCTCTGTCCTTTGTGGTGCTTTAGAACAGACTACAGAGGAAGAGACGCTTACCCATTCTTTGCTGAAGAGACAGAGTGCCCTAAAGGGAGGTTGGTATCAGGCCCTGCCACGCTAATGCCATATTCTGTCATGCAGCCTTTTATCCTCCCCTTGGGAAGGAAACACGACTCTTTCATTTAGCATTGGCAACCACAGTAAGTTTTTTAAATGGCACGCGGTTCATTCTCTCCTAGTCTTCCTTTGCTTTAGAACAAACCAATCTAATTTGTAATAAGCTTACCCTTATCCTAGAATATGCACATGTCTCCCTTTTATCTTCCTGCTTTGTCCCACATTATCTGTCTTCCTCCCTCATTTCATTTCTCCCACGGAGGACTGATGTCAGTGGGATTTGCAGAAACATCCCCCTCTTGCACGCCCCTTCAGTTGTGTTGCGGGCGGGCAGAGAGGATCTCCTCTCCCCAGGGCCCTGTCCCTACATGGCAGGTCTTAGGAACCAAGTATACACTGTGGCATGGCAGGATCCCCAACAGGACACACGCTAGAGCACCGGGATAGAAACTAGCCCATTCCAAACCTTGCGCCATGATTTTTCCAACACGTCACACACAGCTTTTGTGAGCTGTAGCGTAGTGAGTCGGTAGAGATTGAATGGCAGTGTTTCATTCAGTCGGATTTATTGAGCACGTATTTTATGTGCCAGGCTCTGTTCTGGGCCTTTGTGGGAGAACTGGGGGG